>NC_092759.1:30935913-31245906 GCF_047496795.1 Chiloscyllium punctatum | reverse complement strand
CTCTGTTTCAGCCCCTCTGTTTCCCCCCCTCTGTTTCAGCCCCTCTGTTTCTCGCCCTCTGTTTCAGCCCCTCTATTTCTCGCCCTCTGTTTAAGCCCCTCTGTTTCAGCACCACTGATTCAGCCCCTCTGTTTCAGCCCCTCTGTTTCTCGCCCTCTGTTTCAGCCCCTCTGTTTCAGCCCCTCTGATTCAGCCCCTCTGATTCAGCCCCTCTGTTTCTCGCCCTCTGTTTCAGCCCCTCTGTTTCAGCCCCACTGATTCAGCCCCTCTGTTTCAGCCCCTCTGTTTCTCGCCCTCTGTTTCAGCCCCTCCGATTCAGCCCCTCTGTTTCTCGCCCTCTGTTTCAGCCCCTCTATTTCTCGCCCTCTGTTTCAGACCCTCTGTTTCGCGCTCTCTGTTTCAGCTGCTATGTTTCAGCCCATCTGTTTCTCGCCCTCTGTTTCTGCCCCTCTGTTTCTCACCGTCTCTTTCAGCTCCTCTGTTTCAGCCCCTCTGTTTCTCGCCCTCTGTTTCAGCCCCTCTGTTTCTCGCCCTCTGTTTCAGCCCCTCTCAATCAGCCCCTCTGTTTCAGCTCCTCTGATTCAGCCCCTCTGTTTCTCGCCCTCTGTTTCAGCCCCTCTGTTTCTCACCCTCTGTTTCAGCTCCTGTGTTTCTCGCCCTCTGTATCAGCCGCTTTGTTTCAGCCCCTCTGTTTCAGCCCCTCTGTTTCTCACCCTCTGTTTCTCGCCCTCTTTTTCAGCCCCTCTGTTTCTCGCCCTCTGTTTCAACCCCTCTGATTCAGCCCCTCTGATTCAGCCCCACTGTTTCTCGCCCTCTGTTTCAGCCACTCTGTTTCAGCCCCTCTGTTACTTGCCCTCTGTTTCAGCCCCTCTGTTTCTCGCCTTCTGTTTCACCCACTCTGTTTCTCTCCCTCTGTTTCAGACCCTCTGTTTCAGGCCCTCTGATTCAGCCCCTCTGTTTCACGCCTCTGTTTCACGCCTCTCAGGGCGAGAAACACAGGAGCTGAAACAGAGGGTGAGAAACAGAGGGGCTGAAACAGAGGGCGAGAAATAGAGGGGCTGAAACAGAGGGCGAGAAACAGAGGGGCTGAAACAGAGGGCGAGAAACAGAGGGGCTGAAACAGAGGGCGAGAAACAGAGGGGCTGAAACAGAGGGCGAGAAACAGTGAGGCTGAAACAGAGGGCGAGAAACAGCGGGGCTGAAACAGAGGGTGAGAAACAGAGGGCGAGAAACAGAGGGGCTGAAACAGAGGGGCTGAAACAGAGGGCGAGAAACAGAGGGGCTGAAACAGAGGGCGAGAAACAGAGTGGCTGAAACAGAGAGCGAGAAATAGAGGGGCTGAAACAGAGGGCGAGAAACAGAGGGGCTGAAACAGAGGGCGAGAAACAGAGGGGCTGAAACAGAGGAGGAGAAACAGAGAGGCTGAAACAGAGGGCGAGAAACAGAGGGGCTGAAACAGAGGGCGAGAAACAGAGGGCGAGAAACAGAGGGACTGAAACAGAGGGGCTGAACCAGAGGGGCTGAAACAGAGGGCGAGAAACAGAGGGCGTGAAACAGAGGGGCTGAGCAGAGGGCCTGAAACAGAGGGGCTGAAACAGAGGGCGAGAAACAGAGGGGGTGAAACAGAGGGCGAGAAACAGAGGGGCTGAAACAGAGGGCAAGAAACAGAGGGGCTGAAACAGAGTGGCTGAAACAGATGGCGAGAAACAGTGGGGCTGAATCAGAGGGGCTGAATCAGAGGGGTTGAAACAGAGGGCGAGAAACAGAGGGGCTGAAAAAGAGGGCGAGAAACAGAGGGCGAGAAACAGAGGGGCTGAAACAGAGGGGCTGAAATAGAGGGGCTGAAACAGAGGGGCTCAAACAGAGGGCAAGAAACAGAGGGGCTGAAACAGAGGGCGAGAAACAGAGGGGCTGAAACAGAGGGGCTGAATCAGAGGACGAAAAACAGAGGGGCTGAAACATAGGGCGAGAAACAGAGGTTGAGAAACAGAGGGCAAGAAACAGAGGGGCTGAAACAGAGGGGCTGAAACAGAGGGGCTGAAACAGAGGGCAAGAAACAGAGGGGCTGAAACAGAGGGCGAGAAACAGAGGGGCTGAAACAGAGGGGCTGAATCAGAGGTGCTGAAACAGAGCGGCTGAAACAGAGGGCGAGAACCAAAGGGGCTGAAACAGCGGGCGAGAAATAGAGGGCGAAAAACAGAGGGGCTGAAACAGAGGACGAAAAACAGAGGGGCTGAAACATAGGGCGAGAAACAGAGGTTGAGAAACAGAGGGCGAGAAACAGATGGGATGAAACAGAGGGGCTAAAATTGAGGGGCTGAAACAGAGGGGCTGAAACAGAGGGCGTGAAACAGAGACGCTGAAACAGAGGGCGAGAAACAGAGGGGTTAAACAGAGGGCGAGAAACAGACGGGCTGATTCAGAGGGCGAGAAACAGGGGCTGAAACAGAGGGGCTGAAACAGAGGGGCTGAAACAGAGGGCGAGAAACAGAGGGGCTGAAACAGAGGGCAACAAACAGAGGGGCTGAAACAGAGGGCGAAAAACAGAGGGGCTGAAACAGAGGACGAAAAACAGAGGGGCTGAAACATAGGGCGAGAAACAGAGGTTGAGAAACAGAGGGCGAGAAACAGATGGGATGAAACAGAGGGTCTGAAACAGAGGGGCTGAAATAGTGGGGCTGAAATAGAGGGGCTGAATCAGAGGGGCTGAAACAGAGGGGCTGAATCAGAGGGGCTGAAACAGAGGGCGAGAAACAGGGGGGCTGAATCAGAGGGCGAGAAACAGAGGGGCTAAAACCGAGGGCGAGATACAGAGGGGCTGAAACAGAGGGGCTGAAACAGAGGGCGTGAAACAGAGAGGCTGAAACAGAGGGCGAGAAACAGAGGGGAAAAAAACAGAGGGCGAGAAACAGACGGGCTGATTCAGAGGGCGAGAAACAGAGGGGCTGAAACAGAGGGGCTGAAACAGAGGGGCTGAAACAGAGGGCGAGAAACAGAGGGGCTGAAACAGAGGGCAAGAAACAGAGGGGCTGAAACAGAGTTTAAAAAACAGAGGGGCTGAAACAGAGGGCGAGAAACAGAGGGGCTGAAACAGAGGGCGAGAAACAGAGGGGCTGAAACAGAGGGGCTGAAACAGTGGGTCTGAAACAGCGGGGCTGAAACAGAGGGCGAGAAATAGAGGGGCTGAAACAGAGGGCGAGAAACAGAGGGGCTGAAACAGAGGGGGAGAAACAGAGGGGCTGAAACAGAGGGCGAGAAACAGAGGGGCAGAAACAGAGGGGCTGAAACAGAGGGGCTGAAACAGAGGGTGAGAAACTGAGGGGCTGAAACAGAGGGCAAGAAACAGAGGGGCTGAAACAGAGCACGAGAAACAGAGGCGCTGATTCAGAGGGGCTGAAACAGAGGGCGAGAAACAGAGGGGCTGAAACAGAGGGCGAGAAACAGAGGGGCTGAAACAGAGGGGCTGAAACAGAGGGCGAGAACCAAAGGGTCTCGCACTCTGTTTCAGCCTCTCTGTTTCTTGCCCTCTGTTTCAGCCCCTCTGTTTCAGCCCCTCTGTTTCTGTCCCTCTGTTTCTCGCCCTCTGTTTCAGCCCCTCTGTTTCCCCCCCTCTGTTTCAGCCCCTCTGTTTCTGTCCCTCTGTTTCAGCCCCTCTGTTTCTGTCCCTCTGTTTCTCGCCCTCTGTTTCAGCCCCTCTGTTTCCCCCCCTCTGTTTCAGCCCCTCTGTTTCTCGCCCTCTGTTTCAGCCCCTCTATTTCTCGCCCTCTGTTTAAGCCCCTCTGTTTCAGCACCTCTGTTTCAGCCCCTCTGTTTCAGCCCCTCTGTTTCTCGCCCTCTGTTTCAGCCCCTCTGTTTCAACCACTCTGATTCAGCCCCTCTGATTCAGCCCCTCTGTTTCTCGCCCTCTGTATCAGCCCCTCTCTTTCAGCCCCTCTGTTTCGCCCTCGCTGTTTCAGCCCCTCTGTTTCAGCCCCTCTGTTTCTCGCCCTCTGTTTCTGCCCCTCTGTTTCTCACCCTCTGTTTCACCCCCTCTGTTTCTCGCCCTCTGTTTCAGCCCCTCTGTTTCTCGCCCTCTGTTTCAGACCCTCTGATTCAGCCCCTCTGTTTCTCGCACTCTGTTTCAGCCCCTCTGTTTCTTGCCCTCTGTTTGAGCCCCTCTGTTTCTCGCCCTCTGTTTCAGCCCCTCTATTTCAGCCCCTCTGTTTCTGTCCCTCTGTTTCTCGCCCTCTGTTTCAGCTCCTCTGTTTCCCCCCTCTGTTTCAGCCACTCTGTTTCTCGCCCTCTGTTTCAGCCCCTCTATTTCTCGCCCTCTGTTTAAGCCCCTCTGTTTCAGCACCACTGATTCAGCCCCTCTGTTTCAACCCCTCTGTTTCTCGCCCTCTGTTTCAGCCCCTCTGTTTCTCGCCCTCTGTTTCAGCCCCTCTGTTTCTCGCCCTCTGTTTCAGCACCTCTGTTTCAGCCCCTCTGTTTCAGTCCCTCTGTTTCTCGCCCTCTGTTTCTCGCCCTCTGTTTCAGCCCCTCTGCTTCTCGCCCTCTGTTTCAGCCTCTCTGTTTCTCGCCCTCTGTTTCAGCCCCTCTGTTTCAGCCCTCTGTTTCAGCACCACTGTTTCAGCCCCTCTGTTTCAGCCCCTCTGTTTCTCGCCCTCTGTTTCATCCCATCTGTTTCTCGCCCTCTGTTTCTCGCCCTCTGTTTCAGCCACTCTGTTTCAGCCCCTCTGTTTCTCGCCCTCTGTTTCAGCCCCTCTGTTTCAGCCCCTCTGTTCCAGCCCCTCTGTTTCAGCCCCTCTGTTTCTCGCCCTCTGTTTCAGCCCGTCTGTTTCTCGACCTCTGTTTCAGCCCCTCTGTTTCTCGCCCTCTGTTTCAGCCTCTCTGTTTCTCGCCCTCTGTTTCAGCCCCTCTGTTTCTGCCCCTCTGATTTAGACCCTCTGTTTCAGCCCCTCTGTTTCAGCCCCTCTGATTCAGCCCCTCTGTTTCAGCCCCTCTGATTCAGCCCCTCTATTTCAGCCCCTCTGTTTCTGTCCCTCTGTTTCTCGCCCTCTGTTTCAGCCCTCTGTTTCCCCCCTCTGTTTCAGACACTCTGTTTCTCGCCCTCTGTTTCAGCCCCTCTATTTCTCGCCCTCTGTTTAAGCCCCTCTGTTTCAGCACCACTGATTCAGCCCCTCTGTTTCAACCCCTCTGTTTCTCGCCCTCTGTTTCAGCCCCTCTGTTTCTCGCCCTCTGTTTCAGCCCCTCTGTTTCTCGCCCTATGTTTCAGCACCTCTGTTTCAGCCCCTCTGTTTCAGCCCCTCTGCTTCTCGCCCTCTGTTTCAGCCCCTCTGTTTCTCGCCCTCTGTTTCAGCCCCTCTGTTTCAGCCCCTCTGTTCCAGCCCCTCTGTTTCAGCCCCTCTGTTTCTCGCCCTCTGTTTCAGCCCGTCTGTTTCTCGACCTCTGTTTCAGCCCCTCTGTTTCTCGCCCTCTGTTTCAGCCTCTCTGTTTCTCGCCCTCTGTTTCAGCCCCTCTGTTTCAGCCCCTCTGTTTCAGACCCTCTGTTTCTCGCCCTCGGTTTCAGCCCCTCTGTTTCTGCCCCTCTGATTTAGACCCTCTGTTTCAGCCCCTCTGTTTCAGCCCCTCTGATTCAGCCCCTCTGTTTCAGCCCCTCTGATTCAGCCCCTCTGTTTCAGCCCCTCTATTTCAGACCCTCTGTTTCAGCCCCTCTGTTTCATCCCCTCTGTTTCTCGCCCTCTGTTTCTCAACCTCTGTTTCTCGCCCTCTGTTTCAGCCCATCTCTTTTTCGTAATCTGTTTCAGCCACTCTGTTTTTCGCCCTCTGTTTCAGCCCCTTGGGTTCTCGCCCTCTGTTTCAGCCCCTCTTTTTCAGCCACTCTGATTCAGCCCCACTGATTCAGCCCCTCTGTTTCTCGCCCTCTGTTTCAGCCCCTCTGTTTCAGCCCCTCTGTTTCAGCCCCTCTGTTTCTCGCCCTCTGTTTCAGCCCCTCTGTTTCTCGCACTCTGTTTCAGCACCTCTGTTTCTCGCACTCTGTTTCAGCCCCTCTGTTTCAGCCCCTCTGTTTCAGCCCCTCTGTTTCTCGCCCTCTGTGTCAGCCACTCTGTTTCTCGCCCTTTGTTTCAGCCCCTCTGTTTCTCGCCCTCGGTTTCAGCCCCTCTGTTTCAGCCCCTCTGTTTCTCGCCTTCTGTTTCAGCCCCTCTGATTCAGCCCCTCTGTTTCTCACCCTCTGTTTCAGCCCCTCTGATTCAGTCCCTCTGATTCAGCCCCACTCATTCAGCCCCTCTGATTCAGCCCCTCTGTTTCCTGCCCCTCTGTTTCAGCCCCTCTGTTTCTCGCCCTCTGTTTCAGCCCCTCTGTTTCAGCCCCTCTGTTTCAGGCCCTCTGTTTCAGCCCCTCTGTTTCACGCCCTCTGTTTCTCGCCCTCTGTTTCAGCCCCTCTGGTTCAGCCCCTCTGTTTCAGTCCCTCTGTTTCTCGCCCTCTGTTTCTCGCCCTCTCTTTCAGCCCCTCTGTTTCTCGCCCTCTGTTTCAGCCTCTCTGTTTCTCGCTCTCTGTTTCAGCCCCTCTGTTTCTCGCCCTCTGTTTCAGCCCCTCTGTTTCTCGCCCTCTGTTTCAGCCCCTCTATTTCTCGCCCTCTGTTTCAGCCACTCTGTTTCTCGCCCTCTGTTTCAACCCCTCTGTTTCTCGCCCTCTGTTTCAGCCCCTCTGTTTCTCGCCCTCTGTTTCAGCCCCTCTGTTTCAGCCCTTTTGTTTCTCGCCCTCTGTTTCTCGCCCTCTGTTTCAGCCCCTCTGTTTCTCGCCCTCTGTTTCAGCCTCTCTGTTTCTCGCCCTCTGTTTCAGCCCCTCTGTTTCAGCCCTCTGTTTCAGCACCACTGTTTCAGCCCCTCTGTTTCAGCCCCTCTGTTTCTCGCCCTCTGTTTCATCCCATCTGTTTCTCGCCCTCTGTTTCTCGCCCTCTGTTTCAGCCACTCTGTTTCAGCCCCTCTGTTTCTCGCCCTCTGTTTCAGCCCCACTGTTTCAGCCCCTCTGTTTCAGCCCCTCTGTTTCTCGCCCTCTGTTTGAGCCCCTCTGTTTCAACCCCTCTGATTCAGCCCCTCTGATTCAGCCCCTCTGTTTCTCGCCCTCTGTTTCAGCCCCTCTGTTTCAGCCCCTCTGTTTCAGCCCCTCTGATTCAGCCCCTCTATTTCAGCCCCTCTGTTTCTGTCCCTTTGTTTCTCGCCCTCTGTTTCAGCCCCTCTGTTTCCCCCCTCTGTTTCAGCCACTCTGTTTCTCGCCCTCTGTTTCAGCCCCTCTATTTCTCGCCCTCTGTTTACGCCCCTCTGTTTCAGCACCACTGATTCAGCCCCTCTGTTTCAACCCCTCTGTTTCTCGCCCTCTGTTTCAGCCCCTCTGTTTCTCGCCCTCTGTTTCAGCCCCTCTGTTTCTCGCCCTCTGTTTCAGCACCTCTGTTTCAGCCCCTCTGTTTCAGTCCCTCTGTTTCTCGCCCTCTGTTTCTCGCCCTCTGTTTCAGCCCCTTGGGTTCTCGCCCTCTGTTTCAGCCCCTCTGTTTCTCGCCCTCTGTTTCAGCCCCTCTGTTTCAGCCCCTCTGTTCCAGCCCCTCTGTTTCAGCCCCTCTGTTTCTCGCCCTCTGTTTCAGCCCGTCTGTTTCTCGACCTCTGTTTCAGCCCCTCTGTTTCTCGCCCTCTGTTTCAGCCTCTCTGTTTCTCGCCCTCTGTTTCAGCCCCTCTGTTTCAGCCCCTCTGTTTCAGACCCTCTGTTTCTCGCCCTCGGTTTCAGCCCCTCTGTTTCTGCCCCTCTGATTTAGACCCTCTGTTTCAGCCCCTCTGTTTCAGCCCCTCTGATTCAGCCCCTCTGTTTCAGCCCCTCTGATTCAGCCCCTCTGTTTCAGCCCCTCTATTTCAGACCCTCTGTTTCAGCCCCTCTGTTTCATCCCCTCTGTTTCTCGCCCTCTGTTTCTCAACCTCTGTTTCTCGCCCTCTGTTTCAGCCCATCTCTTTTTCGTAATCTGTTTCAGCCCCTCTGTTTTTCGCCCTCTGTTTCAGCCCCTTGGGTTCTCGCCCTCTGTTTCAGCCCCTCTTTTTCAGCCACTCTGATTCAGCCCCACTGATTCAGCCCCTCTGTTTCTCGCCCTCTGTTTCAGCCCCTCTGTTTCAGCCCCTCTGTTTCTCGCCCTCTGTTTCAGCCCCTCTGTTTCTCGCACTCTGTTTCAGCGCCTCTGTTTCTCGCACTCTGTTTCAGCCCCTCTGTTTCAGCCCCTCTGTTTCAGCCCCTCTGTTTCTCGCCCTCTGTGTCAGCCACTCTGTTTCTCGCCCTTTGTTTCAGCCCCTCTGTTTCGCGCCCTCGATTTCAGCCCCTCTGTTTCAGCCCCTCTGTTTCTCGCCTTCTGTTTCAGCCCCTCTGATTCAGCCCCTCTGTTTCTCACCCTCTGTTTCAGCCCCTCTGATTCAGTCCCTCTGATTCAGCCCCACTCATTCAGCCCCTCTGATTCAGCCCCTCTGTTTCCTGCCCCTCTGTTTCAGCCCCTCTGTTTCTCGCCCTCTGTTTCAGCCCCTCTGTTTCAGCCCCTCTGTTTCAGGCCCTCTGTTTCAGCCCCTCTGTTTCACGCCCTCTGTTTCTCGCCCTCTGTTTCAGCCCCTCTGGTTCAGCCCCTCTGTTTCAGTCCCTCTGTTTCTCGCCCTCTGTTTCTCGCCCTCTCTTTCAGCCCCTCTGTTTCTCGCCCTCTGTTTCAGCCTCTCTGTTTCTCGCTCTCTGTTTCAGCCCCTCTGTTTCTCGCCCTCTGTTTCAGCCCCTCTGTTTCTCGCCCTCTGTTTCAGCCCCTCTATTTCTCGCCCTCTGTTTCAGCCACTCTGTTTCTCGCCCTCTGTTTCAACCCCTCTGTTTCTCGCCCTCTGTTTCAGCCCCTCTGTTTCTCGCCCTCTGTTTCAGCCCCTCTGTTTCAGCCCCTTTGTTTCTCGCCCTCTGTTTCTCGCCCTCTGTTTCAACCCCTCTGTTTCTCGCCCTCTGTTTCAGCCTCTCTGTATCTCGCCCTCTGTTTCAGCCCCTCTGTTTCAGCCCTCTGTTTCAGCACCACTGTTTCAGCCCCTCTGTTTCAGCCCCTCTGTTTCTCGCCCTCTGTTTCATCCCATCTGTTTCTCGCCCTCTGTTTCTCGCCCTCTGTTTCAGCCACTCTGTTTCAGCCCCTCTGTTTCTCGCCCTCTGTTTCAGCCCCTCTGTTTCAGCCCCTCTGTTTCAGCCCCTCTGTTTCTCGCCCTCTGTTTGAGCCCCTCTGTTTCAACCCCTCTGATTCAGCCCCTCTGATTCAGCCCCTCTGTTTCTCGCCCTCTGTTTCAGCCCCTCTGTTTCAGCCCCTCTGTTTCTCGCCCTCTGTTTCTGCCCCTCTGATTTAGCCCCTCTGTTTCAGCCCCTCTGTTTCAGCCCCTCTGTTTCTCGCCCTCTGTTTCAGCCCCTCTGTTTCACGCTCTCTGTTTCAGCCCCTCTGTTTCAGCCCCTCTGTTTCTTGCCCTCTGTTTCTGCACCTCTGTTTCTCACACTCTGTTTCAGCACCTCCATTTCAGCCCCTCTGTTTCTCGCCCTCTGTTTCAGCCCCTCTGTTTCTCGCCCTCTGTTTCAGCCCCTCTGATTCAGCCCCTCTGTTTCTCGCCCTCTGTTTCAGCCCCTCTGTTTCTTGCCCTCTGTTTGAGCCCCTCTGTTTCTCGCCCTCTGTTTCAGCCCCTCTGTTTCAGCCCCTCTGTTTCTGCCCCTCTGTTTCTCGCCCTCTGTTTCAGCCCCTCTGTTTCTCCCCCTCTGTTTCAGCCCCTCTATTTCTCGCCCTCTGTTTAAGCCCCTCTGTTTCAGCACCAATGATTCAGCCCCTCTGTTTCAGCCCCTGTGTTTCTCGCCCTCTGTTTCAGCCCCTCTGTTTCTCGCCCTCTGTTTCAGCCCCTCTGTTTCTCGCCCTCTGTTTCAGCACCTCTGTTTCAGCCCCTCTGTTTCAGTCCCTCTGTTTCTCGCCCTCTGTTTCTCCCTCTTTTCAGCCCCTCTGCTTCTCGCCCTCTGTTTCAGCCTCTCTGTTTCAGCCCCTCTGTTCCACCCCTCTGTTTCAGCCCCTCTGTTTCTCGCCCTCTGTTTCAGCCCCTCTGTTTCTCGCCCTCTGTTTCTGCCCCTCTGATTTAGCCCCTCTGTTTCAGCCCCTCTGTTTCTCGCCCTCTGTTTCTGCCCCTCTGTTTCAGCCCCTCTGTTTCAGCCCCTCTGTTTCTCGCCCTCTGTTTCAGCCCCTCTGAATCAGCACCTCTGTTTCTCGCCCTCTGTTTCAGCCCCTCTGTTTCTTGCCCTCTGTTTCAGCCCATCAGTTTCTCGCCAATCTGTTTCAGCCCCTCTGTTTCAGCCCCTCTGTTTCTGCCCCTCTGTTTCTCCCCCTCTGTTTCAGCCCCTATGTTTCAGCCCCTCTGTTTCTCGCCCTCTGTTTCAGCCTCTCTGTTTCACGCCCTATTTTTCAGCCCCACCTTTTCAGCCCCTCTGTTTCAGCACCTCTGTTTCTCGCCCTCTGTTTCAACCCCTCTGTTTCTCGCCCTCTGTTTCAGCCCCTCTGTTTCAGTCCCTCTGTTTCTCGCCCACTGTTTCTCGCCCTCTGTTTCTGCCCCTCTGTTTCTTGCCGTCTGTTTCAGCCCCTCTGTTTCTCGCCCTCTGTTTCAGCCCCTCTGTTTCAGCCCCTCTGTTTCAGCCCCTCTGTTTCTCGCCCTCTGAATCTGCCCGTCTGTTTCTCACACTCTGTTTCCGCCCCTCTGTTTCTCCCCCTCAGTTTCAGCCTCTCTGTTTCACGCCCTCTGTTTCAGCCCCTCTGTTTCAGCCCCTCTATTTCAGCCCCTCTGTTTCAGCCCCTCTGTATCTCGCCCTCGGTTTCAGCCCCTCTGTTTCTCACCCTCTGATTCAGCCCCTCTGTTTCTCGCCCTCTGTTTCAGCCCCTCTGATTCAGCCCCTCTATTTCAGCCCCTCTGTTTCAGCCCCTCTGTTTCATCCCATCTGTTTCTCGCCCTCTGTTTCTCAACCTCTGTTTCTCGCCCTATGTTTCAGCCCCTCTGTTTCTCGCCCTCTGTTTCTGCCCCTCTGTTTCTCACCCTCTGTTTCAGCACCTCCATTTCAGCCCCTCTGTTTCTCGCCCTCTGTTTCAGCCCCTCTGATTCAGCCCCTCTGTTTCTCGCCCTCTGTTTCAGCCCCTCTGTTTCTTGCCCTCTGTTTGAGCCCCTCTGTTTCTCGCCCTCTGTTTCAGCCCCTCTGTTTCAGCCCCTCTGTTTCTGCCCCTCTGTTTCTCGCCCTCTGTTTCAGCCCCTCTGTTTCTCCCCCTCTGTTTCAGCCCCTCTGTTTCTCGCCCTCTGTTTCAGCCCCTCTATTTCTCGCCCTCTGTTTAAGCCCCTCTGTTTCAGCACCACTGATTCAGCCCCTCTGTTTCAGCCCCTGTGTTTCTCGCCCTCTGTTTCAGCCCCTCTGTTTCTCGCCCTCTGTTTCAGCCCCTCTGTTTCTCGCCCTCTGTTTCAGCACCTCTGTTTCAGCCCCTCTGTTTCAGTCCCTCTGTTTCTCGCCCTCTGTTTCTCCCTCTTTTCAGCCCCTCTGCTTCTCGCCCTCTGTTTCAGCCTCTCTGTTTCAGCCCCTCTGTTCCAGCCCCTCTGTTTCAGCCCCTCTGTTTCTCGCCCTCTGTTTCAGCCCCTCTGTTTCTCGCCCTCTGTTTCTGCCCCTCTGATTTAGCCCCTCTGTTTCAGCCCCTCTGTTTCAGCCCCTCTGTTTCTCGCCCTCTGTTTCTGCCCCTCTGTTTCAGCCCCTCTGTTTCAGCCCCTCTGTTTCTCGCCCTTTGTTTCAGCCCCTCTGAATCAGCGCCTCTGTTTGTCGCCCTCTGTTTCAGCCCCTCTGTTTCTTGCCCTCTGTTTCAGCCCCTCAGTTTCTCGCCCTCTGTTTCAGCCCCTCTGTTTCAGCCCCTCTGTTTCTGCCCCTCTGTTTCTCGCCCTCTGTTTCAGCCCCTCTGTTTCTCCCCCTCTGTTTCAGCCCCTCTGTTTCAGCCCCTCTGTTTCTCGCCCTCTGTTTCAGCCTCTCTGTTTCACGCCCTATTTTTCAGCCCCACCTTTTCAGCCCCTCTGTTTCAGCCCCTCTGTTTCTCGCCCTCTGTTTCAACCCCTCTGTTTCTCGCCCTCTGTTTCAGCCCCTCTGTTTCAGTCCCTCTGTTTCTCGCCCTCTGTTTCTCGCCCTCTGTTTCAGCCCCTCTGTTTCTCGCCCTCTGTTTCAGCCCCTCTGTTTCTCGCCCTCTGTTTCAGCCCGTCTGTTTCAGCCCCTCTGTTTCAGCCCCTCTGTTTCTCGCCCTCTGAATCAGCACGTCTGTTTCTCACCCTCTGTTTCAGCCCCTCTGTTTCTCGCCCTCTGTTTCAGCCCCTCTGTTTCAGTCCCTCTGTTTCTCGCCCTCTGTTTCTCCCTCTTTTCAGCCCCTCTGCTTCTCGCCCTCTGTTTCAGCCTCTCTGTTTCAGCCCCTCTGTTCCAGCCCCTCTGTTTCAGCCCCTCTGTTTCTCGCCCTCTGTTTCAGCCCCTCTGTTTCTCGCCCTCTGTTTCTGCCCCTCTGATTTAGCCCCTCTGTTTCGGCCCCTCTGTTTCAGCCCCTCTGTTTCTCGCCCTCTGTTTCTGCCCCTCTGTTTCAGCCCCTCTGTTTCAGCCCCTCTGTTTCTCGCCCTCTGTTTCAGCCCCTCTGAATCAGCGCCTCTGTTTCTCGCCCTCTGTTTCAGCCCCTCTGTTTCTTGCCCTCTGTTTCAGCCCCTCAGTTTCTCGCCCTCTGTTTCAGCCCCTCTGTTTCAGCCCCTCTGTTTCTGCCCCTCTGTTTCTCGCCCTCTGTTTCAGCCCCTCTGTTTCTCCCACTCTGTTTCAGTCCCTCTGTTTCAGCCCCTCTGTTTCTCGCCCTCTGTTTCAGCCTCTCTGTTTCACGCCCTATTTTTCAGCCCCACCTTTTCAGCCCCTCTGTTTCAGCCCCTCTGTTTCTCGCCCTCTGTTTCAACCCCTCTGTTTCTCGCCCTCTGTTTCAGCCCCTCTGTTTCAGTCCCTCTGTTTCTCGCCCTCTGTTTCTCGCCCTCTGTTTCAGCCCCTCTGTTTCTTGCCCTCTGTTTCAGCCCCTCTGTTTCTCGCCCTCTGTTTCAGCCCCTCTGTTTCAGCCCCTCTGTTTCAGCCCCTCTGTTTCTCGCCCTCTGAATCAGCACGTCTGTTTCTCACCCTCTGTTTCAGCCCCTCTGTTTCTCGCCCTCTGTTTCAGCCCCTCTGTTTCAGCCCCTCTGTTCCAGCCCCTCTGTTTCAGCCCCTCTGTTTCTCGCCCTCTGTTTCAGCCCGTCTGTTTCTCGACCTCTGTTTCAGCCCCTCTGTTTCTCGCCCTCTGTTTCAGCCTCTCTGTTTCTCGCCCTCTGTTTCAGCCCCTCTGTTTCTGCCCCTCTGATTTAGACCCTCTGTTTCAGCCCCTCTGTTTCAGCCCCTCTGATTCAGCCCCTCTGTTTCAGCCCCTCTGATTCAGCCCCTCTATTTCAGCCCCTCTGTTTCTGTCCCTCTGTTTCTCGCCCTCTGTTTCAGCCCCTCTGTTTCCCCCCTCTGTTTCAGCCACTCTGTTTCTCGCCCTCTGTTTAAGCCCCTCTGTTTCAGCACCACTGATTCAGCCCCTCTGTTTCAACCCCTCTGTTTCTCGCCCTCTGTTTCAGCCCCTCTGTTTCTCGCCCTCTGTTTCAGCCCCTCTGTTTCTCGCCCTCTGTTTCAGCACCTCTGTTTCAGCCCCTCTGTTTCAGTCCCTCTGTTTCTCGCCCTCTGTTTCTCGCCCTCTGTTTCAGCCCCTCTGCTTCTCGCCCTCTGTTTCAGCCCCTCTGTTTCTCGCCCTCTGTTTCAGCCCCTCTGTTTCAGCCCCTCTGTTCCAGCCCCTCTGTTTCAGCCCCTCTGTTTCTCGCCCTCTGTTTCAGCCCGTCTGTTTCTCGACCTCTGTTTCAGCCCCTCTGTTTCTCGCCCTCTGTTTCAGCCTCTCTGTTTCTCGCCCTCTGTTTCAGCCCCTCTGTTTCAGCCCCTCTGTTTCAGACCCTCTGTTTCTCGCCCTCGGTTTCAGCCCCTCTGTTTCTGCCCCTCTGATTTAGACCCTCTGTTTCAGCCCCTCTGTTTCAGCCCCTCTGATTCAGCCCCTCTGTTTCAGCCCCTCTGATTCAGCCCCTCTGTTTCAGCCCCTCTATTTCAGACCCTCTGTTTCAGCCCCTCTGTTTCATCCCCTCTCTTTCTCGCCCTCTGTTTCTCAACCTCTGTTTCTCGCCCTCTGTTTCAGCCCCTCTGTTTTTCGTAATCTGTTTCAGCCCCTCTGTTTTTCGCCCTCTGTTTCAGCCCCTTGGGTTCTCGCCCTCTGTTTCAGCCCCTCTTTTTCAGCCACTCTGATTCAGCCCCACTGATTCAGCCCCTCTGTTTCTCGCCCTCTGTTTCAGCCCCTCTGTTTCAGCCCCTCTGTTTCAGCCCCTCTGTTTCTCGCCCTCTGTTTCAGCCCCTCTGTTTCTCGCACTCTGTTTCAGCGCCTCTGTTTCTCGCACTCTGTTTCAGCCCCTCGGTTTCAGCCCCTCTGTTTCAGCCCCTCTGTTTATCGCCCTCTGTGTCAGCCACTCTGTTTCTCGCCCTTTGTTTCAGCCCCTCTGTTTCTCGGCCTCGGTTTCAACCCCTCTGTTTCAGCCCCTCTGTTTCTCGCCTTCTGTTTCAGCCCCTCTGATTCAGCCCCTCTGTTTCTCACCCTCTGTTTCAGCCCCTCTGATTCAGTCCCTCTGATTCAGCCCCACTCATTCAGCCCCTCTGATTCAGCCCCTCTGTTTCCTGCCCCTCTGTTTCAGCCCCTCTGTTTCTCGCCCTCTGTTTCAGCCCCTCTGTTTCAGCCCCTCTGTTTCAGGCCCTCTGTTTCAGCCCCTCTGTTTCACGCCCTCTGTTTCTCGCCCGCTGTTTCAGCCCCTCTGGTTCAGCCCCTCTGTTTCAGTCCCTCTGTTTCTCGCCCTCTGTTTCTCGCCCTCTCTTTCAGCCCCTCTGTTTCTCGCCCTCTGTTTCAGCCTCTCTGTTTCTCGCTCTCTGTTTCAGCCCCTCTGTTTCTCGCCCTCTGTTTCAGCCCCTCTGTTTCTCGCCCTCTGTTTCAGCCCCTCTATTTCTCGCCCTCTGTTTCAGCCACTCTGTTTCTCGCCCTCTGTTTCAACCCCTCTGTTTCAGTCCCTCTGTTTCAGCCCCTCTGTTTCAGCCCTCTGTTTCAGCACCACTGTTTCAGCCCCTCTGTTTCAGCCCCTTTGTTTCTCGCCCTCTGTTTCTCGCACTCTGTTTCAGCACCTCTGTTTCTCGCCCTCTGTTTCAGCCTCTCTGTTTCTCGCCCTCTGTTTCAGCCCCTCTGTTTCAGCCCTCTGTTTCAGCACCACTGTTTCAGCCCCTCTGTTTCAGCCCCTCTGTTTCTCGCCCTCTGTTTCATCCCATCTGTTTCTCGCCCTCTGTTTCTCGCCCTCTGTTTCAGCCACTCTGTTTCAGCCCCTCTGTTTCTCGCCCTCTGTTTCAGCCCCTCTGTTTCAGCCCCTCTGTTTCAGCCCCTCTGTTTCTCGCCCTCTGTTTCAGCCCCTCTGTTTCAACCCCTCTGATTCAGCCCCTCTGATTCAGCCCCTCTGTTTCTCGCCCTCTGTTTCAGCCCCTCTGTTTCAGCACCTCTGTTTCTCGCCCTCTGTTTCTGCTTCTCTGACTTAGCCCCTCTGTTTCAGCCCCTCTGTTTCAGCCCCTTTGTTTCTCGCCCTCTGTTTCAGCCCCTCTGTTTCACGCTCTCTGTTTCAGCCCCTCTGTTTCAGCCCCTCTGTTTCTTACCCTCTGTTTCTGCCCCTCTGTTTCTCACCCTCTGTTTCAGCACCTCCGTTTCAGCCCCTCTGTTTCTCGCCCTCTGTTTCAGCCCCTCTGTTTCTCGCCCTCTGTTTCAGCCCCTCTGATTCAGCCCCTCTGTTTCTCGCCCTCTGTTTCAGCCCCTCTGTTTCTTGCCCTCTGTTTGAGCCCCTCTGTTTCTCGCCCTCTGTTTCAGCCCCTCTGTTTCAGCCCCTCTGTTTCTGCCCCTCTGTTTCTCGCCCTCTGTTTCAGCCCCTCTGTTTCTCCCCCTCTGTTTCAGCCCCTCTGTTTCTCGCCCTCTGTTTCAGCCCCTCTATTTCTCGCCCTCTGTTTAAGCCCCTCTGTTTCAGCACCACTGATTCAGCCCCTCTGTTTCAGCCCCTGTGTTTCTCGCCCTCTGTTTCAGCCCCTCTGTTTCTCGCCCTCTGTTTCAGCCCCTCTGTTTCTCGCCCTCTGTTTCAGCACCTCTGTTTCAGCCCCTCTGTTTCAGTCCCTCTGTTTCTCGCCCTCTGTTTCTCCCTCTTTTCAGCCCCTCTGCTTCTCGCCCTCTGTTTCAGCCTCTCTGTTTCAGCCCCTCTGTTCCACCCCTCTGTTTCAGCCCCTCTGTTTCTCGCCCTCTGTTTCAGCCCCTCTGTTTCTCGCCCTCTGTTTCTGCCCCTCTGATTTAGCCCCTCTGTTTCAGCCCCTCTGTTTAAGCCCCTCTGTTTCTCGCCCTCTGTTTCTGCCCCTCTGTTTCAGCCCCTCTGTTTCAGCCCCTCTGTTTCTCGCCCTCTGTTTCAGCCCCTCTGAATCAGCGCCTCTGTTTCTCGCCCTCTGTTTCAGCCCCTCTGTTTCTTGCCCTCTGTTTCAGCCCCTCAGTTTCTCGCCCTCTGTTTCAGCCCCTCTGTTTCAGCCCCTCTGTTTCTGCCCCTCTGTTTCTCCCCCTCTGTTTCAGCCCCTCTGTTTCAGCCCCTCTGTTTCTCGCCCTCTGTTTCAGCCTCTCTGTTTCACGCCCTATTTTTCAGCCCCACCTTTTCAGCCCCTCTGTTTCAGCCCCTCTGTTTCTCGCCCTCTGTTTCAACCCCTCTGTTTCTCGCCCTCTGTTTCAGCCCCTCTGTTTCAGTCCCTCTGTTTCTCGCCCTCTGTTTCTCGCCCTCTGTTTCAGCCCCTCTGTTTCTTGCCGTCTGTTTCAGCCCCTCTGTTTCTCGCCCTCTGTTTCAGCCCCTCTGTTTCTCGCCCTCTGAATCAGCCCGTCTGTTTCTCACCCTCTGTTTCAGCCCCTCTGTTTCTCCCCCTCAGTTTCAGCCTCTCTGTTTCACGCCCTCTGTTTCAGCCCCTCTGTTTCAGCCCCTCTATTTCAGCCCCTCTGTTTCAGCCCCTCTGTATCTCGCCCTCGGTTTCAGCCCCTCTGTTTCTCGCCCTCTGATTCAGCCCCTCTGTTTCTCGCCCTCTGTTTCAGCCCCTCTGATTCAGCCCCTCTGTAACTGCCCCTCTGATTCAGCCCCTCTATTTCAGCCCCTCTATTTCAGCCCCTCTGTTTCAGCCCCTCTGTTTCATCCCATCTGTTTCTCGCCCTCTGTTTCTCAACCTCTGTTTCACGCCCTATGTTTCAGCCCCTCTGTTTCTCGCCCTCTGTTTCTGCCCCTCTGTTTCTCACCCTCTGTTTCAGCACCTCCGTTTCAGCCCCTCTGTTTCTCGCCCTCTGTTTCAGCCCCTCTGTTTCTCGCCCTCTGTTTCAGCCCCTCTGATTCAGCCCCTCTGTTTCTCGCTCTCTGTTTCAGCCCCTCTGTTTCTCGCCCTCTGTTTGAGCCCCTCTGTTTCTCGCCCTCTGTTTCAGCCCCTCTGTTTCAGCCCCTCTGTTTCTGCCCCTCTGTTTCTCGCCCTCTGTTTCAGCCCCTCTGTTTCTCCCCCTCTGTTTCAGCCCCTCTGTTTCTCGCCCTCTGTTTCAGCCCCTCTATTTCTCGCCATCTGTTTAAGCCCCTCTGTTTCAGCACCACTGATTCAGCCCCTCTGTTTCAGCCCCTGTGTTTCTCGCCCTCTGTTTCAGCCCCTCTGTTTCTCGCCCTCTGTTTCAGCACCTCTGTTTCAGCCCCTCTGTTTCAGTCCCTCTGTTTCTCGCCCTCTGTTTCTCCCTCTTTTCAGCCCCTCTGCTTCTCGCCCTCTGTTTCAGCCTCTCTGTTTCAGCCCCTCTGTTCCAGCCCCTCTGTTTCAGCCCCTCTGTTTCTCGCCCTCTGTTTCAGCCCCTCTGTTTCTCGACCTCTGTTTCTGCCCCTCTGATTTAGCCCCTCTGTTTCAGCCCCTCTGTTTCAGCCCCTCTGTTTCTCGCCCTCTGTTTCTGCCCCTCTGTTTCAGCCCCTCTGTTTCAGCCCCTCTGTTTCTCGCCCTCTGTTTCAGCCCCTCTGAATCAGCGCCTCTGTTTCTCGCCCTCTGTTTCAGCCCCTCTGTTTCTTGCCCTCTGTTTCAGCCCCTCAGTTTCTCGCCCTCTGTTTCAGCCCCTCTGTTTCAGCCCCTCTGTTTCTGCCCCTCTGTTTCTCGCCCTCTGTTTCAGCCCCTCTGTTTCTCCCCCTCTGTTTCAGCCCCTCTGTTTCAGCCCCTCTGTTTCTCGCCCTCTGTTTCAGCCTCTCTGTTTCACGCCCTATTTTTCAGCCCCACCTTTTCAGCCCCTCTGTTTCAGCCCCTCTGTTTCTCGCCCTCTGTTTCAACCCCTCTGTTTCTCGCCCTCTGTTTCAGCCCCTCTGTTTCAGTCCCTCTGTTTCTCGCCCTCTGTTTCTCGCCCTCTGTTTCAGCCCCTCTGTTTCTTGCCCTCTGTTTCAGCCCCTCTGTTTCTCGCCCTCTGTTTCAGCCCCTCTGTTTCAGCCCCTCTGTTTCAGCCCCTCTGTTTCTCGCCCTCTGAATCAGCACGTCTGTTTCTCACCCTCTGTTTCAGCCCCTCTGTTTCTCCCCCTCAGTTTCAGCCTCTCTGTTTCACGCCCTCTGTTTCAGCCCCTCTGTTTCAGCCCCTCTATTTCAGCCCCTCTGTTTCAGCCCCTCTGTATCTCGCCCTCGGTTTCAGCCCCTCTGTTTCTCGCCCTCTGATTCAGCCCCTCTGTTTCTCGCCCTCTGTTTCAGCCCCTCTGATTCAGCCCCTCTGTAACTGCCCCTGTGATTCAGCCCCTCTATTTCAGCGCCTCTATTTCAGCCCCTCTGTTTCAGCCCCTCTGTTTCATCCCATCTGTTTCTCGCCCTCTGTTTCTCAACCTCTGTTTCTCGCCCTATGTTTCAGCCCCTCTGTTTTTCGTCCTCTGTTTCAGCCCCTCTGTTTCTCGTCCTCTGTTTCAGCCCCTCTGTTTCTCGCCCTCTGTTTCTCGCCCTCTGTTTCAGCCCCTCTGTTTCAGCCCCGCTGTTTCTCGCCCTCTGTTTCAGCCCCTCTGTTTCAGCCCCTCTGTTTCAGCCCCTCTGTTTCTCGCCCTCTGTTTCAGCCCCTCTGTTTCAACCCCTCTGATTCAGCCCCTCTGATTCAGCCCCTCTGTTTCTCGCCCTCTGTTTCAGCCCCTCTGTTTCAGCCCCTCTGTTTCTCGCCCTCTGTTTCTGCCAATCTGATTTAGCCCCTCTGTTTCAGCCCCTCTGTTTCTCGCCCTCTGTTTCAGCCCCTCTGTTTCACGCTCTCTGTTTCAGCCCCTCTGTTTCAGCCCCTCTGTTTCAGCCCCTCTGTTTCTCGCCCTCTGTTTCTGCCCCTCTGTTTCTCACCCTCTGTTTCAGCACCTCCGTTTCAGCCCCTCTGTTTCTCGTCCTCTGTTTCAGCCCCTCTCTTTCTCGCCCTCTGTTTCAGCCCCTCTGATTCAGCCCCTCTGTTTCTCGCCCTCTGTTTCAGCCCCTCTGTTTCTTGCCCTCTGTTTGAGCCCCTCTGTTTCTCGCCCTCTGTTTCAGCCCCTCTGTTTCTGCCCCTCTGTTTCTGCCCCTCTGTTTCTCGCCCGCTGTTTCAGCCCCTCTGTTTCTCCCCCTCTGTTTCAGCCCCTCTGTTTCTCGCCCTCTATTTCAGCCCCTCTATTTCTCGCCCTCTGTTTAAGCCCCTCTGTTTCAGCACCACTGATTCAGCCCCTCTGTTTCAGCCCCTGTGTTTCTCGCCCTCTGTTTCAGCCCCTCTGTTTCTCGCCCTCTGTTTCAGCCCCTCTGTTTCTCACCCTCTGTTTCAGCACCTCTGTTTCAGCCCCTCTGTTTCAGTCCCTCTGCTTCTCGCCCTCTGTTTCAGCCCCTCTGTTTCAGCCCCTCTGTTCCAGCCCCTCTGTTTCAGCCCCTCTGTTTCTCGCCCTCTGTTTCAGCCCCTCTGTTTCTCGCCCTCTGTTTCTGCCCCTCTGATTTAGCCCCTCTGTTTCAGCCCCTCTGTTTCAGCCCCTCTGTTTCTCGCCCTCTGTTTCTGCCCCTCTGTTTCAGCCCCTCTGTTTCAGCCCCTCTGTTTCTCGACCTCTGTTTCAGCCCCTCTGAATCAGCGCATCTGTTTCTCGCCATCTGTTTCAGCCCCTCTGTTTCTTGCCCTCTGTTTCAGCCCCTCAGTTTCTCGCCCTCTGTTTCAGCCCCTGTGTTTCAGCCCCTCTGTTTCTGCCCCTCTGTTTCTCGCCCTCTGTTTCAGCCCATCTGTTTCTCCCCCTCTGTTTCAGCCCCTCTGTTTCAGCCCCTCTGTTTCTCGCCCTCTGTTTCAGCCTCTCTGTTTCACGCCCTATTTTTCAGCCCCACCTTTTCAGCCCCTCTGTTTCAGCACCTCTGTTTCTCGCCCTCTGTTTCAACCCCTCTGTTTCTCGCCCTCTGTTTCAGCCCCTCTGTTTCAGTCCCTCTGTTTCTCGCCCTCTGTTTCTCGCCCTCTGTTTCAGCCCCTCTGTTTCTTGCCCTCTGTTTCAGCCCCTCTGTTTCTCGCCCTCTGTTTCAGCCCCTCTGTTTCAGCCCCTCTGTTTCAGCCCCTCTGTTTCTCGCCCTCTGAATCAGCCCGTCTGTTTCTCACCCTCTGTTTCAGCCCCTCTGTTTCTCCCCCTCAGTTTCAGCCTCTCTGTTTCACGCCCTCTGTTTCAGCCCCTCTGTTTCAGCCCCTCTATTTCAGCCCCTCTGTTTCAGCCCCTCTGTATCTCGCCCTCGGTTTCAGCCCCTCTGTTTCTCGCCCTCTGATTCAGCCCCTCTGTTTCTCGCCCTCTGTTTCAGCCCCTCTGATTCAGCCCCTCTGTAACTGCCCCTCTGATTCAGCCCCTCTATTTCAGCCCCTCTGTTTCAGCCCCTCTATTTCAGCCCCTCTGTTTCAGCCCCTCTGTATCTCGCCCTCGGTTTCAGCCCCTCTGTTTCTCGCCCTCTGATTCAGCCCCTCTGTTTCTCGCCCTCTGTTTCAGCCCCTCTGTTTCAGCCCCTCTGTTTCTGCCCCTCTGTTTCTCGCCCTCTGTTTCAGCCCCTCTGTTTCTCCCCCTCTGTTTCAGCCCCTCTGTTTCAGCCCCTCTGTTTCTCGCCCTCTGTTTCAGCCTCTCTGTTTCACGCCCTATTTTTCAGCCCCACCTTTTCAGCCCCTCTGTTTCAGCCCCTCTGTTTCTCGCCCTCTGTTTCAACCCCTCTGTTTCTCGCCCTCTGTTTCAGCCCCTCTGTTTCAGTCCCTCTGTTTCTCGCCCTCTGTTTCTCGCCCTCTGTTTCAGCCCCTCTGTTTCTTGCCCTCTGTTTCAGCCCCTCTGTTTCTCGCCCTCTGTTTCAGCCCCTCTGTTTCAGCCCCTCTGTTTCAGCCCCTCTGTTTCTCGCCCTCTGAATCAGCACGTCTGTTTCTCACCCTCTGTTTCAGCCCCTCTGTTTCTCCCCCTCAGTTTCAGCCTCTCTGTTTCACGCCCTCTGTTTCAGCCCCTCTGTTTCAGCCCCTCTATTTCAGCCCCTCTGTTTCAGCCCCTCTGTATCTCGCCCTCGGTTTCAGCCCCTCTGTTTCTCGCCCTCTGATTCAGCCCCTCTGTTTCTCGCCCTCTGTTTCAGCCCCTCTGATTCAGCCCCTCTGTAACTGCCCCTGTGATTCAGCCCCTCTATTTCAGCCCCTCTATTTCAGCCCCTCTGTTTCAGCCCCTCTGTTTCATCCCATCTGTTTCTCGCCCTCTGTTTCTCAACCTCTGTTTCTCGCCCTATGTTTCAGCCCCTCTGTTTTTCGTTCTCTGTTTCAGCCCCTCTGTTTCTCGTCCTCTGTTTCAGCCCCTCTGTTTCTCGCCCTCTGTTTCTCGCCCTCTGTTTCAGCCCCTCTGTTTGAGCCCCTCTGTTTCTCGCCCTCTGTTTCAGCCCCTCTGTTTCTGCCCCTCTGTTTCTGCCCCTCTGTTTCTCGCCCGCTGTTTCAGCCCCTCTGTTTCTCCCCCTCTGTTTCAGCCCCTCTGTTTCTCGCCCTCTATTTCAGCCCCTCTATTTCTCGCCCTCTGTTTAAGCCCCTCTGTTTCAGCACCACTGATTCAGCCCCTCTGTTTCAGCCCCTGTGTTTCTCGCCCTCTGTTTCAGCCCCTCTGTTTCTCGCCCTCTGTTTCAGCCCCTCTGTTTCTCACCCTCTGTTTCAGCACCGCTGTTTCAGCCCCTCTGTTTCAGTCCCTCTGCTTCTCGCCCTCTGTTTCAGCCCCTCTGTTTCAGCCCCTCTGTTCCAGCCCCTCTGTTTCAGCCCCTCTGTTTCTCGCCCTCTGTTTCAGCCCCTCTGTTTCTCGCCCTCTGTTTCTGCCCCTCTGATTTAGCCCCTCTGTTTCAGCCCCTCTGTTTCAGCCCCTCTGTTTCTCGCCCTCTGTTTCTGCCCCTCTGTTTCAGCCCCTCTGTTTCAGCCCCTCTGTTTCTCGCCCTCTGTTTCAGCCCCTCTGAATCAGCGCATCTGTTTCTCGCCATCTGTTTCAGCCCCTCTGTTTCTTGCCCTCTGTTTCAGCCCCTCAGTTTCTCGCCCTCTGTTTCAGCCCCTGTGTTTCAGCCCCTCTGTTTCTGCCCCTCTGTTTCTCGCCCTCTGTTTCAGCCCATCTGTTTCTCCCCCTCTGTTTCAGCCCCTCTGTTTCAGCCCCTCTGTTTCTCGCCCTCTGTTTCAGCCTCTCTGTTTCACGCCCTATTTTTCAGCCCCACCTTTTCAGCCCCTCTGTTTCAGCACCTCTGTTTCTCGCCCTCTGTTTCAACCCCTCTGTTTCTCGCCCTCTGTTTCAGCCCCTCTGTTTCAGTCCCTCTGTTTCTCGCCCTCTGTTTCTCGCCCTCTGTTTCAGCCCCTCTGTTTCTTGCCCTCTGTTTCAGCCCCTCTGTTTCTCGCCCTCTGTTTCAGCCCCTCTGTTTCAGCCCCTCTGTTTCAGCCCCTCTGTTTCTCGCCCTCTGAATCAGCCCGTCTGTTTCTCACCCTCTGTTTCAGCCCCTCTGTTTCTCCCCCTCAGTTTCAGCCTCTCTGTTTCACGCCCTCTGTTTCAGCCCCTCTGTTTCAGCCCCTCTATTTCAGCCCCTCTGTTTCAGCCCCTCTGTATCTCGCCCTCGGTTTCAGCCCCTCTGTTTCTCGCCCTCTGATTCAGCCCCTCTGTTTCTCGCCCTCTGTTTCAGCCCCTCTGATTCAGCCCCTCTGTAACTGCCCCTCTGATTCAGCCCCTCTATTTCAGCCCCTCTATTTCAGCCCCTCTGTTTCAGCCCCTCTGTTTCATCCCATCTGTTTCTCGCCCTCTGTTTCTCAACCTCTGTTTCTCGCCCTATGTTTCAGCCCCTCTGTTTTTCGTCCTCTGTTTCAGCCCCTCTGTTTCTCGCCCTCTGTTTCAGCCCCCCTGTTTCTTGCCCTCTGTTTCAGCCCCTCTGTTTCTCGCCCTCTGTTTCAGCCCCTCTGTTTCAGCCCCTCTGTTTCAGCCCCTCTGTTTCAGCCCCTCTGTTTCTCGCCCTCTGAATCAGCCCGTCTGTTTCTCGCCCTCTGTTTCAGACCCTCTGTTTCTCGCCATCTGTTTCAGCCTCTCTGTTTCACGCCCTCTGTTTCAGCCCCTCTGTTTCAGCCCCTCTATTTCAGCCCCTCTGTTTCAGCCCCTCTGTATCTCGCCCTCGGTTTCAGCCCCTCTGTTTCTCGCCCTCTGTTTCAGCCCCTCTGTTTCAGCCCCTCTGTTTCAGCCCCTCTGTTTCTCGCCCTCTGAATCAGCCCGTCTGTTTCTCACCCTCTGTTTCAGCCCCTCTGTTTCTCCCCCTCAGTTTCAGCCTCTCTGTTTCACGCCCTCTGTTTCAGCCCCTCTGTTTCAGCCCCTCTATTTCAGCCCCTCTGTTTCAGCCCCTCTGTATCTCGCCCTCGGTTTCAGCCCCTCTGTTTCTCGCCCTCTGATTCAGCCCCTCTGTTTCTCGCCCTCTGTTTCAGCCCCTCTGATTCAGCCCCTCTGTAACTGCCCCTCTGATTCAGCCCCTCTATTTCAGCCCCTCTATTTCAGCCCCTCTGTTTCAGCCCCTCTGTTTCATCCCATCTGTTTCTCGCCCTCTGTTTCTCAACCTCTGTTTCTCGCCCTATGTTTCAGCCCCTCTGTTTTTCGTCCTCTGTTTCAGCCCCTCTGTTTCTCGCCCTCTGTTTCAGCCCCCCTGTTTCTTGCCCTCTGTTTCAGCCCCTCTGTTTCTCGCCCTCTGTTTCAGCCCCTCTGTTTCAGCCCCTCTGTTTCAGCCCCTCTGTTTCAGCCCCTCTGTTTCTCGCCCTCTGAATCAGCCCGTCTGTTTCTCGCCCTCTGTTTCAGACCCTCTGTTTCTCGCCATCTGTTTCAGCCTCTCTGTTTCACGCCCTCTGTTTCAGCCCCTCTGTTTCAGCCCCTCTATTTCAGCCCCTCTGTTTCAGCCCCTCTGTATCTCGCCCTCGGTTTCAGCCCCTCTGTTTCTCGCCCTCTGATTCAGCCCCTCTGTTTCTCGCCCTCTGTTTCAGCCCCTCTGATTCAGCCCCTCTGTAACTGCCCCTCTGATTCAGCCCCTCTATTTCAGCCCCTCTATTTCAGCCCCTCTGTTTCAGCCCCTCTGTTTCATCCCATCTGTTTCTCGCCCTCTGTTTCTCAACCTCTGTTTCTCGCCCTATGTTTCAGCCCCTCTGTTTTTCGTCCTCTGTTTCAGCCCCTCTGTTTCTCGCCCTCTGTTTCAGCCCCCCTGTTTCTTGCCCTCTGTTTCAGCCCCTCTGTTTCTCGCCCTCTGTTTCAGCCCCTCTGTTTCAGCCCCTCTGTTTCAGCCCCTCTGTTTCAGCCCCTCTGTTTCTCGCCCTCTGAATCAGCCCGTCTGTTTCTCGCCCTCTGTTTCAGACCCTCTGTTTCTCGCCATCTGTTTCAGCCTCTCTGTTTCACGCCCTCTGTTTCAGCCCCTCTGTTTCAGCCCCTCTATTTCAGCCCCTCTGTTTCAGCCCCTCTGTATCTCGCCCTCGGTTTCAGCCCCTCTGTTTCTCGCCCTCTGTTTCAGCCCCTCTGTTTCAGCCCCTCTGTTTCAGCCCCTCTGTTTCTCGCCCTCTGAATCAGCCCGTCTGTTTCTCACCCTCTGTTTCAGCCCCTCTGTTTCTCCCCCTCAGTTTCAGCCTCTCTGTTTCACGCCCTCTGTTTCAGCCCCTCTGTTTCAGCCCCTCTATTTCAGCCCCTCTGTTTCAGCCCCTCTGTATCTCGCCCTCGGTTTCAGCCCCTCTGTTTCTCGCCCTCTGATTCAGCCCCTCTGTTTCTCGCCCTCTGTTTCAGCCCCTCTGATTCAGCCCCTCTGTAACTGCCCCTCTGATTCAGCCCCTCTATTTCAGCCCCTCTATTTCAGCCCCTCTGTTTCAGCCCCTCTGTTTCATCCCATCTGTTTCTCGCCCTCTGTTTCTCAACCTCTGTTTCTCGCCCTATGTTTCAGCCCCTCTGTTTTTCGTCCTCTGTTTCAGCCCCTCTGTTTCTCGCCCTCTGTTTCAGCCCCCCTGTTTCTTGCCCTCTGTTTCAGCCCCTCTGTTTCTCGCCCTCTGTTTCAGCCCCTCTGTTTCAGCCCCTCTGTTTCAGCCCCTCTGTTTCAGCCCCTCTGTTTCTCGCCCTCTGAATCAGCCCGTCTGTTTCTCGCCCTCTGTTTCAGACCCTCTGTTTCTCGCCATCTGTTTCAGCCTCTCTGTTTCACGCCCTCTGTTTCAGCCCCTCTGTTTCAGCCCCTCTATTTCAGCCCCTCTGTTTCAGCCCCTCTGTATCTCGCCCTCGGTTTCAGCCCCTCTGTTTCTCGCCCTCTGATTCAGCCCCTCTGTTTCTCGCCCTCTGTTTCAGCCCCTCTGATTCAGCCCCTCTATATCAGCCCCTCTGATTCAGCCCCTCTATTTCAGCCCCTCTATTTCAGCCCCTCTGTTTCAGCCCCTCTGTTTCATCACATCTATTTCTCGCCCTCTGTTTCTCAACCTCTGTTTCTCGCCCTATGTTTCAGCCCCTCTGTTTTTCGTCCTCTGTTTCAGCCCCTCTGTTTTTCGCCCTCTATTTCTCGCCCGCTGTTTCAGCCCCTTTGGTTCTCGCCCTCTGTTTCAGCCCCTCTGTTCCAGCCCCTCTGATTCAGCCCCTCTGATTCAGACCCTCTGTTTCTCGCCCTCTGTTTCAGCCCCTCTGTTTCAGCCCCTCTGTTTCAGCCCCTCTTTTTGTCGCCCTCTGTTTCAGCCCATCTGTTTCTCGCCCTCTGTTTCAACCCCTCTGTTTCAGCCCCTCTGATTCAGCCCCTCTGTTTCAGCCCCTCTGTTTCTCGCCCTCTGTTTCAGCCCCTCTGTTTCTCGCCCTCTGTTTCAGCACCTCTGTTTCAGCCACTCTGTTTCAGTCCCTCTGTTTCTCGCCCTCTGTTCCTCGCCCTCTGTTTCAGCCCCTCTGTTTCTCGCCCTCTGTTTCAGCCCCTCTGTTTCTCGCCCTCTGTTTCAACCCCTCTGTTTCTTGCCCTCTATTTCAGCCCTCTGTTTCAGCCCCACTGTTTCAGCCCCTCTGTTTCAGCCCCTCTGTTTCTCGCCCTATGTTTCAGCCCGTATGTTTCTCGCCCTCTGTATCAGCCCCTCTGTTTCTCGCCCTCTGTTTCAGCCTCTCTGTTTCACGCCCTCTGTTTCAGCCCCTCTGTTTCAGCCCCTCTGTTTCAGCCCCTCTGATTCAGCCCCTCTGTTTCTCGCCCTCTGTATCAGCCCCTCTGTTTCAGCCCCTCTGTTTCGCGCTCGCTATTTCAGCCCCTCTGTTTCAGCCCCTCTGATTCTCGCCCTTTGTTTCTGCCCCTCTGTTTCTCACCCTCTGTTTTTGCCCCTCTGTGTCAGCCCCTCTGTTTCTCGCCCGCTGTTTCAGATCCTCTGTTTCTCGCCCTCTGTTTCAGCCCCTCTGATTCAGCCCCTCTGTTTCTCGCACTCTGTTTCAGCCCCTTTGTTTCTTGCCCTCTGTTTGAGCCCCTCTGTTCTTCGCCCTCTGTTTCAGTCCCTCTGTTTCAGCCCCTCTGTTTCTGTGCCTCTGTTTCTCGCCCTCTGTTTCAGCCCCTCTGTTTCCCCCCCTCTGTTTCAGCCCCTCTGTTTCTCGCCCTCTGTTTCAGCCCCTCTGTTTCAGCCCCTCTGTTTCTGCCCCTCTGTTTCTCGCCCTCTGTTTCAGCCCCTCTGTTTCTCCCCGTCTGTTTCAGCCCCTCTGTTTCTCGCGCTCTGTTTCAGCCCCTCTATTTCTCGCCCTCTGTTTTAACCCCTCTGTTTCAGCACCACTGATTCAGCCCCTCTGTTTCAGCCCCTCTGTTTCTCGCCCGCTGTTTCAGCCCCTCTGTTTCTCGCCCTCTGTTTCAGCCCCTCTGTTTCAGCCCCTCTGATTCAGCCCCACTGATTCAGCCCCTCTGCTTCTCGCCCTCTGTTTCAGCCACTCTGTTTCAGCCCCTCTGTTTCAAACCCTCTGTTTCTCGCCCTCTGTTTCAGCCCCTCTGTTTCTCGCACTCTGTTTCAGCGCCTCTGTTTCTCGCACTCTTTTTCCGCCCCTCTGTTTCTCGCCCTCTGTTTCAGCCTCTCTGTTTCTCGCTCTCTGTTTCAGCCCCTCTGTTTCTCGCCCTCTGTTTCAGCCCCTCTGTTTTTCGCCCTCTGTTTCAGCCCCTCTATTTCTCGCCCTCTGTTTCAGCCACTCTGTTTCTCGCCCTCTGTTTCAACCCCTCTGTTTCTCGCCCTCTGTTTCAGCCCCTCTGTTTCTCGCCCTCTGTTTCAGACCCTCTGTTTCAGCCACTTTGTTTCTCGCCCTCTGTTTCTCGCCCTCTGTTTCAGCCCCTCTGTTTCTCGCCGTCTGCTTCAGCCTCGCTGTTTCTCGCCCTCTGTTTCAGCCCCTCTGTTTCAGCCCTCTGTTTCAGCCCCACTGTTTCAGCCCCTCTGTTTCAGCCCCTCTGTTTCTCGCCCTCTGTTTCAGCTCGTCTGTTTCTCGCCCTCTGTATCAGCCCCTCTGTTTCTCGCCCTCTGTTTCAGCCCCTCTGTTTCAGCCCCTCTGTTTCTCGCCCTCTGTTTCAGCCCCTCTGTTTCAGCCCCTCTGTTTCTCGCCCTCTGTTTCAGCCCCTCTGTTTCAACCCCTCTGATTCAGCCCCTCTGATTCAGCCCCTCTGTTTCTCGCCCTCTGTTTCTGCCCCTCTGATTTAGCCCCTCTGTTTCAGCCCCTCTGTTTCAGCCCCACTGTTTCTTGCCCTCTGTTTCAGCCCCTCTGTTTCACGCTCTCTGTTTCAGCCCCTCTGTTTCAGCCCCTCTGTTTCTCGCCCTCTGTTTCTGCCCCTCTGTTTCAGCCCCTCCGTGTCAGCCCCTCTGTTTCTCGCCCTCTGTTTCAGCCCCTCTGTTTCTCGCCCTCTGTTTCAGCCCCTCTGATTCAGCCCCTCTGTTTCTCGCCCTCTGTTTCAGCTCGTCTGTTTCTCGCCCTCTGTATCAGCCCCTCTGTTTCTCGCCCTCTGTTTCAGCCCCTCTGTTTCAGCCCCTCTGTTTCTCGCCCTCTGTTTCAGCCCCTCTGTTTCAGCCCCTCTGTTTCTCGCCCTCTGTTTCAGCCCCTCTGTTTCAACCCCTCTGATTCAGCCCCTCTGATTCAGCCCCTCTGTTTCTCGACCTCTGTTTCTGCCCCTCTGATTTAGCCCCTCTGTTTCAGCCCCTCTGTTTCAGCCCCTCTGTTTCTTGCCCTCTGTTTCAGCCCATCTGTTTCACGCTCTCTGTTTCAGCCCCTCTGTTTCAGCCCCTCTGTTTCTCGCCCTCTGTTTCTGCCCCTCTGTTTCTCACCCTCTGTTTCAGCCCCTCCGTTTCAGCCCCTCTGTTTCTCGCCCTCTGTTTCAGCCCCTCTGTTTCTCGCCCTCTGTTTCAGCCCCTCTGATTCAGCCCCTCTGTTTCTCGCCCTCTGTTTCAGCCCCTCTGTTTCTTGCCCTCTGTTTGAGCACCTCTGTTTCTCGCCCTCTGTTTCAGCCCCTCTGTTTCAGCCCCTCTGTTTCTGCCCCTCTGTTTATCGCCCTCTGTTTCAGCCCCTCTGTTTCTCCCCCTCTGATTCAGCCCCTCTATTTCTCGCCTTCTGTTTAAGCCCCTCTTTTCAGCACCACTGATTCAGCACCTCTGTTTCAGCCCCTCTGTTACTCGCCCTCTGTTTCAGCCCCTCTGTTTCTCTCCCTCTGTTTCAGCCCCTCTGTTTCTCACCCTCTGTTTCAGCACCTCTGTTTCAGCCCCTATGTTTCAGTCCCTCTGTTTCTCGCCCTCTGTTTCTCGCCCTCTGTTTCAGCCCCTCTGTTTCTCGCCCTCTGTTTCAGCCCCTCTGTTTCACGCCCTCTGTTTCTCGCCCTCTGTTTCAGCCCCTCTGTTCCTCGCCCTCTGTTTCAGCCCCTCTGTTTCAGCCCCTCTGTTCCAGCCCCTCTGTTTCAGCCCCTCTGTTTCTCGCCCTTTGTTTCAGCCCCTCTGTTTCTCGCCCTCTGTTTCTGCCCCTCTGATTTAGCCCCTCTGTTTCAGCCCCTCTGTTTCAGCCCCTCTGTTTCTCGCCCTCTGTTTCAGCCCTTCTGTTTCACGCTCTCTGTTTCAGCCCCTCTGTTTCAGCCCCTCTGTTTCTCGCCCACGGTTTCTGCCCCTCTGTTTCTCACCCTCTGTTTCAGCCCCTCTGTTTCTCGCCCTCTGTTTCAGCCCCTCTGTTTCTCGCCCTCTGTTTCAGCCCCTCTGATTCAGCCCCTCTGTTTCTCGCCCTTTGTTTCAGCCCCTCTGTTTCTCGCCCTCTGTTTCAGCCCCTCTGTTTCAGCCCCTCTGTTTCTGCCCCTCTGTTTCTCGCCCTCTGTTTCAGCCCCTCTGTTTCTCCCCGTCTGTTTCAGCCCCTCTGTTTCTCGCGCTCTGTCTCAGCCCCTCTATTTCTCGCCCTCTGTTTTAACCCCTCTGTTTCAGCACCACTGATTCAGCCCCTCTGTTTCAGCCCCTCTGTTTCTCGCCCGCTGTTTCAGCCCCTCTGTTTCTCGCCCTCTGTTTCAGCCCCTCTGCTTCTCGCCCTCTGTTTCAGCCCCTCTGTTTCTCTCCCTCTGTTTCAGCCCCTCTGTTTCAGCCCCTCTGTTCCAGCCGCTCTGTTTCAGCCCTTCTGTTTCTCGCCCTCTGTTTCAGCCCCTCTGTTTCTCGCCCTCTGTTTCTGCCCCTCTGATTTAGCCCCTCTGTTTCAGCCCCTCTGTTTCAGCCCCTCTGTTTCTCGCCCTCTGTTTCAGCCCCTCTGTTTCACGCTCTCTGTTTCAGCCCCTCTGTTTCAGCCCCTCTGTTTCTCGCCCTCGGTTTCTGCCCCTCTGTTTCTCACCCTCTGTTTCAGCCCCTCCGTTTCAGCCCCTCTGTTTCTCGCCCTCTGTTTCAGCCCCTCTGTTTCTCGCCCTCTGTTTCAGCTCCTCTGATTCAGCCCCTCTGTTTCTCGCCCTCTGTTTCAGCCCCTCTGTTTCTCGCCCTCTGTTTCAGCCCCTCTGTTTCAGCCACTCTGTTTCTGCCCATCTGTTTCTCGCCCTCTGTTTCAGCCACTCTGTTTCTCCCCGTCTGTTTCATCCCCTCTGTTTCTCGCGCTCTGTTTCAGCCCCTCTATTTCTCGCCCTCTGTTTAAGACCCACTGTTTCAGCACCACTGATTCAGCCCCTCTGTTTCAGCCCCTCTGTTTCTCGCCCTCTGTTTCAGCCCCTCTGTTTCTCACCCTCTGTTTCAGCCCCTCTGTTTCTCGCCCTCTGTTTCAGCACCTCTGTTTCAGCCCCTCTGTTTCAGTCCCTCTGTTTCTCGCCCTCTGTTTCTCGCCCTCTGTTTCAGCCCCTCTGCTTCTCACCCTCTGTTTCAGCCCCTCTGTTTCTCGCCCTCTGTTTCAGCCCCTCTGTTTCAGCCCCTCTGTTCCAGCCCCTCTGTTTCAGCCCCTCTGTTTCTCGCCCTCTGTTTCAGCCCGTCTGTTTCTCGACCTCTGTTTCAGCCCCTCTTTTTCTCGCCCTCTGTTTCAGCCTCTCTGTTTCTCGCCCTCTGTTTCAGCCCCTCTGTTTCAGCCCCTCTGTTTCAGCCGCTCTGTTTCAGCCCCTTTGTTTCTCGCCCTCTGTTTCAGCCCCTCTGTTTCTCGCCCTCTGTTTCAGCCCCTCTGATTCAGCCCCTCTGTTTCTGCCCCTCCGATTCAGCCCCTCTGTTTCAGCCCCTCTGTTTCAGCCCCTCTGTTTCTCGCCCTCTGTTTCAGCCCCTCTGTTTCAGCCCCTCTGTTTCTCGCCCTCTGTTTCAGCCCCTCTGTTTCAACCCCTCTGATTCAGCCCCTCTGATTCAGCCCCTCTGTTTCTCGGCCTCTGTTTCTGCCCCTCTGATTTAGCCCCTCTGTTTCAGCCCCTCTGTTTCAGCCCCTCTGTTTCTTGCCCTCTGTTTCAGCCCCTCTGTTTCTTGCCCTCTGTTTCAGCCCCTCTGTTTCAGCCCCTCTGTTTCTCGCCCTCTGTTTCTGCCCCTCTGTTTCTCACCCTCTGTTTCAGCACCTCCGTTTCAGCCCCTCTGTTTCTCGCCCTCTGTTTCAGCCCCTCTGTTTCTCGCCCTCTGTTTCAGCCCCTCTGATTCAGCCCCTCTGTTTCTCGCCCTCTGTTTCAGCCCCTCTGTTTCTTGCCCTCTGTTTGAGCACCTCTGTTTCAGCCCCTCTGTTTCAGCCCCTCTGTTTCTGCCCCTCTGTTTATCGCCCTCTGTTTCAGCCCCTCTGTTTCTCCCCCTCTGTTTCAGCCCCTCTATTTCTCGCCCTCTGTTTAAGCCCCTCTGTTTCAGCACCACTGATTCAGCACCTCTGTTTCAGCCCCTGTGTTTCTCGCCCTCTGTTTCAGCCCCTCTGTTTCTCTCCCTCTGTTTCAGCCCCTCTGTTTCTCACCCTCTGTTTCAGCACCTCTGTTTCAGCCCCTATGTTTCAGTCCCTCTGTTTCTCGCCCTCTGTTTCTCGCCCTCTGTTTCAGCCCCTCTGTTTCTCGCCCTCTGTTTCAGCCCCTCTGTTTCTCGCCCTCTGTTTCAGCCCCTCTGTTTCAGCCCCTCTGTTCCTCGCCCTCTGTTTCAGCCCCTCTGTTTCAGCCCCTCTGTTCCAGCCCCTCTGTTTCAGCCCCTCTGTTTCTCGCCATTTGTTTCAGCCCCTCTGTTTCTCGCCCTCTGTTTCTGCCCCTCTGATTTAGCCCTTCTGTTTCAGCCCCTCTGTTTCAGCCCCTCTGTTTCTCGCCCTCTGTTTCAGCCCTTCTGTTTCACGCTCTCTGTTTCAGCCCCTCTGTTTCAGCCCCTCTGTTTCTCGCCCACGGTTTCTGCCCCTCTGTTTCTCACCCTCTGTTTCAGCCCCTCCGTTTCAGCCCCTCTGTTTCTCGCCCTCTGTTTCAGCCCCTCTGTTTCTCGCCCTCTGTTTCAGCCCCTCTGATTCAGCCCCTCTGTTTCTCGCCCTCTGTTTCAGCCCCTCTGTTTCTCGCCCTCTGTTTCAGCCCCTCTGTTTCAGCCCCTCTGTTTCTGCCCCTCTGTTTCTCGCCCTCTGTTTCAGCCCCTCTGTTTCTCCCCGTCTGTTTCAGCCCCTCTGTTTCTCGCGCTCTGTTTCAGCCCCTCTATTTCTCGCCCTCTGTTTAAGCCCCTCTGTTTCAGCACCACTGATTCAGCCCCTCTGTTTCAGCCCCTCTGTTTCTCGCCCGCTGTTTCAGCCCCTCTGTTTCTCGCCCTCTGTTTCAGCCCCTCTGCTTCTCGCCCTCTGTTTCAGCCCCTCTGTTTCTCGCCCTCTGATTCAGCCCCTCTGTTTCAGCCCCTCTGTTCCAGCCCCTCTGTTTCAGCCCCTCTGTTTCTCGCCCTCTGTTTCAGCCCCTCTGTTTCTCGCCCTCTGTTTCTGCCCCTCTGATTTAGCCCCTCTGTTTCAGCCCCTCTGTTTCAGCCCCTCTGTTTCTCGCCCTCTGTTTCAGCCCCTCTGTTTCACGCTCTCTATTTCAGCCCCTCTGTTTCAGCCCCTCTGTTTCTCGCCCTCGGTTTCTGCCCCTCTGTTTCTCACCCTCTGTTTCAGCCCCTCCGTTTCAGCCCCTCTGTTTCTCGCCCTCTGTTTCAGCCCCTCTGTTTCTCGCCCTCCGTTTCAGCCCCTCTGATTCAGCCCCTCTGTTTCTTGCCCTCTGTTTGAGCACCTCTGTTTCTCGCCCTCTGTTTCAGCCCCTCTGTTTCAGCCCCTCTGTTTCTGCCCCTCTGTTTATCGCCCTCTGTTTCAGCCCCTCTGTTTCTCCCCCTCTGTTTCAGCCCCTCTATTTCTCGCCCTCTGTTTAAGCCCCTCTGTTTCAGCACCACTGATTCAGCACCTCTGTTTCAGCCCCTCTGTTTCACGCTCTCTGTTTCAGCCCCTCTGTTTCAGCCCCTCTGTTTCTCGCCCTCGGTTTCTGCCCCTCTGTTTCTCACCCTCTGTTTCAGCCCCTCTGATTCAGCCCCTCTGTTTCTCGCCCTCTGTTTCAGCCCCTCTGTTTCTTGCCCTCTGTTTGAGCACCTCTGTTTCTCGCCCTCTGTTTCAGCCCCTCTGTTTCAGCCCCTCTGTTTCTGCCCCTCTGTTTATCGCCCTCTGTTTCAGCCCCTCTGTTTCTCCCCCTCTGTTTCAGCCCCTCTATTTCTCGCCCTCTGTTTAAGCCCCTCTGTTTCAGCACCACTGATTCAGCACCTCTGTTTCAGCCCCTGTGTTTCTCGCCCTCTGTTTCAGCCCCTCTGTTTCTCTCCCTCTGTTTCAGCCCCTCTGTTTCTCACCCTCTGTTTCAGCACCTCTGTTTCAGCCCCTATGTTTCAGTCCCTCTGTTTCTCGCCCTCCGTTTCAGCCCCTCTGATTCAGCCCCTCTGTTTCAGCCCCTCTATTTCAGACCCTCTGTTTCAACCCCTCTGATTCAGCCCCTCTGATTCAGCCCCTCTGTTTCTCGCCCTCTGTTTCTGCCCCTCTGATTTAGCCCCTCTGTTTCAGCCCCTCTGTTTCAGTCCCTCTGTTTCTTGCCCTCTGTTTCAGCCCCTCTGTTTCACGCTCTCTGTTTCAGCCCCTCTGTTTCAGCCCCTCTGTTTCTCGCCCTCTGTTTCTGCCCCTCTGTTTCTCACCCTCTGTTTCAGCCCCTCCGTTTCAGCCCCTCTGTTTCTCGCCCTCTGTTTCAGCCCCTCTGTTTCTCGCCCTCTGTTTCAGCCCCTCTGATTCAGCCCCTCTGTTTCTCGCCCTCTGTTTCAGCTCGTCTGTTTCTCGCCCTCTGTTTGAGCACCTCTGTTTCTCGACCTCTGTTTAAGCCCCTCTGTTTCAGCCCCTCTGTTTCAGCCCCTCTGTTTCAGCCCCTCAGTTTGTCACCCTCTGTTTCAGCCCCTCTGTTTCAGCCCCTCTGTTTCTGCCCCTCTGTTTCTCGCCCTCTGTTTCAGCCCCTCTGTTTCTCCCCCTCTGTTTCAGCCCCTCTGTTTCTCGCCCTCTGTTTCAGCTCCTCTATTTCTCGCCCTCTGTTTCAGCCCCGCTGTTTCAGACCCACTGTTTCAGCCCCTCTGTTTCAGCCCCTCTGTTTCTCGCCCTCTGTTTCAGCCCCTCTGTTTCTCGCCCTCTGTTTCAGCCCCTCTGTTTTTCGTCCTCTGTTTCAGCCCCTCTGTTTTTCGCCCTCTGTTTCAGCCCCTCTGTTTCTTGCCCTCTGTTTCAGCCCCTCTGTTTCTCGCCCTCTGTTTCAGCCCCTCTGTTTCAGCCCCTCTGTTTCAGCCCCTCTGTTTCTCGCCATCTGAATCAGCCCGTCTGTTTCTCGTCCTCTGTTTCAGCCCCTCTGTTTTTCGCCCTCTGTTTCAGCCCCTCTGTTTCTTGCCCTCTGTTTCAGCCCCTCTGTTTCTCGCCCTCTGTTTCAGCCCCTCTGTTTCAGCCCCTCTGTTTCAGCCCCTCTGTTTCAGCCCCTCTGTTTCATCCCCTCTGTTTCTCGCCCTCTGTTTCTCGCCCTCTGTTTCTCAACCTCTGTTTCTCGCCCTCTGTTTCAGCCCCTCTGTTTTTCGTAATCTGTTTCAGCCCCTCTGTTAGGGTTGGGGCTGAAACAGAGGGTGAGAAACAGAGGGGCAGAAACCGAGGGCGAGAAACAGAGGGGCTGAAACAGAGGGGCTGAAACAGAGAGCGTGATACAGAGGGGCTGAAACAGAGGGCGAGAAACAGAGGGGCTGAAACAGAGGGGCTGAAACAGAGGGGCTAAATCAGAGGGGCAGAACAGAGGGCGAGAAACAGAGGGGCTGAAACAGAGGGCGAGAAACAGAGGGGCTGAAACAGAGGGGCTGGAACAGAGGGGCTGAAACAGAGGGGCTGAAACAGAGGGCGAGAAACAGAGGGGCTGAAACAGAGGGCGAGAAGCAGAGGGGCTGAAACAGAGGGCGAGAAACAGAGGGGCTGAAACAGCGGGCGAGAAACAGAGGGACTGAAACAGAGGGGCTGAATCAGTGGTGCTGAAACAGAGGGGCTTAAACAGAGGGCGAGAAATAGAGCGGCTGAAACAGAGCGCGAGAAACAGAGGGACTGAAACAGACGGGGAGAAACAGAGGGGCTGAAACAGAGGGCGAGAAACAGAGGGGCAGAAACAGAGGGGCTGAAACAGAGGGGCTGAAACAGAGGGCGAGAAACAGAGGGGCTGAAACAGAGGGCGAGAAACAGAGGGGCTGAATCAGACGGGCTGAAACAGAGGGCGAGAAACAGAGGGGCTGAAACAGAGGGCGAGAAACAGAGGGGCTGAAACGGAGGGGCTGAAACAGAGGGTGAGAAACAGAGGGGCAGAAACCGTGGGCGAGAAACAGAGGGGCTGAAACAGAGGGGCTGAACCAGAGGGGCTGAAACAGAGGGCGAGAAACAGAGGGCGTGAAACAGAGGGGCTGAAACAGAGGGCCTGAAACAGAGGGGCTGAAACAGAGGGGCTGAAACAGAGGGCGAGAAACAGAGGGGCTGAAACAGAAGGGCGGGAAACAGAGGGGCTGAATCAGAGGGGCTAAATGAGTGGGGCTGAATCAGAGGGACTGAATCAGAGGGGCTGAAACAGAGGGTGAGAAACAGAGGGGCTGAAACGGAGGGGCTGAAACAGAGGGCGAGAAACAGAGGGGCTGAAACAGAGGGCGAGAAACAGAGGGGCTGAAACAGAGGGACTGAAACAGAGGGGCTTAACCAGAGGGGCTGAAACAGAGGGCGAGAAACAGAGGGCGTGAAACAGAGGGGCTGAAACAGAGGGCCTGAAACAGAGGGGCTGAAACAGAGGGGCTGAAACAGAGGGTGAGAAACAGAGGGGCTGAATCAGAGGGGCTGAAACAGAAGGCGAGAAACAGAGGGGCTGAAACAGAGGGCGAGAAACAGAGGGGCTGAAACCGAGGGCGAGAAACAGAGGGGCTGAAACAAAGGATGAGAAACAGAGTGGCTGACACAGAGGGCGAGGAACAGAGGGGCTGAAACAGAGGGGCTGAAACAGAGGGGCTGAAACAGAGTGCGAGAAACAGAGGCGCTGAAACAGAGTGCGAGAAACAGAGGGGCTGAAACAGAGGGCGAGAAACAGAGGGGCTGAAACAGAGGGGCTGAAACAGAGGGGCTGAAACAGAGGGCGAGAAACAGAGGGGCTGAATCAGTGGGGCTGAATCAGAGTGGCTGAAAAAGAGGGGCTGAAACAGAGGGCGAGAACCCAAGGGGCTGAAACAGAGGGCGAAAAACAGAGGGGCTGAAACAGATTACGATAAACAGAGGGGCTGAAACAGAGGGCGAGAAACAGAGGTTGAGAAACAGAGGGCGAGAAACAGGGGGGATGAAACAGAGGGGCTGAAACAGAGGGTCTGAAATAGAGGGGCTGAAACAGAGGGGCTGAATCAGAGGGGCTGAAACAGAGGGGCTGAATCAGAGGGGCTGAAACAGAGGGGCTGAAACAGAGGGTCTAAATCAGAGGGGCAGAAACAGAGGGGCTGAAACCGAGGGCGAGAAACAGAGGGTCTGAAACAGAGGGGCTGAAACAGAGGGGCTGAAACAGAGGGCGAGAAACAGAGAGGCTGAAACAGAGGGCGAGAAACAGAGGGGCTGAAACAGAGGTCGAGAAACAGACGGGCTGAAACAGAGGGGCTGAAACAGAGGGGCTGAAACAGAGGGGCTGGAACAGAGGGGCTGAAACAGAGGGGCTGAAACAGAGGGCGAGAAACAGAGGGGCTGAAACAGAGGGCGAGAAGCAGAGGGGCTGAAACAGAGGGCGAGAAACAGAGGGCGAGAAACAGAGGGGCTGAATCAGTGGTGCTGAAACAGAGGGGCTTAAACAGAGGGCGAGAAATAGAGGGGCTGAAACAGAGGGCGAGAAACAGAGTGGCTGAAACAGAGGGGGGAAACAGAGGGGCTGAAACAGAGGGCGAGAAACAGAGGGACAGAAACAGAGGGGCTGAAATAGAGGGGCTGAATCAGAGGGGCTGAAACAGAGGGGCTGAATCAGAGGGGCTGAAACAGAGGGGCTGAAACAGAGGGTCTAAATCAGAGGGGCAGAAACAGAGGGGCTGAAACAGAGGGCGAGAAACAGAGAGGCTGAAACAGAGGGCGAGAAACAGAGGGGCTGAAACAGAGGTCGAGAAACAGACTGGCTGAAACAGAGGGTGAGAAACAGAGGGGCTGAAACAGAGGGGCTGGAACAGAGGGGCTGAAACAGAGGGGCTGAAACAGAGGGCGAGAAACAGAGGGGCTGAAACAGAGGGCGAGAAGCAGAGGGGCTGAAACAGAGGGCGAGAAACAGAGGGCGAGAAACAGAGGGACTGAAACAGAGGGGCTGAAACAGAGGTGCTGAAACAGAGGGCGAGAAACAGAGGGGCTGAAACAGAGGGCGAGAAACAGAGGGGCTGAAACAGAGGGCGAGAAACAGAGGGGTTGAAACAGAGGGGCTGAATCAGTGGTGCTGAAACAGAGGGGCTTAAACAGAGGGCGAGAAATAGAGGGGCTGAAACAGAGGGCGAGAAACAGAGTGGCTGAAACAGAGGGGGGAAACAGAGGGGCTGAAACAGAGGTCGAGAAACAGAGGGACAGAAACAGAGGGGCTGAAATAGAGGGGCTGAAACAGAGGGCGAGAAACAGAGGAGCTCAAACAGAGGGCAAGAAACAGAGGGGCTGAAACAGAGTACGAGAAACAGAGGGGCTGAATCAGAGGGTCTGAATCAGAGGGTCTGAAACAGAGGGCGAGAAACAGAGGGGCTGAAACAGAGGGCGAGAAACAGAGGGGGTGAAACAGAGTGTGAGAAACAGAGGGGCAGAAACAGAGGGCGAGAAACAGAGGGGCTGAAACAGAGGGGCTGAAACAGAGGGGCAGAAACAGCGGGCGAGAAACAGAGGGGCTGAAACAGAGGGCGAGAAACAGAGGGGCTGAAACAGAGGGCGAGAAACAGAGGGGTTGAAACAGAGGGGCTGAATCAGTGGTGCTGAAACAGAGGGGCTTAAACAGAGGGCGAGAAATAGAGGGGCTGAAACAGAGGGCGAGAAACAGAGTGGCTGAAACAGAGGGAGGAAACAGAGGGGCTGAAACAGAGGTCGAGAAACAGAGGGACAGAAACAGAGGGGCTGAAATAGAGGGGCTGAAACAGAGGGCGAGAAACAGAGGAGCTCAAACAGAGGGCAAGAAACAGAGGGGCTGAAACAGAGTACGAGAAACAGAGGGGCTGAATCAGAGGGTCTGAAACAGAGGGCGAGAAACAGAGGGGCTGAAACAGAGGGCGAGAAACAGAGGGGGTGAAACAGAGTGTGAGAAACAGAGGGGCAGAAACAGAGGGCGAGAAACAGAGGGGCTGAAACAGAGGGGCTGAAACAGCGAGGGCGAAACAGAGGGGCTGAAAGAGAGGGGCTGATACAGAGGGCGAGAAACAGAGGGGCTGAATCAGAGGGGCTGAATCAGAGGGGTTGAAACAGAGGGGCTGAAACAGAGGGCGAGAAACAGAGGGGCTGAAACAGAGGGGCTGAAACAGAGGGGCTGAAACAGAGGGGCTGAAACAGAGGGCGTGAAACAGAGAGGCTGAAACAGAGGGCGAGAAACAGAGGGGCTGATACAGAGGGCGAGAAACAGACGGACTGAAACATAGGGCGAGAAACAGAGGGTCTGAAACAGAGGGCGAGAAATAGAGGGGCTGAAACAGAGGGCGAGAATCAGAGGGGCTGAATCGGAGGGGCTGAAACAGAGGGCGAGAAACAGAGGGGCTGAAACAGAGGGGCTGAAACAGTGGGGCTGAAACAGAGGGGCTGAAACAGAGGGCGAGAAACAGAGGGGCTGAATCAGAGTTGCTGAATCAGAGGGGCTGAAACAGAGGGGCTGAAACAGAGGGCGAGAAACAGAGGGGCTGAAACAGAGGGGCTGAATCAGTGGTGCTGAAAGAGAGGGGCTTAAACAGAGGGCGAGAAACAGAGGGGCTGAAACAGAGGGGGGGAAACAGAGGGGCTGAAACAGAGGGCGAGAAACAGAGGGACAGAAACAGAGGGGCTGAAACAGAGGGACAGAAACAGAGGGGCTGAAACAGAGGGGGGGAAACAGAGGGGCTGAAACAGAGGGCGAGAAACAGAGGGACAGAAACAGAGGGGCTGAAACAGAGGGGCTGAAACAGAGGGCAAGAAACAGAGAGGCTGAAACAGAGTGCGAGACCCTTTGGTTCTCGCCCTCTGTTTCAGCCCCTCTGTTTCAGCCCCTCTGTTTCTCGCCCTCTGTTTCAGCCCCTCTGTTTCTCGCCCTCTGTTTAAGCCCCTCTGTTTCAGCCCCTCTGTTTCAGCCCCTCTGTTTCTCGCCCTCTGTTTCAGCCCCTCTGTTTCTCCCCCTCTGTTTCAGCCCCTCTATTTCTCGCCCTCTGTTTAAGCCCCTCTGTTTCAGCCCCTCTGTTTCAGCCCCTCTGTTTCAGCCCCTCTGTTTCTCGCCCTCTGTTTCAGCCCCTCTGTTTCTCACCCTCTGTTTCAGCCCCTCTGTTTCAGCCCCTCTGTTTCTGCCCCTCTGTTTCTCGCCCTCTGTTTCAGCCCCTCTGAATCAGCGCCTCTGTTTCTCGCCCTCTGTTTGAGCCCCTCTGTTTCTTGCCCTCTGTTTCAGCCCCTCAGTTTCTCACCCTCTGTTTCAGCCCCTCTGTTTCAGCCCCTCTGTTTCTGCCCCTCTGTTTCTCGCCCTCTGTTTCAGCCCCTCTGTTTCTCCCCCTCTGTTTCAGCCCCTCTGTTTCTCGCCCTCTGTTTCAGCCCCTCTATTTCTCGCCCTCTGTTTCAGCCCCGCTGTTTCAGACCCACTGTTTCAGCCCCTCGGTTTCAGCCCCTCTGTTTCTCGCCCTCTGTTTCAGCCCCTCTGTTTCTCGCCCTCTGTTTCAGCCCCTCTGTTTTTCGTCCTCTGTTTCAGCCCCTCTGTTTTTCGCCCTCTGTTTCAGCCCCTCTGTTTCTTGCCCTCTGTTTCAGCCCCTCTGTTTCTCGCCCTCTGTTTCAGCCCCTCTGTTTCAGCCCCTCTGTTTCAGCCCCTCTGTTTCTCGCCATCTGAATCAGCCCGTCTGTTTCTCGTCCTCTGTTTCAGCCCCTCTGTTTTTCGCCCTCTGTTTCAGCCCCTCTGTTTCTTGCCCTCTGTTTCAGCCCCTCTGTTTCTCGCCCTCTGTTTCAGCCCCTCTGTTTCAGCCACTCTGTTTCAGCCCCTCTGTTTCAGCCCCTCTGTTTCATCCCCTCTGTTTCTCGCCCTCTGTTTCTCGCCCTCTGTTTCTCAACCTCTGTTTCTCGCCCTCTGTTTCAGACCCTCTGTTTTTCGTAATCTGTTTCAGCCCCTCTGTTAGGGTTGGGGCTGAAACAGAGGGTGAGAAACAGAGGGGCAGAAACCGAGGGCGAGAAACAGAGGGGCTGAAACAGAGGGGCGGAAACAGAGAGCGTGATACAGAGGGGCTGAAACAGAGGGCGAGAAACAGAGGGGCTGAAACAGAGGGGCTGAAACAGAGGGGCTAAATCAGAGGGGCAGAACAGAGGGCGAGAAACAGAGGGGCTGAAACAGAGGGCGAGAAACAGAGGGGCTGAAACAGAGGGGCTGAAACAGAGGGGCTAAATCAGAGGGGCAGAACAGAGGGCGAGAAACAGAGGGGCTGAAACAGAGGGCGAGAAACAGAGGGGCTGAAACAGAGGGGCTGGAACAGAGGGGCTGAAACAGAGGGGCTGAAACAGAGGGCGAGAAACAGAGGGGCTGAAACAGAGGGCGAGAAGCAGAGGGGCTGAAACAGAGGGCGAGAAACAGAGGGGCTGAAACAGCGGGCGAGAAACAGAGGGACTGAAACAGAGGGGCTGAATCAGTGGTGCTGAAACAGAGGGGCTTAAACAGAGGGCGAGAAATAGAGGGGCTGAAACAGAGCGCGAGAAACAGAGGGGCTGAAACAGACGGGGAGAAACAGAGGGGCTGAAACAGAGGGCGAGAAACAGAGGGGCAGAAACAGAGGGGCTGAAACAGAGGGGCTGAAACAGAGGGCGAGAAACAGAGGGGCTGAAACAGAGGGCGAGAAACAGAGGGGCTGAATCAGAGGGGCTGAAACAGAGGGCGAGAAACAGAGGGGCTGAAACAGAGGGCGAGAAACAGAGGGGCTGAAACGGAGGGGCTGAAACAGAGGGTGAGAAACAGAGGGGCAGAAACCGTGGGCGAGAAACAGAGGGGCTGAAACAGAGGGGCTGAAACAGAGAGCGTGAAACAGAAGGGCTGAAACAGAGGGCGAGAAACAGAGGGGCTGAAACAGAGGGGCTGAAACAGAGGGGCTAAATCAGAGGGGCAGAAACAGAGGGCGAGAAACAGAGGGGCTGAAACAAAGGGCGAGAAACAGAGGGGCTGAAACAGAGGGGCTGGAACAGAGGGGCTGAAACAGAGGGGCTGAAACAGAGGGCGAGGAACAGAGGGGCTGAAACAGAGGGGCTGAAACAGAGGGCGAGAAACAGAGGGGCTGAAACAGAGGGCGAGAAACAGAGGGGCTGAAACAGAGGGCGAGAAACAGAGGGCGAGAAACAGAGGGACTGAAACATAGGGGCTGAAACAGAGGTGCTGAAACAGAGGGTGAGAAACAGAGGGGCTGAAACAGAGGGAGAGAAACAGAGGGGCTGAAACAGAGGGCGAGAAACACAGGGGCTGAAACAGAGGTGCTGAATCAGTGGTGCTGAAACAGAGGGGCTTAAACAGAGGGCGAGAAATAGAGGGGCTGAAACAGAGGGGGATAAACAGAGGGGCTGAAACAGAGGGCGATAAACAGAGGGGCAGAAAGAGAGGGGCTGAAACAGAGGGGCTGAAACAGAGGGCGAGAAACAGAGGTGCTCAAACAGAGGGCAATAAACAGAGGGGCTGAAACAGAGGGCGAGAAACAGAGGGGCTGAATCAGAGGGGCAGAAACAGAGGGCGAGAAACAGAGGGGCTGAAACAGAGGGCGAGAAACAGAGGGGCTGAAACGGAGGGGCTGAAACAGAGGGTGAGAAACAGAGGGGCAGAAACAGAGGGCGAGAAACAGAGGGGCTGAAACAGAGGGGCTGAAACAGAGAGCGTGAAACAGAGGGGCTGAAACAGAGGGCAAGAAACAGAGGGGCTGAAACAGAGGGGCTGAAACAGAGGGGCTAAATCAGAGGGGCAGAAACAGAGGTCGAGAAACAGAGGGGCTGAATCAGAGGGGCTGAATCAGAGGGGTTGAAACAGAGGGTCTGAAACAGAGGGCGAGAAACAGAGGGGCTGAAACAGAGGGGCTGAAACAGAGGGCGAGAAACAGAGGGGCTGAAACAGAGGGGCTGAAACAGAGGGCGAGAAACAGAGGGGCTGATACAGAGGGCGAGAAACAGACGAGCTGAAACAGACGAGCTGAAACAGAGGGCGAGAAACAGAGGGGCTGAATCAGAGGGGCTGAAACAGAGGGCGAGAAACAGAGGGGCTGAAACAGAGGGCGAGAAACAGAGGGGCTGAAACGGAGGGGCTGAAACAGAGGGTGAGAAACAGAGGGGCAGAAACAGAGGGCGAGAAACAGAGGGGCTGAAACAGAGGGGCTGAAACAGAGAGCGTGAAACAGAGGGGCTGAAACAGAGGGCAAGAAACAGAGGGGCTGAAACAGAGGGGCTGAAACAGAGGGGCTAAATCAGAGGGGCAGAAACAGAGGGCGAGAAACAGAGGGGCTGAATCAGAGGGGCTGAATCAGAGGGGTTGAAACAGAGGGGCTGAAACAGAGGGCGAGAAACAGAGGGGCTGAAACAGAGGGGCTGAAACAGAGGGCGAGAAACAGAGGGGCTGAAACAGAGGGGCTGAAACAGAGGGCGAGAAACAGAGGGGCTGATACAGAGGGCGAGAAACAGACGAGCTGAAACAGAGGGCGAGAAACAGAGGGGCTGAAACAGAGGGGCTGAAACAGTGGGGCTGAAACAGAGGGCTGAAACAGAGGGGCTGAAACAGAGGGCGAGAAACAGCGAGGCTGAAACAGAGGGTGAGAAACAGAGGGGCTGAAACAGAGGGCGAGAAACAGAGGGCGAGAAACAAAGTGGCTGAAACAGAGGGTCTGAAAAAGAGGGCGAGAAACAGAGGGGCTGAAACAGAGGGCGAGAAACAGAGGGGTTGAAACAGAGGGCGAGAAACAGAGTGGCTGAAACAGAGGGCGAGAAATAGAGGGGCTGAAACAGAGGGCGAAAAACAGAGGGGCTGAAACAGAGGGCGATTAACAGAGGGGATGAAACAGAGGGGCTGAAACAGAGGGGCTGAAACAGAGGGGCTGAATCGGAGGGGCAGAAACAGAGGGGCTGAATCAGAGGGGCTGAAACAGAGGGCGAGAAACAGAGGGGCTGAAACCGAGGGCGAGAAACAGAGGGGCTGAAACAGAGGGGCTGAAACAGAGGGGCTGAAACAGAGGGCGAGAAACAGAGAGGCTGAAACAGAGGGCGAGAAACAGAGGGGCTGAAACAGAGGTCGAGAAACAGACGGGCTGAAACAGAGGGCGAGAAACAGAGGGGCTGAAACAGAGGGGCTGGAACAGAGGGGCTGAAACAGAGGGGCTGAAACAGAGGGCGAGAAACAGAGGGGCTGAAACAGAGGGTGAGAAGCAGAGGGGCTGAAACAGAGGGCGAGAAACAGAGGGCGAGAAACAGAGGGACTGAAACAGAGGGGCTGAAACAGAGGTGCTGAAACAGAGGGCGAGAAACAGAGGGGCTGAAACAGAGGGTGAGAAACAGAGGGGCTGAAACAGAGGGCGAGAAACAGAGGGGCTGAAACAGAGGGGCTGAATCAGTGGTGCTGAAACAGAGGGGCTTAAACAGAGGGCGAGAAATAGAGGGGCTGAAACAGAGCGCGAGAAACAGAGGGGATGAAACAGACGGGGAGAAACAGAGTGGCTGAAACAGAGGGCGAGAAACAGAGGGTCAGAAACAGAGCGGCTGAAACAGAGGGGCTGAAACAGAGGGCGAGAAACAGAGGGGCTGAAACAGAGGGCGAGAAACAGAGGGGCTGAATCAGAGGGGCTGAAACAGAGGGCGAAAAACAGAGGGGCTGTAACAGAGGGCGAGAAACAGAGTGGCTGAAACGGAGGGGCTGAAACAGAGGGTGAGAAACAGAGGGGCAGAAACCGAGGGCGAGAAACAGAGGGGCTGAAACAGATGGGCTGAAACAGAGAGCGTGAAACAGAGGGGCTGAAACAGAGGGCGAGAAACAGAGGGGCTGAAACAGAGGGGCTGAAACAGAGGGGCTAAATCAGAGGGGCAGAAACAGAGGGCGAGAAACAGAGGGGCTGAAACAGAGGGGCAGAAACAGAGGGGCTGAAACAGAGGGGCTGGAACAGAGGGGCTGAAACAGAGGGGCTGAAACAGAGGGCGAGAAACAGAGGGGCTGAAACAGAGGGCGAGAAGCAGAGGGGCTGAAACAGAGGGCGAGAAACAGAGGGGCTGAAACAGCGGGCGAGAAACAGAGGGGCTGAAACAGAGGGGCTGAATCAGTGGTGCTGAAACAGAGGGGCTTAAACAGAGGGCGAGAAATAGAGGGGCTGAAACAGAGGGCGAGAAACAGAGGGGCTGAAACAGACGGGGAGAAACAGAGGGGCTGAAACAGAGGGCGAGAAACAGAGGGGCAGAAACAGAGGGGCTGAAACAGAGTGGCTGAAACAGAGGGCGAGAAACAGAGGGGCTGAAACAGAGGGCGAGAAACAGAGGGGCTGAATCAGAGGGGCTGAAACAGAGGGCGAGAAACAGAGGGGCTGAAACAGAGGGCGAGAAACAGAGGGGCTGAAACGGAGGGGCTGAAACAGAGGGTGAGAAACAGAGGGGCAGAAACCGTGGGCGAGAAACAGAGGGGCTGAAACAGAGGGGCTGAAACAGAGAGCGTGAAACAGAAGGGCTGAAACAGAGGGCGAGAAACAGAGGGGCTGAAACAGAGGGGCTGAAACAGAGGGGCTAAATCAGAGGGGCAGAAACAGAGGGCGAGAAACAGAGGGGCTGAAACAAAGGGCGAGAAACAGAGGGGCTGAAACAGAGGGGCTGGAACAGAGGGGCTGAAACAGAGGGGCTGAAACAGAGGGCGAGGAACAGAGGGGCTGAAACAGAGGGGCTGAAACAGAGGGCGAGAAACAGAGGGGCTGAAACAGAGGGGCTGAAACAGAGGGCGAGAAACAGAGGGCGAGAAACAGAGGGACTGAAACATAGGGGCTGAAACAGAGGTGCTGAAACAGAGGGTGAGAAACAGAGGGGCTGAAACAGAGGGAGAGAAACAGAGGGGCTGAAACAGAGGGCGAGAAACTCAGGGGCTGAAACAGAGGTGCTGAATCAGTGGTGCTGAAACAGAGGGGCTTAAACAGAGGGCGAGAAATAGAGGGGCTGAAACAGAGGGGGAGAAACAGAGGGGCTGAAACAGAGGGCGATAAACAGAGGGGCAGAAACAGAGGGGCTGAAACAGAGGGGCTGAAACAGAGGGCGAGAAACAGAGGTGCTCAAACAGAGGGCGAGAAACAGAGGGGCTGAAACGGAGGTGCTGAAACAGAGGGTGAGAAACAGAGGGGCAGAAACAGAGGGCGAGAAACAGAGGGGCTGAAACAGAGGGGCTGAAACAGAGAGCGTGAAACAGAGGGGCTGAAACAGAGGGCAAGAAACAGAGGGGCTGAAACAGAGGGGCTAAATCAGAGGGGCAGAAACAGAGGTCGAGAAACAGAGGGGCTGAATCAGAGGGGCTGAATCAGAGGGGTTGAAACAGAGGGGCTGAAACCGAGGGCGAGAAACAGAGGGGCTGAAACAGAGGGGCTGAAACAGAGGGCGAGAAACAGAGGGGCTGAAACAGAGGGGCTGAAACAGAGGGCGAGAAACAGAGGGTCTGATACAGAGGGCGAGAAACAGACGAGCTGAAACAGAGGGCGAGAAACAGAGGGGCTGAATCAGAGGGGCTGAAACAGAGGGCGAGAAACAGAGGGGCTGAAACAGAGGGCGAGAAACAGAGGGGCTGAAACGGAGGGGCTGAAACAGAGGGTGAGAAACAGAGGGGCAGAAACAGAGGGCGAGAAACAGAGGGGCTGAAACAGAGGGGCTGAAACAGAGAGCGTGAAACAGAGGGGCTGAAACAGAGGGCAAGAAACAGAGGGGCTGAAACAGAGGGGCTGAAACAGAGGGGCTAAATCAGATTGGCAGAAACAGAGGGCGAGAAACAGAGGGGCTGAAACAGAGGGCCTGAAACAGAGGGCGAGAAACAGAGGGGCTGAATCAGAGGGGCTGAATCAGAGGGGTTGAAACAGAGGGGCTGAAACAGAGGGCGAGAAACAGAGGGGCTGAAACAGAGGGGCTGAAACAGAGGGCGAGAAACAGAGGGGCTGAAACAGAGGGGCTGTAACAGAGGGCGAGAAACAGAGGGGCTGATACAGAGGGCGAGAAACAGACGAACTGAAACAGAGGGCGAGAAACAGAGGGGCTGAAACAGAGGGGCTGAAACAGTGGGGCTGAAACAGAGGGCTGAAACAGAGGGGCTAAAACAGAGGGCGAGAAACAGCGAGGCTGAAACAGAGGGTGAGAAACAGAGGGGCTGAAACAGAGGGCGAGAAACAGAGGGCGAGAAACAAAGTGGCTGAAACAGAGGGTCTGAAACAGAGGGCGAGAAACAGAGGGGCTGAAACAGAGGGCGAGAAACAGAGGGGTTGAAACAGAGGGCGAGAAACAGAGTGGCTGAAACAGAGGGCGAGAAATAGAGGGGCTGAAACAGAGGGCGAAAAACAGAGGGGCTGAAACAGAGAGCGAGAAACAGAGAGGCTGAAACAGAGGGCGAGAAACAGAGGGGCGGAAAAAGAGTGCGAGAAACAGAGGCGCTGGAACAGAGTGCGAGAAACAGAGGGGCTGAAACAGAGGGCGAGAAACAGAGGGTTTGAAACAGAGGGGCTGAAACAGAGGGGCTGAAACAGAGGGCGAGAACCAAAGGGGCTGAAACAGAGGGCGAAAAACAGAGAGGCTGAAACAGATTACGAAATACAGAGGGGCTGAAACAGAGGGCGAGAAACAGAGTTTGAGAAACAGAGGGCGAGAAACAGAGGGGATGAAACAGAGGGGCTGAAACAGAGGGTCTGAAATAGAGGGGCTGAAACAGAGGGGCTGAATCAGAGGGGCTGATACAGAGGGCGAGAAACAGAGTGGCTGAATCAGAGGGCGAGAAACAGAGGGGCTGAAACAGAGGGGGGGAAACAGAGGGGCAGAAACAGAGGGCGAGAAACAGAGGGACAGAAACAGAGGGGCTGAAACAGGGGGACTGAAACAGAGGGCGAGAAACAGAGGGGCTCAAACAGAGGGCAAGAAACAGAGGGTCTGAAACAGAGTGCGAGAAACAGAGGGGCTGAATCAGAGGGGCTGAAACAGAGGGCGAGAAACAGAGGGGCTGAAACAGCGGGCGAGAAACAGAGGGGCTGACACAGAGGGGCAAAAACAGAGGGTGAGAAACAGAGGGGCAGAAACAGAGGGCGAGAATCAGAGGGGCTGAAACAGAGGGGCTGAAATAGCGAGCGCGAAACAGAGGGGCTGAAACAGAGGGGCTGATACAGAGGGCGAGAAACAGAGGGGCTGAATCAGAGGGGCTGAAACAGAGGGGCTGAAACAGAGTGGCTGAAACAGAGGGCGTGAAACAGAGAGGCTGAAACAGAGGGCGAGAAACAGAGGGGCTGATACAGAGGGCGAGAAACATACGGGCTGAAACATAGGGCGAGAAACAGAGGGGCTGAAACAGAGGGGCTGAAACAGTGGGGCTGAAACAGAGGGCTGAAATAGAGGGGCTGAAACAGAGGGCGAGAAACAGAGGGGCTGAAACAGAGGGCGAGAAACAGAGGGGCTGAAACAGAGGGCGAGGAACAGAGGGCGAGAAACAGAGGGACTGAAACAGAGTGGCTGAAACAGAGGGGCTGAAACAGAGGGCGAGAAACAGTGGGGCTGAAACAGAGGGGCTGAAACAGAGGGGCTGAAACAGAGGGGCTGAAACAGAGGGCAAGAAACAGGGGGGCTGAAACAGAGGGCGAGAAACAGAGGGGCTGAAACAGAGAACGAAAAACAGAGGGGCTGAAACATAGGGCGAGAAACAGAGGTTGAGAAACAGAGGGCGAGAAACAGATGGGATGAAACAGAGGGGCTGAAACAGAGGGGCTGAAATAGAGGGGCTGAAATAGAGGGGCTGAATCAGAGGGGCAGTTACAGAGGGGCTGAATCAGAGGGGCTGAAACAGAGGGCGAGAAACAGAGTGGCTGAATCAGAGGGCGAGAAACAGAGGGGCTGAAATCGAGGGCGAGATACAGAGGGGCTGAAACAGAGGGGCTGAAATAGAGGGGCTGAAACAGAGGGGCTGAAACAGAGGGCGTGAAACAGAGAGGCTGAAACTGAGGGGGAGAAACAGAGGGGCTGAAACAGAGGGTGAGAAACAGACGGGCTGATTCAGAGGGCGAGAAACAGAGGGGCTGAAACAGAGGGGCTGAAACAGAGAGGCTGAAACAGAGGGCGAGAAACAGAGGGGCTGAAACAGAGGGCAAGAAACAGAGGGGCTGAAACAGAGGGCGAGAAACAGAGGGCGAGAAACAGAGGGACTGAAACAGAGGGGCTGAAACAGAGGGCGAGAAACAGAGGGGTTGAAACAGAGGGCGAGAAACAGAGGGGCTGAAACAGAGGGGCTGAAAAGGTGGGGCTGAAAAATAGGGCGTGAAACAGAGAGGCTGAAACAGAGGGCGAGAAACAGAGGGGCTGAAACAGAGGGGCTGAAACAGAGGGGGAGAAACAGAGGGGCTGAAACAGAGGGGCTGAAACAGAGGGGCAGAAACAGAGGGGCTGAAACAGAGGGGCTGAAACAGAGGGCGAGAAACTGAGGGGCTGAAACAGAGGGCAAGAAACAGAGGGGCTGAAACAGAGGGCGAGAAACAGAGGCGCTGATTCAGAGGGGCTGAAACAGAGGGCGAGAAACAGAGGGGCTGAAACAGAGGGGCTGAAACAGAGGGGCAGAAACAGAGGGCGAGAAACAGAGGGGCTGAAACAGAGGGGCTGAAACAGAGGGGCTAAATCAGAGGGGCAGAAACAGAGGGGCTGAAACAGAGGGCGAGAAACAGAGGGGCTGAAACAGAGGGGCTGGAACAGAGGGGCTGAAACAGAGGGGCTGAAACAGAGGGCGAGAAGCAGAGGGGCTGAAAAGAGGGAGAAACAGAGGGCGAGAAACAGAGGGACTGAAACAGAGGGGCTGAAACAGAGGTGCTGAAACAGAGGGTGAGAAACAGAGGGGCTGAAACAGAGGGCGAGAAACAGAGGGGCTGAAACAGAGGGCGAGAAACACAGGGGCTGAAACAGAGGGGCTGAATCAGTGGTGCTGAAACAGAGGGGCTTAAACAGAGGGCGAGAAATAGAGGGGCTGAAACAGAGGGCGAGAAACAGAGGGGCTGAAACAGAGGGGGAGAAACAGAGGGGCTGAAACAGAGGGCGAGAGACAGAGGGGCAGAAACAGAGAGGCTGAAACAGAGGGGCTGAAACAGAGGGCGAGAAACAGAGGGGCTCAAACAGAGGGCAAGAAACAGAGGGGCTGAAACAGAGGGCGAGAAACAGAGGGGCTGAATCAGAGGGGCTGAAACAGAGGGCGAGAAACAGAGGGGCTGAAACAGAGGGCGAGAAACAGAGGGGCTGAAACGGAGGTGCTGAAACAGAGGGTGAGAAACAGAGGGGCAGAAACAGAGGGCGAGAAACAGAGGGGCTGAAACAGAGGGGCTGAAACAGAGAGCGTGAAACAGAGGGGCTGAAACAGAGGGCGAGAAACAGAGGGGCTGAAACAGAGGGGCTGAAACAGAGGGGCTAAATCAGATTGGCAGAAACAGAGGGCGAGAAACAGAGGGGCTGAAACAGAGGGCCTGAAACAGAGGGCGAGAAACAGAGGGGCTGAATCAGAGGGGCTGAATCAGAGGGGTTGAAACAGAGGGGCTGAAACAGAGGGCGAGAAACAGAGGGGCTGAAACAGAGGGGCTGAAACAGAGGGGCTGAAACAGAGGGCGAGAAACAGAGGGGCTGAAACAGAGTGGCTGAAACAGAGGGCGAGAATCAGAGGGGCTGATACAGAGGGCGAGAAACAGACAGGTTGAAACAGAGGGCGAGAAACAGAGGGGCTGAAACAGAGGGGCTGAAACAGAGGGGCTGAAACAGAGGGCGAGAAACAGAGAGGCTGAAACAGAGGGCGAGAAACAGAGGGGCTGAAACAGAGGGCGAGAAACAGAGGGCGAGAAACAAAGGGGCTGAAACAGAGGGGCTGAAACAGAGGGCGAGAAACAGAGGGGCTGAAACAGAGGGCAAGAAACAGAGGGGTTGAAACAGAGGGCGAGAAACAGAGTGGCTGAAACAGAGGGTGAGAAATAGAGGGGCTGAAACAGAGGGCGAGAAACAGAGGGCGAGAAAAAGAGGGGCTGAAACAGAGGGCAAGAAACAGGGGGGCTGAAACAGAGGGCGAGAAACAGAGGGGCTGAAACAGAGGACGAAAAACAGAGGGGCTGAAACATAGGGCGAGAAACAGAGGTTGAGAAACAGAGGGCGAGAAACAGATGGGATGAAACAGAGGGGCTGAAACAGAGGGGCTGAAATAGAGGGGCTGAAATAGAGGGGCTGAAACTGAGGGGCAGTTACAGAGGGGCTGAATCAGAGGGGCTGAAACAGAGGGCGAGAAACAGAGGGGCTGAATCAGAGGGCGAGAAACAGAGGGGCTGAAACCGAGGGCGAGATACAGAGGGGCTGAAACAGAGGGGCTGAAATACAGGGGCTGAAACAGAGGGGCTGAAACAGAGCGCGTGAAACAGAGAGGCTGAAACTGAGGGGGAGAAACAGAGGGGCTGAAACAGAGGGTGAGAAACAGACGGGCTGATTCAGAGGGCGAGAAACAGAGGGGCTGAAACAGAGGGGCTGAAACAGAGGGGTTGAAACAGAGGGCGAGAAACAGAGGGGCTGAAACAGAGGGCTAGAAACAGAGGGGCTGAAACAGAGGGCGAGAAACAGAGGGCGAGAAACAGAGGTACTGAAACAGAGGGGCTGAAACAGAGGGCGAGAAACAGAGGGGTTGAAACAGAGGGCGAGAAACAGAGGGGCTGAAACAGAGGGGCTGAAAAGGTGGGGCTGAAAAATAGGGCGTGAAACAGAGAGGCTGAAACAGAGGGCGAGAAACAGAGGGGCTGAAACAGAGGGGCTGAAACAGAGGGGGAGAAACAGAGGGGCTGAAACAGAGGGCGAGAAACAGAGGGGCAGAAACAGAGGGGCTGAAACAGAGGGGCTGAAACAGAGGGCGAGAAACTGAGGGGCTGAAACAGAGGGCAAGAAACAGAGGGGCTGAAACAGAGGGCGAGAAACACAGGCGCTGATTCAGAGGGGCTGAAACAGAGGGCGAGAAACAGAGGGGCTGAAACAGAGGGGCTGAAACAGAGGGGCAGAAACAGAGGGCGAGAAACAGTGGGGCTGAAACAGAGGGGCTGAAACAGAGGGGCTAAATCAGAGGGGCAGAAACAGAGGGCGAGAAACAGAGGGGCTGAAACAGAGGGCGAGAAACAGAGGGGCTGAAACAGAGGGGCTGGAACAGAGGGGCTGAAACAGAGAGGCTGAAACAGAGGGCGAGAAGCAGAGGGGCTGAAAAGAGGGAGAAACAGAGGGCGAGAAACAGAGGGACTGAAACAGAGGGGCTGAAACAGAGGTGCTGAAACAGAGGGCGAGAAACAGAGGTGCTGAAACAGAGGGCGAGAAACAGAGGGGCTGAAACAGAGGGCGAGAAACACAGGGGCTGAAACAGAGGGGCTGAATCAGTGGTGCTGAAACAGAGGGGCTTAAACAGAGGGCGAGAAATAGAGGGGCTGAAACAGAGGGCGAGAAACAGAGGGGCTGAAACAGAGGGGGAGAAACCGAGGGGCTGAAACAGAGGGCGAGAAACAGAGGGGCAGAAACAGAGGGGCTGAAACAGAGGGGCTGAAACAGAGGGCGAGAAACAGAGGGGCTCAAACAGAGGGCAAGAAACAGAGGGGCTGAAACAGAGGGCGAGAAACAGAGGGGCTGAATCAGAGGGGCTGAAACAGAGGGCGAGAAACAGAGGGGCTGAAACGGAGGTGCTGAAACAGAGGGTGAGAAACAGAGGGGCAGAAACAGAGGGCGAGAAACAGAGGGGCTGAAACAGAGGGGCTGAAACAGAGAGCGTGAAACAGAGGGGCTGAAACAGAGGGCGAGAAACAGAGGGGCTGAAACAGAGGGGCTGAAACAGAGGGGCTAAATCAGATTGGCAGAAACAGAGGGCGAGAAACAGAGGGGCTGAAACAGAGGGCCTGAAACAGAGGGCGAGAAACAGAGGGGCTGAATCAGAGGGGCTGAATCAGAGGGGTTGAAACAGAGGGGCTGAAACAGAGGGCGAGAAACAGAGGGGCTGAAACAGAGGGGCTGAAACAGAGGGGCTGAAACAGAGGGCGAGAAACAGAGGGGCTGAAACAGAGTGGCTGAAACAGAGGGCGAGAATCAGAGGGGCTGATACAGAGGGCGAGAAACAGACAGGTTGAAACAGAGGGCGAGAAACAGAGGGGCTGAAACAGAGGGGCTGAAACAGAGGGGCTGAAACAGAGGGCGAGAAACAGAGAGGCTGAAACAGAGGGCGAGAAACAGAGGGGCTGAAACAGAGGGCAAGAAACAGAGGGGTTGAAACAGAGGGCGAGAAACAGAGTGGCTGAAACAGAGGGTGAGAAATAGAGGGGCTGAAACAGAGGGCGAGAAACAGAGGGCGAGAAAAAGAGGGGCTGAAACAGAGGGCAAGAAACAGGGGGGCTGAAACAGAGGGCGAGAAACAGAGGGGCTGAAACAGAGGACGAAAAACAGAGGGGCTGAAACATAGGGCGAGAAACAGAGGTTGAGAAACAGAGGGCGAGAAACAGATGGGATGAAACAGAGGGGCTGAAACAGAGGGGCTGAAATAGAGGGGCTGAAATAGAGGGGCTGAAACTGAGGGGCAGTTACAGAGGGGCTGAATCAGAGGGGCTGAAACAGAGGGCGAGAAACAGAGGGGCTGAATCAGAGGGCGAGAAACAGAGGGGCTGAAACCGAGGGCGAGATACAGAGGGGCTGAAACAGAGGGGCTGAAATACAGGGGCTGAAACAGAGGGGCTGAAACAGAGCGCGTGAAACAGAGAGGCTGAAACTGAGGGGGAGAAACAGAGGGGCTGAAACAGAGGGTGAGAAACAGACGGGCTGATTCAGAGGGCGAGAAACAGAGGGGCTGAAACAGAGGGGCTGAAACAGAGGGGTTGAAACAGAGGGCGAGAAACAGAGGGGCTGAAACAGAGGGCTAGAAACAGAGGGGCTGAAACAGAGGGCGAGAAACAGAGGGCGAGAAACAGAGGTACTGAAACAGATGGGCTGAAACAGAGGGCGAGAAACAGAGGGGTTGAAACAGAGGGCGAGAAACAGAGGGGCTGAAACAGAGGGGCTGAAAAGGTGGGGCTGAAAAATAGGGCGTGAAACAGAGAGGCTGAAACAGAGGGCGAGAAACAGAGGGGCTGAAACAGAGGGGCTGAAACAGAGGGGGAGAAACAGAGGGGCTGAAACAGAGGGCGAGAAACAGAGGGGCAGAAACAGAGGGGCTGAAACAGAGGGGCTGAAACAGAGGGCGAGAAACTGAGGGGCTGAAACAGAGGGCAAGAAACAGAGGGGCTGAAACAGAGGGCGAGAAACAGAGGCGCTGATTCAGAGGGGCTGAAACAGAGGGCGAGAAACAGAGGGGCTGAAACAGAGGGGCTGAAACAGAGGGGCAGAAACAGAGGGCGAGAAACAGTGGGGCTGAAACAGAGGGGCTGAAACAGAGGGGCTAAATCAGAGGGGCAGAAACAGAGGGCGAGAAACAGAGGGGCTGAAACAGAGGGCGAGAAACAGAGGGGCTGAAACAGAGGGGCTGGAACAGAGGGGCTGAAACAGAGAGGCTGAAACAGAGGGCGAGAAGCAGAGGGGCTGAAAAGAGGGAGAAACAGAGGGCGAGAAACAGAGGGACTGAAACAGAGGGGCTGAAACAGAGGTGCTGAAACAGAGGGCGAGAAACAGAGGTGCTGAAACAGAGGGCGAGAAACAGAGGGGCTGAAACAGAGGGCGAGAAACACAGGGGCTGAAACAGAGGGGCTGAATCAGTGGTGCTGAAACAGAGGGGCTTAAACAGAGGGCGAGAAATAGAGGGGCTGAAACAGAGGGCGAGAAACAGAGGGGCTGAAACAGAGGGGGAGAAACCGAGGGGCTGAAACAGAGGGCGAGAAACAGAGGGGCAGAAACAGAGGGGCTGAAACAGAGGGGCTGAAACAGAGGGCGAGAAACAGAGGGGCTCAAACAGAGGGCAAGAAACAGAGGGGCTGAAACAGAGGGCGAGAAACAGAGGGGCTGAATCAGAGGGGCTGAAACAGAGGGCGAGAAACAGAGGGGCTGAAACAGAGGGCGAGAAACAGAGGGGCTGAAACGGAGGTGCTGAAACAGAGGGTGAGAAACAGAGGGGCAGAAACAGAGGGCGAGAAACAGAGGGGCTGAAACATAGGGCGAGAAACAGAGGTTGAGAAACAGAGGGCGAGAAACAGATGGAATGAAACAGAGGGGCTGAAACAGAGGGGCTGAAATAGAGGGGCTGAAATAGAGGGGCTGAATCAGAGGGGCAGTTACAGAGGGGCTGAATCAGAGGGGCTGAAACAGAGGGCGAGAAACAGAGGGGCTGAATCAGAGGGCGAGAAACAGAGGGGCTGAAACCGAGGGCGAGATACAGAGGGGCTGAAACAGAGGGGCTGAAATAGAGGGGCTGAAACAGAGGGGCTGAAACAGAGGGCGTGAAACAGAGAGGCTGAAACTGAGGGGGAGAAACAGAGGGGCTGAAACAGAGGGTGAGAAACAGACGGGCTGATTCAGAGGGCGAGAAACAGAGGGGCTGAAACAGAGGGGCTGAAACAGAGGGGCTGAAACAGAGGGCGAGAAACAGAGGGGCTGAAACAGAGGGCAAGAAACAGAGGGGCTGAAACAGAGGGCGAGAAACAGAGGGGCTGAAACAGAGGGCGAGAAACAGAGGGCGAGAAACAGAGGGACTGAAACAGAGGGGCTGAAACAGAGGGCGAGAAACATAGGGGTTGAAACAGAGGGGCTGAAAAGGTGGGGCTGAAAAATAGGGCGTGAAACAGAGAGGCTGAAACAGAGGGCGAGAAACAGAGGAGCTGAAACAGAGGGGCTGAAACAGAGGGGGAGAAACAGAGGGGCTGAAACAGAGGGCGAGAAACAGAGGGGCAGAAACAGAGGGGCTGAAACAGAGGGGCTGAAACAGAGGGCGAGAAACTGAGGGGCTGAAACGGAGGTGCTTAAACAGAGGGTGAGAAACAGAGGGGCAGAAACAGAGGGCGAGAAACAGAGGGGCTGAAACATAGGGCGAGAAACAGAGGTTGAGAAACAGAGGGCGAGAAACAGATCGGATGAAACAGAGGGGCTGAAACAGAGGGGCTGAAATAGAGGGGCTGAAATAGAGGGGCTGAATCAGAGGGGCAGTTACAGAGGGGCTGAATCAGAGGGGCTGAAACAGAGGGCGAGAAACAGAGGGGCTGAATCAGAGGGCGAGAAACAGAGGGGCTGAAACCGAGGGCGAGATACAGAGGGGCTGAAACAGAGGGGCTGAAATAGAGGGGCTGAAACAGAGGGGCTGAAACAGAGGGCGTGAAACAGAGAGGCTGAAACTGAGGGGGAGAAACAGAGGGGCTGAAACAGAGGGTGAGAAACAGACGGGCTGATTCAGAGGGCGAGAAACAGAGGGGCTGAAACAGAGGGGCTGAAACAGAGGGGCTGAAACAGAGGGCGAGAAACAGAGGGGCTGAAACAGAGGGCAAGAAACAGAGGGGCTGAAACAGAGGGCGAGAAACAGAGGGGCTGAAACAGAGGGCGAGAAACAGAGGGCGAGAAACAGAGGGACTGAAACAGAGGGGCTGAAACAGAGGGCGAGAAACATAGGGGTTGAAACAGAGGGGCTGAAAAGGTGGGGCTGAAAAATAGGGCGTGAAACAGAGAGGCTGAAACAGAGGGCGAGAAACAGAGGAGCTGAAACAGAGGGGCTGAAACAGAGGGGGAGAAACAGAGGGGCTGAAACAGAGGGCGAGAAACAGAGGGGCAGAAACAGAGGGGCTGAAACAGAGGGGCTGAAACAGAGGGCGAGAAACTGAGGGGCTGAAACAGAGGGGCTGAAACAGAGGGCGAGAAACAGAGGGGCTGAAACAGAGGGCTAGAAACAGAGGGGCTGAAACAGAGGGCGAGAAACAGAGGGCGAGAAACAGAGGTACTGAAACAGAGGGGCTGAAACAGAGGGCGAGAAACAGAGGGGTTGAAACAGAGGGCGAGAAACAGAGGGGCTGAAACAGAGGGGCTGAAAAGGTGGGGCTGAAAAATAGGGCGTGAAACAGAGAGGCTGAAACAGAGGGCGAGAAACAGAGGGGCTGAAACAGAGGGGCTGAAACAGAGGGGGAGAAACAGAGGGGCTGAAACAGAGGGCGAGAAACAGAGGGGCAGAAACAGAGGGGCTGAAACAGTGGGGCTGAAACAGAGGGCAAGAAACTGAGGGGCTGAAACAGAGGGCAAGAAACAGAGGGGCTGAAACAGAGGGCGAGAAACAGAGGCGCTGATTCAGAGGGGCTGAAACAGAGGGCGAGAAACAGAGGGGCTGAAACAGAGGGGCTGAAACAGAGGGGCAGAAACAGAGGGCGAGAAACAGAGGGGCTGAAACAGAGGGGCTGAAACAGAGGGGCTAAATCAGAGGGGCAGAAACAGAGGGCGAGAAACAGAGGGGCTGAAACAGAGGGCGAGAAACAGAGGGGCTGAAACAGAGGGGCTGGAACAGAGGGGCTGAAACAGAGAGGCTGAAACAGAGGGCGAGAAGCAGAGGGGCTGAAAAGAGGGAGAAACAGAGGGCGAGAAACAGAGGGACTGAAACAGAGGGGCTGAAACAGAGGTGCTGAAACAGAGGGCGAGAAACAGAGGGGCTGAAACAGAGGGCGAGAAACAGAGGGGCTGAAACAGAGGGCGAGAAACACAGGGGCTGAAACAGAGGGGCTGAATCAGTGGTGCTGAAACAGAGGTGCTTAAACAGAGGGCGAGAAATAGAGGGGCTGAAACAGAGGGCGAGAAACAGAGGGGCTGAAACAGAGGGCGAGAAACAGAGGGGCTGAAACAGAGGGCGAGAAACAGAGGGGCAGAAACAGAGGGGCTGAAACAGAGGGGCTGAAACAGAGGGCGAGAAACAGAGGGGCTCAAACAGAGGGCAAGAAACAGAGGGGCTGAAACAGAGGGCGAGAAACAGAGGGGCTGAATCAGAGGGGCTGAAACAGAGGGCGAGAAACAGAGGGGCTGAAACAGAGGGCGAGAAACAGAGGGGCTGAAACGGAGGTGCTTAAACAGAGGGTGAGAAACAGAGGGGCAGAAACAGAGGGCGAGAAACAGAGGGGCTGAAACATAGGGCGAGAAACAGAGGTTGAGAAACAGAGGACGAGAAACAGATCGGATGAAACAGAGGGGCTGAAACAGAGGGGCTGAAATAGAGGGGCTGAAATAGAGGGGCTGAATCAGAGGGGCAGTTACAGAGGGGCTGAATCGGAGGGGCTGAAACAGAGGGCGAGAAACAGAGGGGCTGAATCAGAGGGCGAGAAACAGAGGGGCTGAAACCGAGGGCGAGATACAGAGGGGCTGAAACAGAGGGGCTGAAATAGAGGGGCTGAAACAGAGGGGCTGAAACAGAGGGCGTGAAACAGAGAGGCTGAAACTGAGGGGGAGAAACAGAGGGGCTGAAACAGAGGGTGAGAAACAGACGGGCTGATTCAGAGGGCGAGAAACAGAGGGGCTGAAACAGAGGGGCTGAAACAGAGGGGCTGAAACAGAGGGCGAGAAACAGAGGGGCTGAAACAGAGGGCAAGAAACAGAGGGGCTGAAACAGAGGGCGAGAAACAGAGGGCGAGAAACAGAGGGACTGAAACAGAGGGGCTGAAACAGAGGGCGAGAAACAGAGGGGTTGAAACAGAGGGCGAGAAACAGAGGGGCTGAAACAGAAGGGCTGAAAAGGTGGGGCTGAAAAATAGGGCGTGAAACAGAGAGGCTGAAACAGAGGGCGAGAAACAGAGGGGCTGAAACAGAGGGGCTGAAACAGAGGGGGAGAAACAGAGGGGCTGAAACAGAGGGGCTGAAACAGAGGGGCAGAAACAGAGGGGCTGAAACAGAGGGGCTGAAACAGAGGGCGAGAAACTGAGGGGCTGAAACAGAGGGCAAGAAACAGAGGGGCTGAAACAGAGGGCGAGAAACAGAGGGACTGAAACAGAGGGGCTGAAACAGAGGGCGAGAAACAGAGGGGTTGAAACAGAGGGCGAGAAACAGAGGGGCTGAAACAGAGGGGCTGAAAAGGTGGGGCTGAAAAATAGGGCGTGAAACAGAGGCTGAAACAGAGGGCGAGAAACAGAGGGGCTGAAACAGAGGGGCTGAAACAGAGGGGGAGAAACAGAGGGGCTGAAACAGAGGGTGAGAAACAGAGGGGCAGAAACAGAGGGGCTGAAACAGAGGGGCTGAAACAGAGGGCGAGAAACTGAGGGGCTGAAACAGAGGGCAAGAAACAGAGGGGCTGAAACAGAGGGTGAGAAACAGAGGCGCTGATTCAGAGGGGCTGAAACAGAGGGCGAGAAACAGAGGTTGAGAAACAGAGGGCGAGAAACAGATGGGATGAAACAGAGGGGCTGAAACAGAGGGGCTGAAATAGAGGGGCTGAAATAGAGGGGCTGAATCAGAGGGGCAGTTACAGAGGGGCTGAATCAGAGGGGCTGAAACAGAGGGCGAGAAACAGAGGGGCTGAATCAGAGGGCGAGAAACAGAGGGGCTGAAACCGAGGGCGAGATACAGAGGGGCTGAAACAGAGGGGCTGAAATAGAGGGGCTGAAACAGAGGGGCTTAAACAGAGGGCGTGAAACAGAGAGGCTGAAACTGAGGGGGAGAAACAGAGGGGCTGAAACAGAGGGTGAGAAACAGACGGGCTGATTCAGAGGGCGAGAAACAGAGGGGCTGAAATAGAGGGGCTGAAACAGAGGGGCTGAAACAGAGGGCGAGAAACAGAGGGGCTGAAACAGAGGGCAAGAAACAGAGGGGCTGAAACAGAGGGCGAGAAACAGAGGGCGAGAAACAGAGGGACTGAAACAGAGGGGCTGAAACAGAGGGCGAGAAACAGAGGGGTTGAAACAGAGGGCGAGAAACAGAGGGGCTGAAACAGAGGGGCTGAAAAGGTGGGGCTGAAAAATAGGGCGTGAAACTGAGAGGCTGAAACAGAGGGCGAGAAACAGAGGGGCTGAAACAGAGGGGCTGAAACAGAGGGGGAGAAACAGAGGGGCTGAAACAGAGGGGCTGAAACAGAGGGGCAGAAACAGAGGGGCTGAAACAGAGGGGCTGAAACAGAGGGCGAGAAACTGAGGGGCTGAAACAGAGGGCAAGAAACAGAGGGACTGAAACAGAGGGCGAGAAACAGAGGGACTGAAACAGAGGGGCTGAAACAGAGGGTGAGAAACAGAGGGGCTGAAACAGAGGGGCTGAAAAGGTGGGGCTGAAAAATAGGGCGTGAAACAGAGGCTGAAACAGAGGGCGAGAAACAGAGGGGCTGAAACAGAGGGGCTGAAACAGAGGGGGAGAAACAGAGGGGCTGAAACAGAGGGCGAGAAACAGAGGGGCAGAAACAGAGGGGCTGAAACAGAGGGGCTGAAACAGAGGGCGAGAAACTGAGGGGCTGAAACATAGGGCAAGAAACAGAGGGGCTGAAACAGAGGGTGAGAAACAGAGGCGCTGATTCAGAGGGGCTGAAACAGAGGGCGAGAAACAGAGGGGCTGAAACAGAGGGGCTGAAAGAGAGGGGCAGAAACAGAGGGGCTGAAACAGAGGGGCTGAAACAGAGGGGCTGAAACAGAGGGGCTAAATCAGAGGGGCAGAAACAGAGGGCGAGAAACAGAGGGGCTGAAACAGAGGGCGAGAAACAGAGGGGCTGAAACAGAGGGGCTGGAACAGAGGGGCTGAAACAGAGAGGCTGAAACAGAGGGCGAGAAGCAGAGGGGCTGAAAAGAGGGAGAAACAGAGGGCGAGAAACAGAGGGACTGAAACAGAGGGGCTGAAACAGAGGTGCTGAAACAGAGGGCGAGAAACAGAGGGGCTGAAACAGAGGGCGAGAAACAGAGGGGCTGAAACAGAGGGCGAGAAACACAGGGGCTGAAACAGAGGGGCTGAATCAGTGGTGCTGAAACAGAGGGGTTAAACAGAGGGCGTGAAATAGAGGGGCTGAAACAGAGGGCGAGAAACAGAGGGGCTGAAACAGAGGGGGAGAAACAGAGGGGCTGAAACAGAGGGCGAGAAACAGAGGGGCAGAAACAGAGGGGCTGAAACAGAGGGGCTGAAACAGAGGGCGAGAAACAGAGGGGCTCAAACAGAGGGCAAGAAACAGAGGGGCTGAAACAGAGGGCGAGAAACAGAGGGGCTGAATCAGAGGGGCTGAAACAGAGGGCGAGAAACAGAGGGGCTGAAACAGAGGGCGAGAAACAGAGGGGCTGAAACGGAGGTGCTGAAACAGAGCGTGAGAAACAGAGGGGCAGAAACAGGGGGCAAGAAACAGAGGGGCTGAAACAGAGGGGCTGAAACAGAGAGCGTGAAACAGAGGGGCTGAAACAGAGGGCGAGAAACAGAGGGGCTGAAACAGAAGGGCTAAATCAGAGGGGCAGAAACAGAGGGCGAGAAACAGAGGGGCTGAAACAGAGGGGCTGAAACAGAGGGCGAGAAACAGAGGGGCTGAATCAGAGGGGCTGAATCAGAGGGGTTGAAACAGAGGGGCTGAAACAGAGGGCGAGTAACAGAGCGGCTGAAACAGAGGGGCTGAAACAGAGGGGCTGAAACAGAGGGCGAGAAACAGAGGGGCTGAAACAGAGTGGCTGAAACAGAGGGCGAGAAACAGAGGGGCTGATACAGTGGGCGAGAAACAGACAGGTTGAAACAGAGGGCGAGAAACAGAGGGGCTGAAACAGAGGGGCTGAAACAGTGGTGCTGAAACAGAGGGCTGAAACAGAGTGGCTGAAACAGAGGGCGAGAAACAGAGAGGCTGAAACAGAGGGCGAGAAACAGAGGGGCTGAAACAGAGGGCGAGAAACAGAGGGCGAGAAACAAAGGGGCTGAAACAGAGGGGCTGAAACAGAGGGCGAGAAACAAAGGGGCTGAAACAGAGGGCGAGAAACAGAGGGGTTGAAACAGAGGGCGAGAAACAGAGTGGCTGAAACAGAGGGCGAGAAATAGAGGGGCTGAAACAGAGGGCGAGAAACAGAGGGGCTGAAACAGAGGGCGAGAAACAGAGGGGCTGAAACAGAGAGCGAGAAACAGAGAGGCTGAAACAGAGGGCGAGAAACAGAGGGGCTGAAAGAGAGGGCGAGAAACAGAGGGCGAGAAACAGAGGGACTGAAACAGAGGGGCTGAACCAGAGGGGCTGAAACAGAGGGCGAGAAACAGAGGGCGTGAAACAGAGGGGCTGAAACAGAGGGCCTGAAACAGAGGGGCTGAAACAGAGGGGCTGAAACAGAGGGCGAGAAACAGAGGGGCTGAAACAGAGGGGCGGGAAACAGAGGGGCTGAATCAGAGGGGCTGAATGAGTGGGGCTGAATCAGAGGGACTGAATCAGAGGTGCTGAAACAGAGGGTGAGAAACAGAGGGGCTGAATCAGAGGGGCTGAAACAGAAGGCGAGAAACAGAGGGGCTGAAACAGAGGTGCTGAAACAGAGGGCGAGAAACAGAGGTGCTGAAACAGAGGGCGAGAAACAGAGGGGCTGAAACAGAGGGCGAGAAACACAGGGGCTGAAACAGAGGGGCTGAATCAGTGGTGCTGAAACAGAGGGGCTTAAACAGAGGGCGAGAAATAGAGGGGCTGAAACAGAGGGCGAGAAACAGAGGGGCTGAAACAGAGGGGGAGAAACCGAGGGGCTGAAACAGAGGGCGAGAAACAGAGGGGCAGAAACAGAGGGGCTGAAACAGAGGGGCTGAAACAGAGGGCGAGAAACAGAGGGGCTCAAACAGAGGGCAAGAAACAGAGGGGCTGAAACAGAGGGCGAGAAACAGAGGGGCTGAATCAGAGGGGCTGAAACAGAGGGCGAGAAACAGAGGGGCTGAAACAGAGGGCGAGAAACAGAGGGGCTGAAACGGAGGTGCTGAAACAGAGGGTGAGAAACAGAGGGGCAGAAACAGAGGGCGAGAAACAGAGGGGCTGAAACATAGGGCGAGAAACAGAGGTTGAGAAACAGAGGGCGAGAAACAGATGGAATGAAACAGAGGGGCTGAAACAGAGGGGCTGAAATAGAGGGGCTGAATCAGAGGGGCAGTTACAGAGGGGCTGAATCAGAGGGGCTGAAACAGAGGGCGAGAAACAGAGGGGCTGAATCAGAGGGCGAGAAACAGAGGGGCTGAAACCGAGGGCGAGATACAGAGGGGCTGAAACAGAGGGGCTGAAATAGAGGGGCTGAAACAGAGGGGCTGAAACAGAGGGCGTGAAACAGAGAGGCTGAAACTGAGGGGGAGAAACAGAGGGGCTGAAACAGAGGGTGAGAAACAGACGGGCTGATTCAGAGGGCGAGAAACAGAGGGGCTGAAACAGAGGGGCTGAAACAGAGGGGCTGAAACAGAGGACGAGAAACAGAGGGGCTGAAACAGACGGCAAGAAACAGAGGGGCTGAAACAGAGGGCGAGAAACAGAGGGGCTGAAACAGAGGGCGAGAAACAGAGGGACTGAAACAGAGGGGCTGAAACAGAGGGCGAGAAACATAGGGGTTGAAACAGAGGGCGAGAAACAGAGGGGCTGAAACAGAGGGGCTGAAAAGGTGGGGCTGAAAAATAGGGCGTGAAACAGAGAGGCTGAAACAGAGGGCGAGAAACAGAGGAGCTGAAACAGAGGGGCTGAAACAGAGGGGGAGAAACAGAGGGGCTGAAACAGAGGGCGAGAAACAGAGGGGCAGAAACAGAGGGGCTGAAACAGAGGGGCTGAAACAGAGGGCGAGAAACTGAGGGGCTGAAACAGAGGGGCTGAAACAGAGGGCGAGAAACAGAGGGGCTGAAACAGAGGGCTAGAAACAGAGGGGCTGAAACAGAGGGCGAGAAACAGAGGGCGAGAAACAGAGGTACTGAAACAGAGGGGCTGAAACAGAGGGCGAGAAACAGAGGGGCTGAAACAGAGGGGCTGAAAAGGTGGGGCTGAAAAATAGGGCGTGAAACAGAGAGGCTGAAACAGAGGGCGAGAAACAGAGGGGCTGAAACAGAGGGGCTGAAACAGAGGGGGAGAAACAGAGGGGCTGAAACAGAGGGCGAGAAACAGAGGGGCAGAAACAGAGGGGCTGAAACAGAGGGGCTGAAACAGAGGGCGAGAAACTGAGGGGCTGAAACAGAGGGCAAGAAACAGAGGGGCTGAAACAGAGGGCGAGAAACAGAGGCGCTGATTCAGAGGGGCTGAAACAGAGGGCGAGAAACAGAGGGGCTGAAACAGAGGGGCTGAAACAGAGGGGCAGAAACAGAGGGCGAGAAACAGAGGGGCTGAAACAGAGGGGCTGAAACAGAGGGGCTAAATCAGAGGGGCAGAAACAGAGGGCGAGAAACAGAGGGGCTGAAACAGAGGGCGAGAAACAGAGGGGCTGAAACAGAGGGGCTGGAACAGAGGGGCTGAAACAGAGAGGCTGAAACAGAGGGCGAGAAGCAGAGGGGCTGAAAAGAGGGAGAAACAGAGGGCGAGAAACAGAGGGACTGAAACAGAGGGGCTGAAACAGAGGTGCTGAAACAGAGGGCGAGAAACAGAGGGGCTGAAACAGAGGGCGAGAAACAGAGGGGCTGAAACAGAGGGCGAGAAACACAGGGGCTGAAACAGAGGGGCTGAATCAGTGGTGCTGAAACAGAGGTGCTTAAACAGAGGGCGAGAAATAGAGGGGCTGAAACAGAGGGCGAGAAACAGAGGGGCTGAACAGAGGGGGAGAAACAGAGGGGCTGAAACAGAGGGCGAGAAACAGAGGGGCAGAAACAGAGGGGCTGAAACAGAGGGGCTGAAACAGAGGGCGAGAAACAGAGGGGCTCAAACAGAGGGCAAGAAACAGAGGGGCTGAAACAGAGGGCGAGAAACAGAGGGGCTGAATCAGAGGGGCTGAAACAGAGGGCGAGAAACAGAGGGGCTGAAACAGAGGGCGAGAAACAGAGGGGCTGAAACGGAGGTGCTTAAACAGAGGGTGAGAAACAGAGGGGCAGAAACAGAGGGCGAGAAACAGAGGGGCTGAAACATAGGGCGAGAAACAGAGGTTGAGAAACAGAGGGCGAGAAACAGATCGGATGAAACAGAGGGGCTGAAACAGAGGGGCTGAAATAGAGGGGCTGAAATAGAGGGGCTGAATCAGAGGGGCAGTTACAGAGGGGCTGAATCAGAGGGGCTGAAACAGAGGGCGAGAAACAGAGGGGCTGAATCAGAGGGCGAGAAACAGAGGGGCTGAAACCGAGGGCGAGATACAGAGGGGCTGAAACAGAGGGGCTGAAATAGAGGGGCTGAAACAGAGGGGCTGAAACAGAGGGCGTGAAACAGAGAGGCTGAAACTGAGGGGGAGAAACAGAGGGGCTGAAACAGAGGGTGAGAAACAGACGGGCTGATTCAGAGGGCGAGAAACAGAGGGGCTGAAACAGAGGGGCTGAAACAGAGGGGCTGAAACAGAGGGCGAGAAACAGAGGGGCTGAAACAGAGGGCAAGAAACAGAGGGGCTGAAACAGAGGGCGAGAAACAGAGGGCGAGAAACAGAGGGACTGAAACAGAGGGGCTGAAACAGAGGGCGAGAAACAGAGGGGTTGAAACAGAGGGCGAGAAACAGAGGGGCTGAAACAGAGGGGCTGAAAAGGTGGGGCTGAAAAATAGAGCGTGAAACAGAGAGGCTGAAACAGAGGGCGAGAAACAGAGGGGCTGAAACAGAGGGGCTGAAACAGAGGGGGAGAAACAGAGGGGCTGAAACAGAGGGGCTGAAACAGAGGGGCAGAAACAGAGGGGCTGAAACAGAGGGGCTGAAACAGAGGGCGAGAAACTGAGGGGCTGAAGCAGAGGGCAAGAAACAGAGGGGCTGAAACAGAGGGCGAGAAACAGAAGGACTGAAACAGAGGGGCTGAAACAGAGGGCGAGAAACAGAGGGGTTGAAACAGAGGGCGAGAAACAGAGGGGCTGAAACAGAGGGGCTGAAAAGGTGGGGCTGAAAAATAGGGCGTGAAACAGAGGCTGAAACAGAGGGCGAGAAACAGAGGGGCTGAATCAGAGGGGCTGAAACAGAGGGGGAGAAACAGAGGGGCTGAAACAGAGGGCGAGAAACAGAGGGGCAGAAACAGAGGGGCTGAAACAGAGGGGCTGAAACAGAGGGCGAGAAACTGAGGGGCTGAAACAGAGGGCAAGAAACAGAGGGGCTGAAACAGAGGGTGAGAAACAGAGGCGCTGATTCAGAGGGGCTGAAACAGAGGGCGAGAAACAGAGGTTGAGAAACAGAGGGCGAGAAACAGATGGGATGAAACAGAGGGGCTGAAACAGAGGGGCTGAAATGGAGGGGCTGAAATAGAGGGGCTGAATCAGAGGGGCAGTTACAGAGGGGCTGAATCAGAGGGGCTGAAACAGAGGGCGAGAAACAGAGGGGCTGAATCAGAGGGCGAGAAACAGAGGGGCTGAAACCGAGGGCGAGATACAGAGGGGCTGAAACAGAGGGGCTGAAATAGAGGGGCTGAAACAGAGGGGCTTAAACAGAGGGCGTGAAACAGAGAGGCTGAAACTGAGGGGGAGAAACAGAGGGGCTGAAACAGAGGGTGAGAAACAGACGGGCTGATTCAGAGGGCGAGAAACAGAGGGGCTGAAATAGAGGGGCTGAAACAGAGGGGCTGAAACAGAGGGCGAGAAACAGAGGGGCTGAATCAGAGGGCGAGAAACAGAGGGGCAGAAACAGAGGGGCTGAAAAGGTGGGGCTGAAAAATAGGGCGTGAAACAGAGAGGCTGAAACAGAGGGCGAGAAACAGAGGGGCTGAAACAGAGGGGCTGAAACAGAGGGGGAGAAACAGAGGGGCTGAAACAGAGGGGCTGAAACAGAGGGGCAGAAACAGAGGGGCTGAAACAGAGGGGCTGAAACAGAGGGCGAGAAACTGAGGGGCTGAAGCAGAGGGCAAGAAACAGAGGGGCTGAAACAGAGGGCGAGAAACAGAAGGACTGAAACAGAGGGGCTGAAACAGAGGGCGAGAAACAGAGGGGTTGAAACAGAGGGCGAGAAACAGAGGGGCTGAAACAGAGGGGCTGAAAAGGTGGGGCTGAAAAATAGGGCGTGAAACAGAGGCTGAAACAGAGGGCGAGAAACAGAGGGGCTGAATCAGAGGGGCTGAAACAGAGGGGGAGAAACAGAGGGGCTGAAACAGAGGGCGAGAAACAGAGGGGCAGAAACAGAGGGGCTGAAACAGAGGGGCTGAAACAGAGGGCGAGAAACTGAGGGGCTGAAACAGAGGGCAAGAAACAGAGGGGCTGAAACAGAGGGTGAGAAACAGAGGCGCTGATTCAGAGGGGCTGAAACAGAGGGCGAGAAACAGAGGTTGAGAAACAGAGGGCGAGAAACAGATGGGATGAAACAGAGGGGCTGAAACAGAGGGGCTGAAATAGAGGGGCTGAAATAGAGGGGCTGAATCAGAGGGGCAGTTACAGAGGGGCTGAATCAGAGGGGCTGAAACAGAGGGCGAGAAACAGAGGGGCTGAATCAGAGGGCGAGAAACAGAGGGGCTGAAACCGAGGGCGAGATACAGAGGGGCTGAAACAGAGGGGCTGAAATAGAGGGGCTGAAACAGAGGGGCTTAAACAGAGGGCGTGAAACAGAGAGGCTGAAACTGAGGGGGAGAAACAGAGGGGCTGAAACAGAGGGTGAGAAACAGACGGGCTGATTCAGAGGGCGAGAAACAGAGGGGCTGAAATAGAGGGGCTGAAACAGAGGGGCTGAAACAGAGGGCGAGAAACAGAGGGGCTGAAACAGAGGGCGAGAAACAGAGGGCGAGAAACAGAGGGACTGAAACAGAGGGGCTGAAACAGAGGGCGAGAAACAGAGGGGTTGAAACAGAGGGCGAGAAACAGAGGGGCTGAAACAGAGGGGCTGAAAAGGTGGGGCTGAAAAATAGGGCGTGAAACAGAGAGGCTGAAACAGAGGGCGAGAAACAGAGGGGCTGAAACAGAGGGGCTGAAACAGAGGGGGAGAAACAGAGGGGCTGAAACAGAGGGGCTGAAACAGAGGGGCAGAAACAGAGGGGCTGAAACAGAGGGGCTGAAACAGAGGGCGAGAAACTGAGGGGCTGAAACAGAGGGCAAGAAACAGAGGGGCTGAAACAGAGGGCGAGAAACAGAGGGACTGAAACAGAGGGGCTGAAACAGAGGGCGAGAAACAGAGGGGTTGAAACAGAGGGCGAGAAACAGAGGGGCTGAAACAGAGGGGCTGAAAAGGTGGGGCTGAAAAATAGGGCGTGAAACAGAGGCTGAAACAGAGGGCGAAAAACAGAGGGGCTGAAACAGAGGGGCTGAAACAGAGGGGGAGAAACAGAGGGGCTGAAACAGAGGGCGAGAAACAGAGGGGCAGAAACAGAGGGGCTGAAACAGAGGGGCTGAAACAGAGGGCGAGAAACTGAGGGGCTGAAACAGAGGGCAAGAAACAGAGGGGCTGAAACAGAGGGTGAGAAACAGAGGCGCTGATTCAGAGGGGCTGAAACAGAGGGCGAGAAACAGAGGGGCTGAAACAGAGGGGCTGAAAGAGAGGGGCAGAAACAGAGGGGCTGAAACAGAGGGGCTGAAACAGAGGGGCTGAAACAGAGGGGCTAAATCAGAGGGGCAGAAACAGAGGGCGAGAAACAGAGGGGCTGAAACAGAGGGCGAGAAACAGAGGGGCTGAAACAGAGGGGCTGGAACAGAGGGGCTGAAACAGAGAGGCTGAAACAGAGGGCGAGAAGCAGAGGGGCTGAAAAGAGGGAGAAACTGAGGGCGAGAAACAGAGGGACTGAAACAGAGGGGCTGAAACAGAGGTGCTGAAACAGAGGGCGAGAAACAGAGGGGCTGAAACAGAGGGCGAGAAACAGAGGGGCTGAAACAGAGGGCGAGAAACACAGGGGCTGAAACAGAGGGGCTGAATCAGTGGTGCTGAAACAGAGGGGTTAAACAGAGGGCGAGAAATAGAGGGGCTGAAACAGAGGGCGAGAAACAGAGGGGCTGAAACAGAGGGGGAGAAACAGAGGGGCTGAAACAGAGGGCGAGAAACAGAGGGGCAGAAACAGAGGGGCTGAAACAGAGGGGCTGAAACAGAGGGCGAGAAACAGAGGGGCTCAAACAGAGGGCAAGAAACAGAGGGGCTGAAACAGAGGGCGAGAAACAGAGGGGCTGAATCAGAGGGGCTGAAACAGAGGGCGAGAAACAGAGGGGCTGAAACAGAGGGCGAGAAACAGAGGGGCTGAAACGGAGGTGCTGAAACAGAGGGTGAGAAACAGAGGGGCAGAAACAGGGGGCAAGAAACAGAGGGGCTGAAACAGAGGGGCTGAAACAGAGAGCGTGAAACAGAGGGGCTGAAACAGAGGGCGAGAAACAGAGGGGCTGAAACAGAAGGGCTAAATCAGAGGAGCAGAAACAGAGGGCGAGAAACAGAGGGGCTGAAACAGAGGGGCTGAAACAGAGGGCGAGAAACAGAGGGGCTGAATCAGAGGGGCTGAATCAGAGGGGTTGAAACAGAGGGGCTGAAACAGAGGGCGAGAAACAGAGCGGCTGAAACAGAGGGGCTGAAACAGAGGGGCTGAAACAGAGGGCGAGAAACAGAGGGGCTGAAACAGAGTGGCTGAAACAGAGGGCGAGAAACAGAGGGGCTGATACAGTGGGCGAGAAACAGACAGGTTGAAACAGAGGGCGAGAAACAGAGGGGCTGAAACAGAGGGGCTGAAACAGTGGTGCTGAAACAGAGGGCTGAAACAGAGTGGCTGAAACAGAGGGCGAGAAACAGAGAGGCTGAAACAGAGGGCGAGAAACAGAGGGGCTGAAACAGAGGGCGAGAAACAGAGGGCGAGAAACAAAGGGGCTGAAACAGAGGGGCTGAAACAGAGGGCGAGAAACAAAGGGGCTGAAACAGAGGGCGAGAAACAGAGGGGTTGAAACAGAGGGCGAGAAACAGAGTGGCTGAAACAGAGGGCGAGAAATAGAGGGGCTGAAACAGAGGGCGAGAAACAGAGGGGCTGAAACAGAGGGCGAGAAACAGAGGGGCTGAAACAGAGAGCGAGAAACAGAGAGGCTGAAACAGAGGGCGAGAAACAGAGGGGCTGAAAGAGAGGGCGAGAAACAGAGGGCGAGAAACAGAGGGACTGAAACAGAGGGGCTGAACCAGAGGGGCTGAAACAGCCGGCGAGAAACAGAGGGCGTGAAACAGAGGGGCTGAAACAGAGGGCCTGAAACAGAGGGGCTGAAACAGAGGGGCTGAAACAGAGGGCGAGAAACAGAGGGGCTGAAACAGAGGGGTGGGAAACAGAGGGGCTGAATCAGAGGGGCTGAATGAGTGGGGCTGAATCAGAGGGACTGAATCAGAGGTGCTGAAACAGAGGGTGAGAAACAGAGGGGCTGAATCAGAGGGGCTGAAACAGAAGGCGAGAAACAGAGGGGCTGAAACAGAGGGCGAGAAACAGAGGGGCTGAAACCGAGGGCGAGAAACAGAGGGGCTGAAACAAAGGGCGAGAAACAGAGTGGTTGACACAGAGGGCGAGAAACAGAGGGGCTGAAACAGAGGGGCTGAAACAGAGGGGCTGAAACAGAGGGGCTGAAACAGAGTGCGAGAAACAGAGGCGCTGAAACAGAGTGCGAGAAACAGAGGGGCTGAAACAGAGGGCGAGAAACAGAGGGGCTGAAACAGAGGGGCTGAAACAGAGGGGATGAAACAGAGGGCGAGAAACAGAGGGGCTGAATCAGTGGGGCTGAATCAGAGTGGCTGAAACAGAGGGGCTGAAACAGAGGGCGAGAAACTGAGGGGCTGAAACAGAGGGCAAGAAACAGAGGGGCTGAAACAGAGGGCGAGAAACAGAGGCGCTGATTCAGAGGGGCTGAAACAGAGGGCGAGAAACAGAGGGGCTGAAACAGAGGGGCTGAAAGAGAGGGGCAGAAACAGAGGGGCTGAAACAGAGGGGCTGAAACAGAGGGGCTAAATCAGAGGGGCAGAAACAGAGGGCGAGAAACAGAGGGGCTGAAACAGAGGGTGAGAAACAGAGGGGCTGAAACAGAGGGGCTGGAACAGAGGGGCTGAAACAGAGAGGCTGAAACAGAGGGCGAGAAGCAGAGGGGCTGAAAAGAGGGAGAAACTGAGGGCGAGAAACAGAGGGACTGAAACAGAGGGGCTGAAACAGAGGTGCTGAAACAGAGGGCGAGAAACAGAGGGGCTGAAACAGAGGGCGAGAAACAGAGGGGCTGAAACAGAGGGCGAGAAACACAGGGGCTGAAACAGAGGGGCTGAATCAGTGGTGCTGAAACAGAGGGGTTAAACAGAGGGCGAGAAATAGAGGGGCTGAAACAGAGGGCGAGAAACAGAGGGGCTGAAACAGAGGGGGAGAAACAGAGGGGCTGAAACAGAGGGCGAGAAACAGAGGGGCAGAAACAGAGGAGCTGAAACAGAGGGGCTGAAACAGAGGGCGAGAAACAGAGGGGCTCAAACAGAGGGCAAGAAACAGAGGGGCTGAAACAGAGGGCGAGAAACAGAGGGGCTGAATCAGAGGGGCTGAAACAGAGGGCGAGAAACAGAGGGGCTGAAACAGAGGGCGAGAAACAGAGGGGCTGAAACGGAGGTGCTGAAACAGAGGGTGAGAAACAGAGGGGCAGAAACAGGGGGCAAGAAACAGAGGGGCTGAAACAGAGGGGCTGAAACAGAGAGCGTGAAACAGAGGGGCTGAAACAGAGGGCGAGAAACAGAGGGGCTGAAACAGAGGGGCTAAATCAGAGGGGCAGAAACAGAGGACGAGAAACAGAGGGGCTGAAACAGAGGGGCTGAAACAGAGGGGCTGAAACAGAGTGCGAGAAACAGAGGCGCTGAAACAGAGTGCGAGAAACAGAGGGGCTGAAACAAAGGGCGAGAAACAGAGTGGCTGACACAGAGGGCGAGAAACAGAGGGGCTGAAACAGAGGGGCTGAAACAGAGGGGCTGAAACAGAGTGCGAGAAACAGAGGCGCTGAAACAGAGTGCGAGAAACAGAGGGGCTGAAACAGAGGGCGAGAAACAGAGGGGCTGAAACAGAGGGGCTGAAACAGAGGGGCTGAAACAGAGGGCGAGAAACAGAGGGGCCCTCTGTTTCAGCCCCTCTGTTTCTTGCCCTCTGTTTCAGCCCCTCAGTTTCTCACCCTCTGTTTCAGCCCCTCTGTTTCAGCCCCTCTGTTTCTGCCCCTCTGTTTCTCGCCCTCTGTTTCAGCCCCTCTGTTTCTCCCCCTCTGTTTCAGCCCCTCTATTTCTCGCCCTCTGTTTCAGCCCCGCTGTTTCAGACCCACTGTTTCAGCCCCTCTGTTTCAGCCCCTCTGTTTCTCGCCCTCTGTTTCAGCCCCTCTGTTTCTCGCCCTCTGTTTCAGCCCCTCTGTTTTTCGTCCTCTGTTTCAGCCCCTCTGTTTTTCGCCCTCTGTTTCAGCCCCTCTGTTTCTTGCCCTCTGTTTCAGCCCCTCTGTTTCTCGCCCTCTGTTTCAGCCCCTCTGTTTCAGCCCCTCTGTTTCAGCCCCTCTGTTTCTCGCCCTCTGTTTCAGCCTCTCTGTTTCACGCCCTCTGTTTCAGCCCCTCTGTTTCAGCCCCTCTGTATCTCGCCCTCGGTTTTAGCCCCTCTGTTTCTCGCCCTCTGATTTAGCCCCCCTGTTTCTCGCCCTCTGTTTCAGCCCCTCTGATTCAGCCCCTCTGTTTCAGCCCCTCTGATTCAGCCCGTCTATTTCAGCCCCTCTATTTCAGCCCCTCTGTTTCAGCCCCTCTGTTTCATCCCATCTGTTTCTCGCCCTCTGTTTCTCAACCTCTGTTTCTCGCCCTATGTTTCAGCCCCACTGTTTTTCGCCCTCTGTTTCAGCCCCTCTGTTTGTTGCCCTCTGTTTCAGCCCCTCTGTTTCTCGCCCTCTGTTTCAGCCCCTCTGTTTCAGCCCCTCTGTTTCAGCCCCTGTTTCTCGCCCTCTGAATCAGCCCGTCTGTTTCTCGCCCTCTGTTTAACCCCTCTGTTTCTCGCCCTCTGTTTCAGCCTCTCTGTTTCACGCCCTCTGTTTCAGCCCCTCTGTTTCAGCCCCTCTATTTTAGCCCCTCTGTTTCAGCCCCTCTGTATCTCGCCCTCGGTTTCAGCCCCTCTGTTTCTCGCCCTCTGATTCAGCCCCTCTGTTTCTCGCCCTCTGTTTCAGCCCCTCTGATTCAGCCCCTCTGTTTAAGCCCCTCTGATTCAGCCCCTCTATTTCAGCCCCTCTATTTCAGCCCCTCTGTTTCAGCCCCTCTGTTTCATCCCATCTGTTTCTCGCCCTCTGTTTCTCAACCTCTGTTTCTCGCCCTATGTTTCAGCCCCTCTGTTTTTCGTCCTCTGTTTCAGCCCCTCTGTTTTTCGCCCTCTATTTCTCGCCCGCTGTTTCAGCCCCTTTGGTTCTCGCCCTCTGTTTCAGCCCCTCTGTTTCAGCACCTCTGATTCAGCCCCTCTGTTTCAGCCCCTCTGTTTGTCGCCCTCTGTTTCAGCCCCTCTGTTTCTTGCCCTCTGTTTCAGCCCCTCTGTTTCAGCCCCTCTGTTTCAGCCCCTCTGTTTCTTGCCCTCTGTTTCTCAACCTCTGTTTCTCGCCCTATGTTTCAGCCCCTCTGTTTTTCGTCCTCTGATTCAGCCCCTCTGTTTCAGCCCCTCTGTTTCTCGCCCTCTGTTTCAGCCCCTCTGTTTCTTGCCCTCTGTTTGAGCCCCTCTGTTTCAGCCCCTCTATTTCAGCCCCTCTGTTTCAGCCCCTCTGTTTCTCGCCCTCTGTTTCTCGCCCTCTTTTTCAGCCCCTCTGTTTCTCGCCCTCTGTTTCAGCCCCTCTGGTTCAGCCCCTCTGTTTCAGTCCCTCTGTTTCTCGCCCTCTGTTTCTCGCCCTCTGTTTCAGCCCCTCTGTTTCTCGCCCTCTGTTTCAGCCTCTCTGTTTCTCCTCCTCTGTTTCAGCCCCTCTGTTTCTCGCCCTCTGTTTCAGCCCCTCTGTTTCTCGCCCTCTGTTTCAGCCCCTCTATTTCTCGCTCTCTGTTTCAGCCACTCTGTTTCTCGCCCTCTGTTTCAGCCCCTCTGTTTCTCGCCCTCTGTTTCTCACCCTCTGTTTCTCGCCCTCTGTTTCAGCCCCTCTGTTTCAGCCCCTCTGTTTTTCGTCCTCTGTTTCTCACCCTCTGTTTCAGCCCCGCTGTTTCTCGCCCTCTGTTTCAGCCTCACTGTTTCTCGCCCTCTGTTTCTCGCCCTCTGTTTCAGCCCCTCTGTTTCTCGCCCTCTGTTTCAGCCCCTCTGTTTCTCGCCCTCTGTTTCAGCCCCTCTATTTCTCGCCCTCTGTTTCAGCCCCTCTGTTTCTCACCCTCTGTTTCAGCTCCTGTGTTTCTCGCCCTGAGAGGCGTGAAACAGAGGCGTGAAACAGAGGGGCTGAATCAGAGGGCCTGAAACAGAGGGTCTGAAACAGAGGGCGAGAAACAGAGGGGGTGAAACAGAGGGCGAGAAACAGAGGGGCTGAAACAGAGGGCAAGAAACAGAGGGGCTGAAACAGAATGGCTGAAACAGAGGGCGAGAAACAGTGGGGCTGAATCAGAGGGGCTGAATCAGAGGGGTTGAAACAGAGGGCGAGAAACAGAGGGGCTGAAAAAGAGGGCGAGAAACAGAGGGTGAGAAACAGAGGGGCTGAAACAGAGGGGCTGAAACAAAGCGGCTGATACAGAGGGCGAGAAACACAGGAGCTGAAACAGAGGGTGAGAAACAGAGGGGCTGAAACAGAGGGCGAGAAACAGAGGGGCTGAATCAGAGGAGCTGAAACAGAGGGGCTGATTGAGAGGGGCTGAAACAGAGGGCGAGAAACAGAGGGGCTGAAACAGAGGGCGAGAAACAGAGGGGCTGAAACAGAGGAGCTGAAACAGACGGTGAGAAACAGAGGGGCAGAAACAGAGGGCGAGAAACAGAGGGGCTGAAACAGAGGAGCTGAAACAGAGAGCGCGAAACAGAGGTGCTGAAACAGAGGGCGAGAAATAGAGGGGCTGAAACAGGGCGAGAAACAGAGGGGCTGAATCGGAGTTGCTGAAACAGAGGGCGAGAAACAGAGGGGCTGAAACAGAGGGGCTGAAACAGTGGGGCTGAAACAGAGGGGCTGAAACAGAGGGCGAGAAACAGGGGGCTGAATCAGAGGGGCTGAATCAGAGGGGCTGAAACAGAGGGGCTGAAACAGAGGGGCTGAATCAGTGGTGCTGAAACAGAGGGGCTGAAACAGAGGAGGGGAAACAGAGGGGCTGAAACAGAGGGCGAGAAACAGAGGGACAGAAACAGAGGGGTTGAAACAGAGGGGCTGAAGCAGAGGGCAAGAAACAGAGGGGCTGAAACAGAGTGCGAGACCCTTTGGTTCTCGCCCTCTGTTTCAGCCCCTCTGTTTCAGCCCCTCTGTTTCTCGCCCACTGTTTCAGCCCCTCTGTTTCTCGCCCTCTGTTTCAGCCCCTCTGAATCAGCGCCTCTGTTTCTCGCCCTCTGTTTCAGCCCCTCTGTTTCTCGCCCTCTGTTTCAGCCTCTCTGTTTCTCCTCCTCTGTTTCAGCCCCTCTGTTTCTCGCCCTCTGTTTCAGCCCCTCTGTTTCTCGCCCTCTGTTTGAGCCCCTCTGTTTCTCGCCCTCTGTTTCAGCCCCTCTGTTTCTCGCCCTCTGTTTCAGCCCCTCTGTTTCAGCCCCTCTGTTTCTCGCCCTCTGTTTCTCACCCTCTGTTTCAGCCCCTCTGTTTCTCGCCCTCTGTTTCAGCCTCTCTGTTTCTCGCCCTCTGTTTCAGCCCCTCTGTTTCTCGCCCTCTGTTTCAGCCCCTCTGTTTCTCGCCCTCTGTTTCAGCCCCTCTATTTCTCGCCCTCTGTTTCAGCCCCTCTGTTTCTCACCCTCTGTTTCAGCTCCTGTGTTTCTCGCCTTCTGTATCAGCCGCTTTGTTTCAGCCCCTCTGTTTCAGCCCCTCTGTTTCTCATCCTCTGTTTCTCACCCTCTGTTTCTCGCCCTCTTTGTCAGCCCCTCTGTTTCTCGCCCTCTGTTTCAACCCCACTGATTCAGCCCCTCTGATGCAGCCCCACTGTTTCTCACCCTCTGTTTCAGCCACTCTGTTTCAGCCCCTCTGTTTCTTGCCCTCTGTTTCAGCCCCTCTGTTTCTCGCCCTCTGTTTCACCCCCTCTGTTTCTCGCCCTCTGTTTCAGCCCCTCTGTTTCAGCCCGTCTGTTTCAGCCCCTCTACCTCTCGCCCTCTGTTTCAGCCCCTCTGTTTCTCGCCCTCTGTTTCTGCCCCTCTGATTTAGACCCTCTGTTTCAGCCCCTCTGTTTCAGCCTCTCTGTTTCTCGCTCTCTGTTTCTGCCCCTCTGTTTCTCACCCTTTGTTTCAGCCCCTCTGTTTCATCCCTTCTGCTTCTCGCCCTCTGTTTCAGCCCCTCTGTTTCTTGCCCTCTGTTTCAGTCCCTCAGTTTCTCACCCTCTGTTTCAGCCCCTCTGTTTCAGCCCCTCTGTTTCTGCCCCTCTGTTTCTCGCCCTCTGTTTCAGCACCTCTGATTCAGCCCCTCTGTTTCTCGCCCTCTGTTTCTCGCCCTCTTTTTCAGCCCCTCTGGTTCTCGCCCTCTGTTTCAGCCCCTCTGTTTCCCGCCCTCTGTTTCAGCCCCTCTGTTTCTCACCCTCTGTTTCAGCCCCTCTGTTTCAGCCCCTCTGTTTCTCGCTCTCTGTTTCAGCCCCTCTGTTTCTCGCTCTCTGTTTCAGCCCCTCTGTTTCTCGCCCTCTGTTTCAGCCCCTCTGATTCAGCCCTTCTGTTTCTCGCCCTCTGTTTCTCGCCCTCTTTTTCAGCCCCTCTGTTTCTTGCCCTCTGTTTCAGCCCCTCTGTTTCAGCCCCTCTGTTTCTCGCCCTCTGTTTCAGTCCCTCTGTTTCTCGCCCTCTGTTTCTCGCCCTCTGTTTCAGCCCCTCTGTTTCTCGCCCTCTGTTTCAGACCCTCTGTTTCAGCCCCTCTGTTTCAGCCCCTCTGTTTCAGCCCCTCTGTTTCTCGCCCTCTGTTTCAGCCCCTCTGTTTCTTGCCCTCTGTTTCAGCCCTTCTGTTTCTCGCCCTCTGTTTCAGCCCCTCTGTTTCAGTCCCTCTGTTTCTCGCCCTCTGTTTCTCGCCCTCTGTTTCAGCCCCTGTTTCTCGCCCTATGTTTCAGCCCCTCTGATTCAGCCCCTCTGTTTCTCGCCCTCTGTTTCTCGCCCTCTTTTTCAGCCCCTCTGTTTCTTGCCCTCTGTTTCAGCCCCTCTGTTTCTCACCCTCTGTTTCAGCCCCTCTGTTTCTCACCCTCTGTTTCAGCCCCTCTGATTCAGCCCCTCTCTTACAGCCTCTCTGTTTCAGCCCCGCTGTTTCTCGCCCTCTGTTTCAGCCCCTCTGTTTCTTGCCCTCTGTTTCAGCTCCACTGTTTCTCGCCCTCTGTTTCAGCCCCTCTCTTTCAGCCTCTCTGTTTCAGCCCCTCTGTTTCTCGCCCTCTGTTTCAGCTCCTCTGTTTCTTGCCCTCTGTTTCAGCCCCACTGTTTCTCGCCCTCTGTTTCAGCCCCTCTGATTCAGACCCTCTGTTTCAGCCGCTCTGTTTCAGATCCTCTGATTCAGCCACTCTGATTCAGCCCCTCTGTTTCTCGCCCTCTGTTTCAGCCCCTCTGTTTCAGCCCCTATGTTTCAGCCCCTCTGTATCTCGCCCACTGTTTCTGGCCCCCTGTTACAGCCCCTCTGTTTTTCTCCCTCTGAATCAGCCCCTCTGTTTCTCGCCTTCTGTTTCAGCCCCTCTGTTTCAGCCCCTCTGTTTCAGCCCCTCTGTTTCAGCCCCTCTGTTCTCGCCCTCTGGTTCAGCCCCTCTGTTTCTAGCCCTCTGTTTCTGCCCTTCTGTTTCTCGCCCTCTGTTTCAGCCCCTCTGTTTCTCGCCCTCTGTTTCAGCCCCTCTGATTCAGCCCCTCTGTTTCAGCACCTCGGTTCTCGCCTTCTGTTTCAGCCCCTCTGTTTCTCGCCCTCTGTTTCTGCCCCTCAGTTTCTCGCCCTCTGTTTCAGCCCCTCTGTTTCGCGCCCTCTGTTTCAGCCCCGCTGATTCAGCCCCTCTGTTTCAGCCCCTCTGTTTCAGCACCTCTGTTTCAGCTCCTCTGTTTCTGACCCTCTGTTTCAGCCCCTCTGTTTCTCGCCCTCTGTTTCTCGCCTTCTGTTTCAGCCCCTCTGTTTCCCGCCCTCTGTTTCAGCCCCTCTGTTTCTCGCACTCTGTTCCAGGCCCTCTGTTTCAGCCCCTCTATTTCAGCCCCTCTGTTTCAGCTCCTCTGTTTCAGCCCCTCTCATTCAGCCCCTCTGATTCAGCCCCTCTGTTTCTCGCCCTCTGTTTCAGCCCCTCTGTTTCTCACCCTCTGTTTCAGCCCCTCTGTTTCAGCCACACTGTTTCTCGCCCTCTGATTCAGCCCCTCTGATTCAGCCCCTCTGATTCAGCCCCTCTGATTCAGACACTCTGTTTCTCGCCCCCTGTTTCTGCCCCTCTGTTTCTCGCCCTCTGTTTCAGCCCCTCTGTTTCAGCCCCTCTGTTTCAGCCCCTCTGTATCTCGCCCACTGTCTCTCGCCCTCTGTTTCAGCCCCTCTGTTTCTCGCCCACTGTTTCTCGCCCTCTGTTTCAGCCCCTCTGTTTCAGCCCCTCTGTATTTCGAACACTGTTTCTCGCCCCCTGTTTCAGCCCCTCTGTTTCTCGCCCTCTGTTTCAGCCCCTCTGTTTCAGCCCCGCTGTATCTCGCCCACTGTTTCTCGCCCTCTGTTTCAGCCCCTCTGTTTCTTGCCCTCTGTTTCAGCCCCTCTGTTTCAGTCCCTCTGTTTCAGCACCTCTGTTTCAGCCCCTCTGTTTCTCGCCCTCTGTTTCTCGCCCTCTGTTCCAGCCCCTCTGTTTCTCGCCCTCTGTTTCTGCCCCTCTGTTTCTCGCCCTCTGTTTCAGCCCCTCTGTTTCTCCCCCTCTGTTTCAGCCACGCTGTTTCAGCCCCTCTGTTTCAGCCCCTCCGTATCAGCCCCTCTGATTCAGCCCCTCTCTTTCAGCCCCTCTGTTTCAGCCCCTCTGTTTCTCGTCCTCTGTTTCAGCCCCTTTGATTCAGCCCCTGTGTTTCAGCCCCTCTGTTTCAGCCCCTCTGATTCAGCCCCTCTGATTCAGCCCCTCTGTTTCTCGAACTCTGTTTCAGCCCCTATCTTTCTCACCCTCTGTTTCAGCCACTCTGTTTCAGCCCCTCTGTTTCTCGCCCTCTGATTCAGCCCCTCTGATTCAGCCCCTCTGATTCAGCCCCTCTGATTCAGCCCCTCTGTTTCCCGGCCCTCTGTTTCCCGCCCCTCTGTTTCAGCCCCTCTGTTTCTCGCCCCCTGTTTCAGCCCCTCTGTTTCTCGCCCTCTGTTTCAGCCCCTCTGTTTCAGCCCCTCTATTTCAGACCCTCTGTTTCTCGCCCACTGTTTCTTGCCCTCTGTTTCAGCCCCTCTGTTTCTCGCCCTCTGTTTCAGCCCCTCTGTTTCAGCCCCTCTGTTTCTGCTCCTCTGTTTCAGCCCCTCTGTATCTCGAACACTGTTTCTCGCCCCCTGTTTCAGCCCCTCTGTTTCTTGCCCTCTGTTTCAGCCCCTCTGTTTCAGCCCCGCTGTATCTCGCCCACTGTTTCTCGCCCTCTGTTTCAGCCCCTCTGATTCTCTCCCTCTGTTTCAGCCCCTCTGTTTCAGTCCCTCTGTTTTAGCACCTCTGTTTCAGCCCCTTTGTTTCTCGCCCTCTGTTTCAGCCCCTCTGTTTCTCTCCCTCTGTTTCAGCCCCTCTGTTTCAGCCCCTCTGTTACTAGCCCTCTGTTTCTGCCCCTCTGTTTCTCGCCCTCTGTTTCAGCCCCTCTGTTTCGCGCCCTCTGTTTCAGCCCCGCTGATTCAGCCCCTCTGTTTCAGCACCTCTGTTTCAGCCCCTGTTTCAGTCCCTCTTTTTCTCACCTCTGTTTCTCGCCCTCTATTTCATCCCCTCTGTTTCAGCCCCTCTGTCTCAGCTCCTCTGTTTCAGCCCCTCTGTTTCTCGCCGTCTGTTTCAGCCCCTCTGTTTCTCGAACGCTGTTTCAGCCCGTCTGTTTCAGCCACTCTGTTTCTCGCCCTCTGTTTCAGCCCCTCTGTTTCTCGCCCTCTGTTTCTCGCCCTCTGTTCCAGCCCCTCTGTTTCTGCCCCTCTGTTTCTCGCCCTCTGTTTCAGCCCCTCTGTTTCTCCCCCGCCGTTTCAGCCACGCTGATTCAGCCCCTCTGTTTCAGCCCCTCTGTATCAGCCCCTCTGATTCAGCCCCTCTCTTTCAGCCTCTCTGTTTCAGCCCCTCTGTTTCTCGCCCTCTGTTTCAGCCCCTCTGTTTCTTGCGCTCTGTTTCAGCCCCACTGCTTCTCGCCCTCTGTTTCAGCCCCTCTAATTCAGCCCCTCTGTTTCAGCCCCTCTGTTTCAGCCCCTCTCATTCAGCCCCTCTGATTCAGCCCCTCTGTTTCTCGCCCTCTGTTTCAGCCCCTCTGTTTCTCACCCTCTGTTTCAGCCCCTCTGTTTCAGCCACACTGTTTCTCGCCCTCTGATTCAGCCCCTCTGATTCAGCCCCTCTGATTCAGCCCCTCTGATTCAGACCCTCTGTTTCTCGCCCCCTGTTTCTGCCCCTCTGTTTCTCGCCCTCTGTTTCAGCCCCTCTGTTTCAGCCCCTCTGTTTCAGCCCCTCTGTATCTCGCCCACTGTTTCTCGCCCTCTGTTTCAGCCCCTCTGTTTCTCGCCCTCTGTTTCAGCCCCTCTGTTTCAGCCCCTCTGTATCTCGAACACTGTTTCTCGCCCCCTGTTTCAGCCCCTCTGTTTCTCGCCCTCTGTTTCAGCCCCTCTGTTTCAGCCCCTCTGTTTCAGCCCCGCTGTATCTCGCCCACTGTTTCTCGCTCTCTGTTTCAGCCCCTCTGTTTCTTGCCCTCTGTTTCAGCCCCTCTGTTTCAGTCCCTCTGTTTCAGCACCTCTGTTTCAGCCCCTCTGTTTCTCGCCCTCTGTTTCTCGCCCTCTGTTCCAGCCCCTCTGTTTCTCGCCCTCTGTTTCTGCCCCTCTGTTTCTCGCCCTCTGTTTCAGCCCCTCTGTTTCTCCCCCTCTGTTTCAGCCACGCTGTTTCAGCCCCTCTGTTTCAGCCCCTCTGTATCAGCCCCTCTGATTCAGCCCCTCTCTTTCAGCCCCTCTGTTTCAGCCCCTCTGTTTCTCGTCCTCTGTTTCAGCCCCTCTGATTCAGCCACTCTGTTTCTCGCCCTCTGTTTCAGCCCCTCTGATTCAGCCCCTCTGATTCAGCCCCTCTGTTTCTCGAACTCTGTTTCAGCCCCTATCTTTCTCACCCTCTGTTTCAGCCACTCTGTTTCAGCCCCTCTGTTTCTCGCCCTCTGATTCAGCCCCTCTGATTCAGCCCCTCTGTTTCCCGCCCCTCTGTTTCCCGCCCCTCTGTTTCAGCCCCTCTGTTTCTCGCCCCCTGTTTCAGCCCCTCTGTTTCTCGCCCTCTGTTTCAGCCCCTCTGTTTCAGCCCCTCTATTTCAGACCCTCTGTATCTCGCCCACTGTTTCTCGCCCTCTGTTTCAGCCCCTCTGTTTCTCGCCCTCTGTTTCAGCCCCTCTGTTTCAGCCCCTCTGTTTCTGCCCCTCTGTTTCAGCCCCTCTGTATCTCGAACACTGTTTCTCGCCCCCTGTTTCAGCCCCTCTGTTTCTCGCCCTCTGTTTCAGCCCCTCTGTTTCAGCCCCTCTGTTTCAGCCCCGCTGTATCTCGCCCACTGTTTCTCGCCCTCTGTTTCAGCCCCTCTGATTCTCGCCCTCTGTTTCAGCCCCTCTGTTTCAGTCCCTCTGTTTTAGCACCTCTGTTTCAGCCCCTTTGTTTCTCGCCCTCTGTTTCAGCCCCTCTGTTTCTCTCCCTCTGTTTCAGCCCCTCTGTTTCAGTCCCTCTGTTACTAGCCCTCTGTTTCTGCCCCTCTGTTTCTCGCCCTCTGTTTCAGCCCCTCTGTTTCGCGCCCTCTGTTTCAGCCCCGCTGATTCAGCCCCTCAGTTTCAGCCCCTCTGTTTCATCCCCTCTGTTTCTCGCCCTCTGTTTCAGCCCCTCTGTTTCAGCGCCTCTGATTCAGCCCCTCTGATTCAGCCCCTCTGTTTCAGCCACTCTGTTTCAGCCCCTCTGTTTCTCGCCCTCCGTTTCAGCCCCTCTGTTTCTCGCCCTCTGTTTAAGCCCCTCTGTTTCTAGCCCTCTGTTTCAGGCCCTCTGTTTCAGCCCCTCTATTTCAGCCCCTCTGTTTCAGCCCCTCTGTCCTCGCCCTCTGATTCAGCCCCTCTGTTTCTCGCCCTCTGTTTCTGCCCCTCTGTTTCTCGCCCTCTGTTTCAGCCCCTCTGTTTCTCACCCTCTGTTTCAGCCCCGCTGATTCAGCCCCTCTGTTTCAGCCCCTCTGATTCAGCACCTCTGTTTCAGCCCCTCTGTTTCAACCCCTCTTTTTCAGCCCGTCTGTTTCTCACACTCTGTTTCAGCCCCTCTGTTTTTCGCACTCTGTTTCAGGCCCTCTGATTCAGCCCCTGTGATCCAGCCACTCTGATTCAGCCCCTCTGATTCAGCCCCTCTTTTTCTCGCCCTCTGTTTCAGCCCCTCTGTTTCAACCCCTCTTTTTCAGCCCGTCTGTTTCTCACACTCTGTTTCAGCCCCTCTGTTTTTCGCACTCTGTTTCAGCCCCTCTGATTCAGCCCCTGTGATCCAGCCACTCTGATTCAGCCCCTCTGATTCAGCCCCTCTGGTTCTCGCCCTCTGTTTCAGCACCTCTGTTTCTCGCCCTCTGTTTCAGCCCCTCTGTTCCTGCCCTCTGTTTCAGGCCCTCTGTTTCAGCCCCTCCGTTTCATCCCCTCTGTTTCAGCCCCTCTGTTCTCGCCCTCTGTTTCAACCCCTCTGTTTCTAGCCCTCTGTTTCTGCCCCTCTGTTTCTCGCCCTCTGTTTCAGCCCCGCTGATTCAGCCCCTCTGTTTCAGCCCCTCTGTTTCAGCCCCTCTGATTCAGCACCTCTGCTTCAGCCCCTCGGTTCTCGCCCTCTGTTTCAGCCCCTCTGTTTCAACCCCTTTGTTTCAGCCCCTCTGTTTCTCGCACACTGTTTCAGCCCCTCTGATTCAGCCCCTCTGATTCAGCCCCTCTGATGCAGCCTCTCTGATTCAGCCGCTCTGTTTCAGCCCCTCTGTTTCAGCCACTGTGTTTATCGCCCCTCTGTTTCAGCTCCTCTGTTTCAGCCCCTCTGTTTCTCGCCCTCTGTTTCAGCCCCTCTGTTTCTCGACCTCTGTTTCAGACCCTCTGTTTCTCGCCCTCTGTTCCAGCCCCTCTGTTTCTCGTCCTCTGTTTCAGCCCCTCTGTTCCTCGCCCTCCCTTTCAGCCCGTCTGTTTCAGCCACTCTGTTTCTCACCCTCTATTTCAGCCCCCCTGTTTCTCGCCCTCTGTTTCAGCCCCTCAGTTTCTCGCCCTCTGTTTCTCGCCCTCTGTTTCAGCCCCTCTGTTTCCCGCCCTCTGTTTCTGCCCCTCTGTTTCTCGCCCTCTGCTTCAGCCCCTCTGTTTCAGCCACTCTGTTTCTCACCCTCTATTTCAGCCCCTCTGTTTCTCGCCCTCTGTTTCAGCCCCTCTGTTTCTCGCCCTCTGTTTCTCGCCCTCTGTTTCAGCCCCTCTGTTTCTCGCCCTCTGTTTCTGCCCCTCTGTTTCTCGCCCTCTGTTTCAGCCCCTCTGTTTCAGCCCCTCTGGTTCTCGCCCTCTGTTTCAGCCCCTCTGTTTCTCGCCCTCTGTTTCAGCCCCTCTGTTTCTCGCACTCTGTTCCAGGCCCTCTGTTTCAGCCCCTCTATTTCAGCCCCTCTGTTCTCGCCCTCTGTTTCAGCCCCTCTGGTTCTCGACCTCTGTTTCAGCCCCTCTGTTTCTCGCCCTCTGTTCCAGCCCCTCTGTTTCTCGTCCTCTGTTTCAGCCCCTCTGTTCCTCGCCCTCCCTTTCAGCCCGTCTGTTTCAGCCACTCTGTTTCTCACACTCTATTTCAGCCCCTCTGTTTCTCGCCCTCTGTTTCAGCCCCTCTGTTTCTCGCCCTCTGTTTCTCGCCCTCTATTTCAGCCCCTCTGTTTCTCGCCCTCTGTTTCTGCCCCTCTGTTTCTCGCCCTCTGCTTCAGCCCCTCTGTTTCAGCCACTCTGTTTCTCACCCTCTATTTCAGCCCCTCTGTTTCTCGCCCTCTGTTTCAGCCCCTCTGTTTCTCGCCCTCTGTTTCAGCCCCTCTGTTTCTCGCCCTCTGTTTCTGCCCCTCTGTTTCTCGCCCTCTGTTTCAGCCCCTCTGTTTCAGCCCCTCTGGTTCTCGCCCTCTGTTTCAGCCCCTCTGTTTCTCGCCCTCTGTTTCAGCCCCTCTGTTTCTCGCACTCTGTTCCAGGCCCTCTGTTTCAGCCCCTCTATTTCAGCCCCTCTGTTCTCGCCCTCTGTTTCAGCCCCTCTGTTTCTAGCCCTCTGTTTCTGCCCCTCTGTTTCTCGATCTGTTTCAGCCCCTCTGTTTCTCGCCCTCTGTTTCAGCCCCTCTGTTTCTCGCCCTCTGTTTCTCGCCCTCTGTTTCAGCCCCTCTGTTTCTCGCCCGCTGTTTCAGCGCCTCTGATTCAGCCCCTCTGATTCAGCCCCTCTGTTTCAGCCACTCTGTTTCAGCCCTTCTGTTTCTCGCCCTCCGTTTCAGCCCCTCTGTTTCTCGCCCTCTGTTTAAGCCCCTCTGTTTCTAGCCCTCTGTTTCAGGCCCTCTGTTTCAGCCCCTCTATTTCAGCCCCTCTGTTTCAGCCCCTCTGTCCTCGCCCTCTGATTCAGCACCTCTGTTTCTCGCCCTCTGTTTCTGCCCCTCTGTTTCTCGCCCTCTGTTTCAGCCCCTCTGTTTCTCACCCTCTGTTTCAGCCCCGCTGATTCAGCCCCTCTGTTTCAGCCCCTCTGATTCAGCACCTCTGTTTCAGCCCCTCTGTTTCAACCCCTCTTTTTCAGCCCGTCTGTTTCTCACACTCTGTTTCAGCCCCTCTGTTTTTCGCACTCTGTTTCAGCCCCTCTGATTCAGCCCCTGTGATCCAGCCACTCTGATTCAGCCCCGCTGATTCAGCCCCTCTGATTCAGCCCCTCTTTTTCTCGCCCTCTGTTTCAGCCCCTCTGTTTCAACCCCTCTTTTTCAGCCCGTCTGTTTCTCACACTCTGTTTCAGCCCCTCTGTTTTTCGCACTCTGTTTCAGCCCCTCTGATTCAGCCCCTGTGATCCAGCCACTCTGATTCAGCCCCTCTGATTCAGCCCCTCTGGTTCTCGCCCTCTGTTTCAGCACCTCTGTTTCTCGCCCTCTGTTTCAGCCCCTCTGTTCCTGCCCTCTGTTTCAGGCCCTCTGTTTCAGCCCCTCCGTTTCATCCCCTCTGTTTCAGCCCCTCTGTTCTCGCCCTCTGTTTCAGCCCCTCTGTTTCTAGCCCTCTGTTTCTGCCCCTCTGTTTCTCGCCCTCTGTTTCAGCCCCGCTGATTCAGCCCCTCTGTTTCAGCCCCTCTGTTTCAGCCCCTCTGATTCAGCACCTCTGCTTCAGCCCCTCGGTTCTCGCCCTCTGTTTCAGCCCCTCTGTTTCTCGCCCTCTGTTTCTGCCCCTCAGTTTCTCGCCCTCTGTTTCAGCCCCTCTGTTTCAACCCCTTTGTTTCAGCCCGTCTGTTTCTCGCACACTGTTTCAGCCCCTCTGATTCAGCCCCTCTGATTCAGCCCCTCTGATGCAGCCTCTCTGATTCAGCCCCTCTGTTTCAGCCCCTCTGTTTCAGCCACTGTGTTTATCGCCCCTCTGTTTCAGCTCCTCTGTTTCAGCCCCTCTGTTTCTCGCCCTCTGTTTCAGCCCCTCTGTTTCTCGACCTCTGTTTCAGACCCTCTGTTTCTCGCCCTCTGTTCCAGCCCCTCTGTTTCTCGTCCTCTGTTTCAGCCCCTCTGTTCCTCGCCCTCCCTTTCAGCCCGTCTGTTTCAGCCACTCTGTTTCTCACCCTCTATTTCAGCCCCCCTGTTTCTCGCCCTCTGTTTCAGCGCCTCAGTTTCTCGCCCTCTGTTTCTCGCCCTCTGTTTCAGCCCCTCTGTTTCCCGCCCTCTGTTTCTGCCCCTCTGTTTCTCGCCCTCTGCTTCAGCCCCTCTGTTTCAGCCACTCTGTTTCTCACCCTCTATTTCAGCCCCTCTGTTTCTCGCCCTCTGTTTCAGCCCCTCTGTTTCTCGCCCTCTGTTTCTCGCCCTCTGTTTCAGCCCCTCTGTTTCTCGCCCTCTGTTTCTGCCCCTCTGTTTCTCGCCCTCTGTTTCAGCCCCTCTGTTTCAGCCCCTCTGGTTCTCGCCCTCTGTTTCAGCCCCTCTGTTTCTCGCCCTCTGTTTCAGCCCCTCTGTTTCTCGCACTCTGTTCCAGGCCCTCTGTTTCAGCCCCTCTATTTCAGCCCGTCTGTTCTCGCCCTCTGTTTCAGCCCCTCTGGTTCTCGACCTCTGTTTCAGCCCCTCTGTTTCTCGCCCTCTGTTCCAGCCCCTCTGTTTCTCGTCCTCTGTTTCAGCCCCTCTGTTCCTCGCCCTCCCTTTCAGCCCGTCTGTTTCAGCCACTCTGTTTCTCACACTCTATTTCAGCCCCTCTGTTTCTCGCCCTCTGTTTCAGCCCCTCTGTTTCTCGCCCTCTGTTTCTCGCCCTCTATTTCAGCCCCTCTGTTTCTCGCCCTCTGTTTCTGCCCCTCTGTTTCTCGCCCTCTGCTTCAGCCCCTCTGTTTCAGCCACTCTGTTTCTCACCCTCTATTTCAGCCCCTCTGTTTCTCGCCCTCTGTTTCAGCCCCTCTGTTTCTCGCCCTCTGTTTCAGCCCCTCTGTTTCTCGCCCTCTGTTTCTGCCCCTCTGTTTCTCGCCCTCTGTTTCAGCCCCTCTGTTTCAGCCCCTCTGGTTCTCGCCCTCTGTTTCAGCCCCTCTGTTTCTCGCCCTCTGTTTCAGCCCCTCTGTTTCTCGCACTCTGTTCCAGGCCCTCTGTTTCAGCCCCTCTATTTCAGCCCCTCTGTTCTCGCCCTCTGTTTCAGCCCCTCTGTTTCGAGCCCTCTGTTTCTGCCCCTCTGTTTCTCGATCTGTTTCAGCCCCTCTGTTTCTCGCCCTCTGTTTCAGCCCCGCTGATTCAGCCCCTCTGTTTCAGCCCCTCTGTTTCAGCCCCTCTGATTCAGCCCCTCTGTTTCTGCCCCTCTGTTTCTCGCCCTCTGTTTCAACCCCTCTGTATCTCGTCCTCTGTTTCAGCCCCTCTGTTTCTCACCCTCTGTTTCAGCCCGTCTGTTTCAGCCACTCTGTTTCTCACCCTCTATTTCAGCCCCTCTGTTTCTCGCCCTCTGTTTCAGCCCCTCTGTTTCTCGCCCTCTGTTTCTCGCCCTCTGTTTCAGCCCCTCTGTTTCTCGCCCTCAGTTTCTGCCCCTCTGTTTCTCGCCCTCTGTTTCAGCCACTCTGTTTCTCCCCCTCGGTTTCAGCCACGCTGATTCAGCCCCTCTGTTTCTCGCCCTCTATTACAGCCCCTCTGATTCAGCCCCTCTCTTTCAGCCTCTCTGTTTCAGCCCCGCTGTTTCTCGCCCTCTGTTTCAGCCCCTCTGTTTCTTGCCCTCTGTTTCAGCCCCTCTGTTTCTCGCCCTCTGTTTCTGCCCCTCAGTTTCTCGCCCTCTGTTTCAGCCCCTCTGTTTCTCGCCCTCTGTTTCAGCCCCTCTGTTTCTCGACCTCTGTTTCAGCCCCTCTGTTTCTCGCCCTCTGTTTCAGCCCCTCTCTTTCAGCCTCTCTGTTTCAGCCCCTCTGTTTCTCGCCCTCTGTTTCAGCTCCTCTGTTTCTTGCCCTCTGTTTCAGCCCCACTGTTTCTCGCCCTCTGTTTCAGCCCCTCTGATTCAGACCCTCTGTTTCAGCCGCTCTGTTTCAGATCCTCTGATTCAGCCCCTCTGTTTCTCGCCCTCTGTTTCAGCCCCTCTGTTTCAGCCCCTCTGTTTCAGCCCCTCTGTATCTCGCCCACTGTTTCTGGCCCCCTGTTACAACCCCTCTGTTTTTCTCCCTCTGTTTCAGCCCCTCTGTTTCTCGCCTTCTGTTTCAGCCCCTCTGTATCAGCCCCTCTGTTTCAGCCCCTCTGTTCTCGCCCTCTGGTTCAGCCCCTCTGTTTCTAGCCCTCTGTTTCTGCCCTTCTGTTCCTCGCCCTCTGTTTCAGCCCCTCTGTTTCTCGCCCTCTGTTTCAGCCCCTCTGATTCAGCCCCTCTGTTTCAGCACCTCGGTTCTCGCCCTCTGTTTCAGCCCCTCTGTTTCTCGCCCTCTGTTTCTGCCCCTCAGTTTCTCGCCCTCTGTTTCAGCCCCTCTGTTTCGCGCCCTCTGTTTCAGCCCCGCTGATTCAGCCCCTCTATTTCAGCCCCTCTGTTTCAGCACCTCTGTTTCAGCTCCTCTGTTTCTGACCCTCTGATTCAGCCCCTCTGATTCAGCCGCTCTGTTTCTCGCCCTCTGTTTCAGCCCCTCTGTTTCAACCCCTCTGTTTCAGCCCCTCTGTTTCTCACCCACTGTTTCAGTCCCTCTGTTTCTCGCACTCTGTTTCAGCCCCTCTGATTCAGCCCCTCTGATTCAGCCCCTCTGGTTCAGCCCCTCTGTTTCAGCCCCTCTGTTTCAGCCACTGTGTTTATCGCCCCTCTGTTTCAGCTCCTCTGTTTCAACCCCTCTGTTTCTCGCCCTCTGTTTCAGCCCCTCTGTTTCTCAACCTCTGTTTCAGCCCCTCTGTTTCTCGCCCTCTGTTCCAGCCCCTCTGTTTCTCGTCCTCTGTTTAAGCCCCTCTGTTTCTCGCCCTCTGTTTCAGCCCGTCTGTTTCAGCCACTCTGTTTCTCACCCTCTATTTCAGCCCCTCTGTTGCTCGCCGTCTGTTTCAGCCCCTCTGTTTCTAGCCCTCTGTTTCTGCCCCTCTGTTTCTCGCCCTCAGTTTCAGCCCCGCAGATTCAGCCCCTCTGTTTCAGCCCCTCTGTTTCAGCCCCTCTGATTCAGCACCTCTGTTTCAGGCCCTCGGTTCTCGCCCTCTGTTTCAGCCCCTCTGTTTCTCGCCCTCTGTTTCTGCCCCTCAGTTTCTCGCCCTCTGTTTCAGCCCCTCTGTTTCAACCCCTCTGTTTCAGCCCCTCTGTTTCTCACCCACTGTTTCAGCCCCTCTGTTTCTCGCACTCTGTTTCAGCCCCTCTGATTCAGCCCCTCTGATTCAGCCCCTCTGATGCAGCCTCTCTGATTCAGCCCCTCTGTTTCAGCCCCTCTGTTTCAGCCACTGTGTTTATCGCCCCTGTGTTTCAGCTCCTCTGTTTCAGCCCCTCTGTTTCTCGCCCTCTGTTTCAGCCCCTCTGTTTCTCGACCTCTGTTTCTGCCCCTCTGTTTCTCGCCCTCTGTTTCAGCCCCTCTGTTTCAACCCCTCTGTTTCAGCCCCTCTGTTTCTCACCCACTGTTTCAGCCCCTCTGTTTCTCGCACTCTGTTTCAGCCCCTCTGATTCAGCCCCTCTGATTCAGCCCCTCTGATGCAGCCTCTCTGATTCAGCCCCTCTGTTTCAGCCCCTCTGTTTCATCCACTGTGTTTATCGCCCCTCTGTTTCAGCTCCTCTGTTTCAGCCCCTCTGTTTCTCGCCCTCTGTTTCAGCCCCTCTGTTTCTCGACCTCTGTTTCAGCCCCTCTGTTTCTCGCCCTCTGTTCCAGCCCCTCTGTTTCTCGTCCTCTGTTTCAGCCCCTCTGTTCCTCGCCCTCCCTTTCAGCCCGTCTGTTTCAGCCACTCTGTTTCTCACACTCTATTTCAGCCCCTCTGTTTCTCGCCCTCTGTTCCAGCCCCTCTGTTTCTCGCCCTCTGTTTCTCGCCCTCTGTTTCAGTGCCTCTGTTTCTCGCCCTCTGTTTCTGCCCCTCTGTTTCTCGCCATCTGCTTCAGCCCCTCTGTTTCAGCCACTCTGTTTCTCACCCTCTATTTCAGCCCCTCTGTTTCTCGCCCTCTGTTTCTCGCCCTCTGTTTCAGCCCCTCTGTTTCTCGCCCTCTGTTTCTGCCCCTCTGTTTCTCGCCCTCTGTTTCAGCCCCTCTGTTTCAGCCCCTCTGGTTCTCGCCCTCTGTTTCAGCCCCTCTGTTTCCCGCCCTCTGTTTCAGCCCCTCTGTTTCTCGCACTCTGTTCCAGGCCCTCTGTTTCAGCCCCTCTATTTCAGCCCCTCTGTTTCAGCTCCTCTGTTTTAGCCCCTCTGTTTCAGCCCCTCTGTTCTCGCCCTCTGTTTCAGCCCCTCTGTTTCTAGCCCTCTGTTTCTGCCCTTCTGTTTCTCGATCTGTTTCAGCCCCTCTGTTTCTCGCCCTCTGTTTCAGCCCCGCTGATTCAGCCCCTCTGTTTCAGCCCCTCTGTTTCAGCCCCTCTGATTCAGCCCCTCTGTTTCAGCCCCTCTGTTCTCGCCCTCTGTTTCAGCCCATCTGTTTCTCGCCCTCTGTTTCAGCCCCGCTGATTCAGCCCCTCTGTTTCAGCCCCTCTGTTTCAGCCCCTCTGATTCAGCCCCTCTGTTTCAGCCCCTCTGTTCTCGCCCTCTGTTTCAGCCCATCTGTTTCTCGCCCTCTGTTTCTGCCCCTCTGTTTCTCGCCCTCTGTTTCAACCCCTCTGTATCTCGTCCTCTGTTTCAGCCCCTCTGTTTCTCACCCTCTGTTTCAGCCCGTCTGTTTCAGCCACTCTGTTTCTCACCCTCTATTTCAGCCCCTCTGTTTCTCGCCCTCTGTTTCAGCCCCTCTGTTTCTCGCCCTCTGTTTCTCGCCCTCTGTTTCAGCCCCTCTGTTTCTCGCCCTCTGTTTCACCCCCTCTGTTTCTCGCCCTCTGTTTCAGCCACTCTGTTTCTCCCCCTCTGTTTCAGCCACGCTGATTCAGCCCCTCTGTTTCTCGCCCTCTATTACAGCCCCTCTGATTCAGCCCCTCTCTTACAGCCTCTCTGTTTCAGCCCCGCTGTTTCTCGCCCTCTGTTTCAGCCCCTCTGTTTCTTGCCCTCTGTTTCAGCTCCACTGTTTCTCGCCCTCTGTTTCAGCCCCTCTCTTTCAGCCTCTCTGTTTCAGCCCCTCTGTTTCTCGCCCTCTGTTTCAGCTCCTCTGTTTCTTGCCCTCTGTTTCAGCCCCACTGTTTCTCGCCCTCTGTTTCAGCCCCTCTGATTCAGACCCTCTGTTTCAGCCGCTCTGTTTCAGATCCTCTGATTCAGCCACTCTGATTCAGCCCCTCTGTTTCTCGCCCTCTGTTTCAGCCCCTCTGTTTCAGCCCCTATGTTTCAGCCCCTCTGTATCTCGCCCACTGTTTCTGGCCCCCTGTTACAGCCCCTCTGTTTTTCTCCCTCTGAATCAGCCCCTCTGTTTCTCGCCTTCTGTTTCAGCCCCTCTGTTTCAGCCCCTCTGTTTCAGCCCCTCTGTTTCAGCCCCTCTGTTCTCGCCCTCTGGTTCAGCCCCTCTGTTTCTAGCCCTCTGTTTCTGCCCTTCTGTTTCTCGCCCTCTGTTTCAGCCCCTCTGTTTCTCGCCCTCTGTTTCAGCCCCTCTGATTCAGCCCCTCTGTTTCAGCACCTCGGTTCTCGCCCTCTGTTTCAGCCCCTCTGTTTCTCGCCCTCTGTTTCTGCCCCTCAGTTTCTCGCCCTCTGTTTCAGCCCCTCTGTTTCGCGCCCTCTGTTTCAGCCCCGCTGATTCAGCCCCTCTGTTTCAGCCCCTCTGTTTCAGCACCTCTGTTTCAGCTCCTCTGTTTCTGACCCTCTGTTTCAGCCCCTCTGTTTCTCGCCCTCTGTTTCTCGCCTTCTGTTTCAGCCCCTCTGTTTCCCGCCCTCTGTTTCAGCCCCTCTGTTTCTCGCACTCTGTTCCAGGCCCTCTGTTTCAGCCCCTCTATTTCAGCCCCTCTGTTTCAGCTCCTCTGTTTCAGCCCCTCTGTTTCAGCCCCTCTGTTCTCGCCCTCTGTTTCAGCCCCTCTGTTTGTAGCCCTCTGTTTCTGCCCCTCTGTTTCTCGATCTGTTTCAGCCCCTCTGTTTCTCGCCCTCTGTTTCAGCCCCGCTGATTCAGCCCCTCTGTTTCAGCCCCTCTGTTTTAGCCCCTCTGATTCAGCCCCTCTGTTTCAGCCCCTCTGTTTCTCGATCTGTTTCAGCCCATCTGTTTCTCGCCCTCTGTTTCTGCCCCTCTGTTTCTCGCCCTCTGTTTCAATCCCTCTGTATCTCGTCCTCTGTTTCAGCCCCTCTGTTTCTCACCCTCTGTTTCAGCCCGTCTGTTTCAGCCACTCTGTTTCTCACCTTCTATTTCAGCCCCTCTGTTTCTCGCCCTCTGTTTCAGCCCCTCTGTTTCTCGCCCTCTGTTTCTCGCCCTCTGTTTCAGCCCCTCTGTTTCTCGCCCTCTGTTTCAGCCCCTCTGTTTCTCGCCCTCTGTTTCAGCCCCTCTGTTTCTCCCCCTCTGTTTCAGCCACGCTGATTCAGCCCCTCTGTTTCTCGCCCTCTATTACAGCCCCTCTGATTCAGCCCCTCTCTTTCAGCCTCTCTGTTTCAGCCCCGCTGTTTCTCGCCCTCTGTTTCAGCCCCTCTATTTCTTGCCCTCTGTTTCAGCTCCACTGTTTCTCGCCCTCTGTTTCAGCCCCTCTCTTTCAGCCTCTCTGTTTCAGCCCCTCTGTTTCTCGCCCTCTGTTTCAGCTCCTCTGTTTCTTGCCCTCTGTTTCAGCCCCACTGTTTCTCGCCCTCTGTTTCAGCCCCTCTGATTCAGACCCTCTGTTTCAGCCGCTCTGTTTCAGATCCTCTGATTCAGCCACTCTGATTCAGCCCCTCTGTTCCTCGCCCTCTGTTTCAGCCCCTCTGTTTCAGCCCCTCTGTTTCAGCCCCTCTGTATCTCGCCCACTGTTTCTGGCCCCCTGTTACAGCCCCTCTGTTTTTCTCCCTCTGTTTCAGCCCCTCTGTTTCTCGCCTTCTGTTTCAGCCCCTCTGTTTCAGCCCCTCTGTTTCAGCCCCTCTGTTTCAGCCCCTCTGTTCTCGCCCTCTGGTTCAGCCCCTCTGTTTCTAGCCCTCTGTTTCTGCCCTTCTGTTTCTCGCCCTCTGTTTCAGCCCCTCTGTTTCTCGCCCTCTGTTTCAGCCCCTCTGATTCAGCCCCTCTGTTTCAGCACCTCGGTTCTCGCCCTCTGTTTCAGCCCCTGTTTCTCGCCCTCTGTTTCTGCCCCTCAGTTTCTCGCCCTCTGTTTCAGCCCCTCTGTTTCGCGCCCTCTGTTTCAGCCCCTCTGATTCAGCCCCTCTGTTTCAGCACCTCGGTTCTCGCCCTCTGTTTCAGCCCCTCTGTTTCTCGCCCTCTGTTTCAGCCCCTCTATTTCTCGCTCTCTGTTTCAGCCACTCTGTTTCTCGCCCTCTGTTTCAGCCCCTCTGTTTCTCGCCCTCTGTTTCTCACCCTCTGTTTCTAGCCCTCTGTTTCTGCCCCTCTGTTTCTCGCCCTCTGTTTCAGCCCCGCTGATTCAGCCCCTCTGTTTCAGCCCCTCTGTTTCAGCCCCTCTGATTCAGCACCTCTGTTTCAGGCCCTCGGTTCTCGCCCTCTGTTTCAGCCCCTCTGTTTCTCGCCCTCTGTTTCTGCCCCTCAGTTTCTCGCCCTCTGTTTCAGCCCCTCTGTTTCAACCCCTCTGTTTCAGCCCCTCTGTTTCTCACCCACTGTTTCAGCCCCTCTGTTTCTCGCACTCTGTTTCAGCCCCTCTGATTCAGCCCCTCTGATTCAGCCCCTCTGATGCAGCCTCTCTGATTCAGCCCCTCTGTTTCAGCCCCTCTGTTTCAGCCACTGTGTTTATCGCCCCTCTGTTTCAGCTCCTCTGTTTCAGCCCCTCTGTTTCTCGCCCTCTGTTTCAGCCCCTCTGTTTCTCGACCTCTGTTTCAGCCCCTCTGTTTCTCGCCCTCTGTTTCTGCCCCTCAGTTTCTCGCCCTCTGTTTCAGCCCCTCTGTTTCAACCCCTCTGTTTCAGCCCCTCTGTTTCTCACCCACTGTTTCAGCCCCTCTGTTTCTCGCACTCTGTTTCAGCCCCTCTGATTCAGCCCCTCTGATTCAGCCCCTCTGATGCAGCCTCTCTGATTCAGCCCCTCTGTTTCAGCCCCTCTGTTTCATCCACTGTGTTTATCGCCCCTCTGTTTCAGCTCCTCTGTTTCAGCCCCTCTGTTTCTCGCCCTCTGTTTCAGCCCCTCTGTTTCTCGACCTCTGTTTCAGCCCCTCTGTTTCTCGCCCTCTGTTCCAGCCCCTCTGTTTCTCGTCCTCTGTTTCAGCCCCTCTGTTCCTCGCCCTCCCTTTCAGCCCGTCTGTTTCAGCCACTCTGTTTCTCACACTCTATTTCAGCCCCTCTGTTTCTCGCCCTCTGTTCCAGCCCCTCTGTTTCTCGCCCTCTGTTTCTCGCCCTCTGTTTCAGTGCCTCTGTTTCTCGCCCTCTGTTTCTGCCCCTCTGTTTCTCGCCATCTGCTTCAGCCCCTCTGTTTCAGCCACTCTGTTTCTCACCCTCTATTTCAGCCCCTCTGTTTCTCGCCCTCTGTTTCTCGCCCTCTGTTTCAGCCCCTCTGTTTCTCGCCCTCTGTTTCTGCCCCTCTGTTTCTCGCCCTCTGTTTCAGCCCCTCTGTTTCAGCCCCTCTGGTTCTCGCCCTCTGTTTCAGCCCCTCTGTTTCCCGCCCTCTGTTTCAGCCCCTCTGTTTCTCGCACTCTGTTCCAGGCCCTCTGTTTCAGCCCCTCTATTTCAGCCCCTCTGTTTCAGCTCCTCTGTTTTAGCCCCTCTGTTTCAGCCCCTCTGTTCTCGCCCTCTGTTTCAGCCCCTCTGTTTCTAGCCCTCTGTTTCTGCCCCTCTGTTTCTCGATCTGTTTCAGCCCCTCTGTTTCTCGCCCTCTGTTTCAGCCCCGCTGATTCAGCCCCTCTGTTTCAGCCCCTCTGTTTCAGCCCCTCTGATTCAGCCCCTCTGTTTCAGCCCCTCTGTTCTCGCCCTCTGTTTCAGCCCATCTGTTTCTCGCCCTCTGTTTCAGCCCCGCTGATTCAGCCCCTCTGTTTCAGCCCCTCTGTTTCAGCCCCTCTGATTCAGCCCCTCTGTTTCAGCCCCTCTGTTCTCGCCCTCTGTTTCAGCCCATCTGTTTCTCGCCCTCTGTTTCTGCCCCTCTGTTTCTCGCCCTCTGTTTCAACCCCTCTGTATCTCGTCCTCTGTTTCAGCCCCTCTGTTTCTCACCCTCTGTTTCAGCCCGTCTGTTTCAGCCACTCTGTTTCTCACCCTCTATTTCAGCCCCTCTGTTTCTCGCCCTCTGTTTCAGCCCCTCTGTTTCTCGCCCTCTGTTTCTCGCCCTCTGTTTCAGCCCCTCTGTTTCTCGCCCTCTGTTTCAGCCCCTCTGTTTCTCGCCCTCTGTTTCAGCCACTCTGTTTCTCCCCCTCTGTTTCAGCCACGCTGATTCAGCCCCTCTGTTTCTCGCCCTCTATTACAGCCCCTCTGATTCAGCCCCTCTCTTACAGCCTCTCTGTTTCAGCCCCGCTGTTTCTCGCCCTCTGTTTCAGCCCCTCTGTTTCTTGCCCTCTGTTTCAGCTCCACTGTTTCTCGCCCTCTGTTTCAGCCCCTCTCTTTCAGCCTCTCTGTTTCAGCCCCTCTGTTTCTCGCCCTCTGTTTCAGCTCCTCTGTTTCTTGCCCTCTGTTTCAGCCCCACTGTTTCTCGCCCTCTGTTTCAGCCCCTCTGATTCAGACCCTCTGTTTCAGCCGCTCTGTTTCAGATCCTCTGATTCAGCCACTCTGATTCAGCCCCTCTGTTTCTCGCCCTCTGTTTCAGCCCCTCTGTTTCAGCCCCTATGTTTCAGCCCCTCTGTATCTCGCCCACTGTTTCTGGCCCCCTGTTACAGCCCCTCTGTTTTTCTCCCTCTGAATCAGCCCCTCTGTTTCTCGCCTTCTGTTTCAGCCCCTCTGTTTCAGCCCCTCTGTTTCAGCCCCTCTGTTTCAGCCCCTCTGTTCTCGCCCTCTGGTTCAGCCCCTCTGTTTCTAGCCCTCTGTTTCTGCCCTTCTGTTTCTCGCCCTCTGTTTCAGCCCCTCTGTTTCTCGCCCTCTGTTTCAGCCCCTCTGATTCAGCCCCTCTGTTTCAGCACCTCGGTTCTCGCCCTCTGTTTCAGCCCCTCTGTTTCTCGCCCTCTGTTTCTGCCCCTCAGTTTCTCGCCCTCTGTTTCAGCCCCTCTGTTTCGCGCCCTCTGTTTCAGCCCCGCTGATTCAGCCCCTCTGTTTCAGCCCCTCTGTTTCAGCACCTCTGTTTCAGCTCCTCTGTTTCTGACCCTCTGTTTCAGCCCCTCTGTTTCTCGCCCTCTGTTTCTCGCCTTCTGTTTCAGCCCCTCTGTTTCCCGCCCTCTGTTTCAGCCCCTCTGTTTCTCGCACTCTGTTCCAGGCCCTCTGTTTCAGCCCCTCTATTTCAGCCCCTCTGTTTCAGCTCCTCTGTTTCAGCCCCTCTGTTTCAGCCCCTCTGTTCTCGCCCTCTGTTTCAGCCCCTCTGTTTGTAGCCCTCTGTTTCTGCCCCTCTGTTTCTCGATCTGTTTCAGCCCCTCTGTTTCTCGCCCTCTGTTTCAGCCCCGCTGATTCAGCCCCTCTGTTTCAGCCCCTCTGTTTCAGCCCCTCTGATTCAGCCCCTCTGTTTCAGCCCCTCTGTTTCTCGATCTGTTTCAGCCCATCTGTTTCTCGCCCTCTGTTTCTGCCCCTCTGTTTCTCGCCCTCTGTTTCAATCCCTCTGTATCTCGTCCTCTGTTTCAGCCCCTCTGTTTCTCACCCTCTGTTTCAGCCCGTCTGTTTCAGCCACTCTGTTTCTCACCTTCTATTTCAGCCCCTCTGTTTCTCGCCCTCTGTTTCAGCCCCTCTGTTTCTCGCCCTCTGTTTCTCGCCCTCTGTTTCAGCCCCTCTGTTTCTCGCCCTCTGTTTCAGCCCCTCTGTTTCTCGCCCTCTGTTTCAGCCCCTCTGTTTCTCCCCCTCTGTTTCAGCCACGCTGAATCAGCCCCTCTGTTTCTCGCCCTCTATTACAGCCCCTCTGATTCAGCCCCTCTCTTTCAGCCTCTCTGTTTCAGCCCCGCTGTTTCTCGCCCTCTGTTTCAGCCCCTCTATTTCTTGCCCTCTGTTTCAGCTCCACTGTTTCTCGCCCTCTGTTTCAGCCCCTCTCTTTCAGCCTCTCTGTTTCAGCCCCTCTGTTTCTCGCCCTCTGTTTCAGCTCCTCTGTTTCTTGCCCTCTGTTTCAGCCCCACTGTTTCTCGCCCTCTGTTTCAGCCCCTCTGATTCAGACCCTCTGTTTCAGCCGCACTGTTTCATATCCTCTGATTCAGCCACTCTGATTCAGCCCCTCTGTTCCTCGCCCTCTGTTTCAGCCCCTCTGTTTCAGCCCCTCTGTTTCAGCCCCTCTGTATCTCGCCCACTGTTTCTGGCCCCCTGTTACAGCCCCTCTGTTTTTCTCCCTCTGTTTCAGCCCCTCTGTTTCTCGCCTTCTGTTTCAGCCCCTCTGTTTCAGCCCCTCTGTTTCAGCCCCTCTGTTTCAGCCCCTCTGTTCTCGCCCTCTGGTTCAGCCCCTCTGTTTCTAGCCCTCTGTTTCTGCCCTTCTGTTTCTCGCCCTCTGTTTCAGCCCCTCTGTTTCTCGCCCTCTGTTTCAGCCCCTCTGATTCAGCCCCTCTGTTTCAGCACCTCGGTTCTCGCCCTCTGTTTCAGCCCCTCTGTTTCTCGCCCTCTGTTTCTGCCCCTCAGTTTCTCGCCCTCTGTTTCAGCCCCTCTGTTTCGCGCCCTCTGTTTCAGCCCCTCTGATTCAGCCCCTCTGTTTCAGCACCTCGGTTCTCGCACTCTGTTTCAGCCCCTCTGTTTCTCGCCCTCTGTTTCAGCCCCTCTATTTCTCGCTCTCTGTTTCAGCCACTCTGTTTCTCGCCCTCTGTTTCAGCCCCTCTGTTTCTCGCCCTCTGTTTCTCACCCTCTGTTTCTCGCCCTCTGTTTCAGCCCCTCTGTTTCAGCCCCTCTGTTTTTCGCCCTCTGTTTCTCACCCTCTGTTTCAGCCCCGCTGTTTCTCGCCCTCTGTTTCAGCCTCACTGTTTCTCGCCCTCTGTTTCAGCCCCTCTGTTTCTCGCCCTCTGTTTCAGCCCCTCTGTTTCTCGCCCTCTGTTTCAGCCCCTCTATTTCTCGCCCTCTGTTTCAGCCCCTCTGTTTCTCACCCTCTGTTTCAGCTCCTGTGTTTCTCGCCCTGAGAGGCGTGAAACAGAGGCGTGAAACAGAGGGGCTGAATCAGAGGGCCTGAAACAGAGGGTCTGAAACAGAGGGCGAGAAACAGAGGGGGTGAAACAGAGGGCGAGAAACAGAGGGGCTGAAACAGAGGGCAAGAAACAGAGGGGCTGAAACAGAATGGCTGAAACAGAGGGCGAGAAACAGTGGGGCTGAATCAGAGGGGCTGAATCAGAGGGGTTGAAACAGAGGGCGAGAAACAGAGGGGCTGAAAAAGAGGGCGAGAAACAGAGGGTGAGAAACAGAGGGGCTGAAACAGAGGGGCTGAAACAAAGCGGCTGATACAGAGTGCGAGAAACACAGGAGCTGAAACAGAGGGTGAGAAACAGAGGGGCTGAAACAGAGGGCGAGAAACAGAGGGGCTGAATCAGAGGAGCTGAAACAGAGGGGCTGATTGAGAGGGGCTGAAACAGAGGGCGAGAAACAGAGGGGCTGAAACAGAGGGCGAGAAACAGAGGGGCTGAAACAGAGGAGCTGAAACAGACGGTGAGAAACAGAGGGGCAGAAACAGAGGGCGAGAAACAGAGGGGCTGAAACAGAGGAGCTGAAACAGAGAGCGCGAAACAGAGGGGCTGAAACAGAGGGCGAGAAACAGAGGGGCTGAATCGGAGTTGCTGAAACAGAGGGCGAGAAACAGAGGGGCTGAAACAGAGGGGCTGAAACAGTGGGGCTGAAACAGAGGGGCTGAAACAGAGGGCGAGAAACAGGGGGCTGAATCAGAGGGGCTGAATCAGAGGGGCTGAAACAGAGGGGCTGAAACAGAGGGGCTGAATCAGTGGTGCTGAAACAGAGGGGCTTAAACAGAGGGCGAGAAATAGAGGGGCTGAAACAGAGGGCGAGAAACAGAGGGGCTGAAACAGAGGAGGGGAAACAGAGGGGCTGAAACAGAGGGCGAGAAACAGAGGGACAGAAACAGAGGGGCTGAAACAGAGGGGCTGAAACAGAGGGCAAGAAACAGAGGGGCTGAAACAGAGTGCGAGACCCTTTGGTTCTCGCCCTCTGTTTCAGCCCCTCTGTTTCAGCCCCTCTGTTTCTCGCCCTCTGTTTCAGCCCCTCTGTTTCTCGCCCTCTGTTTCAGCCCCTCTGAATCAGCGCCTCTGTTTCTCGCCCTCTGTTTCAGCCCCTCTGTTTCTCGCCCTCTGTTTCAGCCTCTCTGTTTCTCCTCCTCTGTTTCAGCCCCTCTGTTTCTCGCCCTCTGTTTCAGCCCCTCTGTTTCTCGCCCTCTGTTTGAGCCCCTCTGTTTCTCGCCCTCTGTTTCAGCCCATCTGTTTCTCGCCCTCTGTTTCAGCCCCTCTGTTTCAGCCCCTCTGTTTCTCGCCCTCTGTTTCTCACCCTCTGTTTCTCGCCCTCTGTTTCAGCCCCTCTGTTTCTCGCCCTCTGTTTCAGCCCCTCTATTTCTCGCCCTCTGTTTCAGCCCCTCTGTTTCTCACCCTCTGTTTCAGCTCCTGTGTTTCTCGCCTTCTGTATCAGCCGCTTTGTTTCAGCCCCTCTGTTTCAGCCCCTCTGTTTCTCATCCTCTGTTTCTCACCCTCTGTTTCTCGCCCTCTTTGTCAGCCCCTCTGTTTCTCGCCCTCTGTTTCAACCCCACTGATTCAGCCCCTCTGATGCAGCCCCACTGTTTCTCACCCTCTGTTTCAGCCACTCTGTTTCAGCCCCTCTGTTTCTTGCCCTCTGTTTCAGCCCCTCTGTTTCTCGCCCTCTGTTTCACCCCCTCTGTTTCTCGCCCTCTGTTTCAACCCCTCTGTTTCAGCCCGTCTGTTTCAGCCCCTCTACCTCTCGCCCTCTGTTTCAGCCCCTCTGTTTCTCGCCCTCTGTTTCAGCCCCTCTGTTTCAGCCCGTCTGTTTCAGCCCCTCTACCTCTCGCCCTCTGTTTCAGCCCCTCTGTTTCTCGCCCTCTGTTTCTGCCCCTCTGATTTAGACCCTCTGTTTCAGCCCCTCTGTTTCAGCCTCTCTGTTTCTCGCTCTCTGTTTCTGCCCCTCTGTTTCTCACCCTTTGTTTCAGCCCCTCTGTTTCATCCCTTCTGCTTCTCGCCCTCTGTTTCAGCCCCTCTGTTTCTCGCCCTCTGATTCAGCCCCTCTGAATCAGCGCCCCTGTTTCTCGCCCTCTGTTTCAGCCCCTCTGTTTCTTGCCCTCTGTTTCTGCCCCTCAGTTTCTCACCCTCTGTTTCAGCCCCTCTGTTTCAGCCCCTCTGTTTCTGCCCCTCTGTTTCTCGCCCTCTGTTTCAGCACCTCTGATTCAGCCCCTCTGTTTCTCGCCCTCTGTTTCTCGCCCTCTTTTTCAGCCCCTCTGTTTCTTGCCCTCTGTTTCAGCCCCTCTGTTTCACACCCTCTGTTTCAGCCCCTCTGTTTCTCACCCTCTGTTTCAGCCCCTCTGTTTCAGCCCCTCTGTTTCTCGCTCTCTGTTTCAGCCCCTCTGTTTCTCGCTCTCTGTTTCAGCCCCTCTGTTTCTCGCCCTCTGTTTCAGCCCCTCTGATTCAGCCCTTCTGTTTCTCGCCCTCTGTTTCTCGCCCTCTTTTTCAGCCCCTCTGTTTCTTGCCCTCTGTTTCAGCCCCTCTGTTTCAGCCCCTCTGTTTCTCGCCCTCTGTTTCAGTCCCTCTGTTTCTCGCCCTCTGTTTCTCGCCCTCTGTTTCAGCCCCTCTGTTTCTCGCCCTCTGTTTCAGACCCTCTGTTTCAGCCCCTCTGTTTCAGCCCCTCTGTTTCTGCCCCTCAGTTTCTCGCCCTCTGTTTCAGCCCCTCTGTTTCGCGCCCTCTGTTTCAGCCCCTCTGATTCAGCCCCTCTGTTTCAGCACCTCGGTTCTCGCCCTCTGTTTCAGCCCCTCTGTTTCTCGCCCTCTGTTTCAGCCCCTCTATTTCTCGCTCTCTGTTTCAGCCACTCTGTTTCTCGCCCTCTTTTTCAGCCCCTCTGTTTCTTGCCCTCTGTTTCAGCCCCTCTGTTTCACACCCTCTGTTTCAGCCCCTCTGTTTCTCACCCTCTGTTTCAGCCCCTCTGTTTCAGCCCCTCTGTTTCTCGCTCTCTGTTTCAGCCCCTCTGTTTCTCGCTCTCTGTTTCAGCCCCTCTGTTTCTCGCCCTCTGTTTCAGCCCCTCTGATTCAGCCCTTCTGTTTCTCGCCCTCTGTTTCTCGCCCTCTTTTTCAGCCCCTCTGTTTCTTGCCCTCTGTTTCAGCCCCTCTGTTTCAGCCCCTCTGTTTCTCGCCCTCTGTTTCAGTCCCTCTGTTTCTCGCCCTCTGTTTCTCGCCCTCTGTTTCAGCCCCTCTGTTTCTCGCCCTCTGTTTCAGACCCTCTGTTTCAGCCCCTCTGTTTCAGCCCCTCTGTTTCTGCCCCTCAGTTTCTCGCCCTCTGTTTCAGCCCCTCTGTTTCGCGCCCTCTGTTTCAGCCCCTCTGATTCAGCCCCTCTGTTTCAGCACCTCGGTTCTCGCCCTCTGTTTCAGCCCCTCTGTTTCTCGCCCTCTGTTTCAGCCCCTCTATTTCTCGCTCTCTGTTTCAGCCACTCTGTTTCTCGCCCTCTGTTTCAGCCCCTCTGTTTCTCGCCCTCTGTTTCTCACCCTCTGTTTCTCGCCCTCTGTTTCAGCCCCTCTGTTTCAGCCCCTCTGTTTTTCGCCCTCTGTTTCTCACCCTCTGTTTCAGCCTCACTGTTTCTCGCCCTCTGTTTCAGCCCCTCTGTTTCTCGCCCTCTGTTTCAGCCCCTCTGTTTCTCGCCCTCTGTTTCAGCCCCTCTGTTTCTCGCCCTCTGTTTCAGCCCCTCTATTTCTCGCCCTCTGTTTCAGCCCCTCTGTTTCTCACCCTCTGTTTCAGCTCCTGTGTTTCTCGCCCTGAGAGGCGTGAAACAGAGGCGTGAAACAGAGGGGCTGAATCAGAGGGCCTGAAACAGAGGGTCTGAAACAGAGGGCGAGAAACAGAGGGGGTGAAACAGAGGGCGAGAAACAGAGGGGCTGAAACAGAGGGCAAGAAACAGAGGGGCTGAAACAGAATGGCTGAAACAGAGGGCGAGAAACAGTGGGGCTGAATCAGAGGGGCTGAATCAGAGGGGTTGAAACAGAGGGCGAGAAACAGAGGGGCTGAAAAAGAGGGCGAGAAACAGAGGGTGAGAAACAGAGGGGCTGAAACAGAGGGGCTGAAACAAAGCGGCTGATACAGAGTGCGAGAAACACAGGAGCTGAAACAGAGGGTGAGAAACAGAGGGGCTGAAACAGAGGGCGAGAAACAGAGGGGCTGAATCAGAGGAGCTGAAACAGAGGGGCTGATTGAGAGGGGCTGAAACAGAGGGCGAGAAACAGAGGGGCTGAAACAGAGGGCGAGAAACAGAGGGGCTGAAACAGAGGAGCTGAAACAGACGGTGAGAAACAGAGGGGCAGAAACAAAGGGCGAGAAACAGAGGGGCTGAAACAGAGGAGCTGAAACAGAGAGCGCGAAACAGAGGGGCTGAAACAGAGGGCGAGAAATAGAGGGGCTGAAACAGAGGGCGAGAAACAGAGGGGCTGAATCGGAGTTGCTGAAACAGAGGGCGAGAAACAGAGGGGCTGAAACAGAGGGGCTGAAACAGTGGGGCTGAAACAGAGGGGCTGAAACAGAGGGCGAGAAACAGGGGGCTGAAACAGAGGGGCTGAATCAGAGGGGCTGAAACAGAGCGGCTGAAACAGAGGGGCTGAATCAGTGGTGCTGAAACAGAGGGGCTTAAACAGAGGGCGAGAAATAGAGGGGCTGAAACAGAGGGCGAGAAACAGAGGGGCTGAAACAGAGGAGGGGAAACAGAGGGGCTGAAACAGAGGGCGAGAAACAGAGGGACAGAAACAGAGGGGCTGAAACAGAGGGGCTGAAACAGAGGGCAAGAAACAGAGGGGCTGAAACAGAGTGCGAGACCCTTTGGTTCTCGCCCTCTGTTTCAGCCCCTCTGTTTCAGCCCCTCTGTTTCTCGCCCTCTGTTTCAGCCCCTCTGTTTCTCGCCCTCTGTTTCAGCCCCTCTGAATCAGCGCCTCTGTTTCTCGCCCTCTGTTTCAGCCCCTCTGTTTCTCGCCCTCTGTTTCAGCCTCTCTGTTTCTCCTCCTCTGTTTCAGCCCCTCTGTTTCTCGCCCTCTGTTTCAGCCCCTCTGTTTCTCGCCCTCTGTTTGAGCCCCTCTGTTTCTCGCCCTCTGTTTCAGCCCCTCTGTTTCTCGCCCTCTGTTTCAGCCCCTCTGTTTCAGCCCCTCTGTTTCTCGCCCTCTGTTTCTCACCCTCTGTTTCAGCCCCTCTGTTTCTCGCCCTCTGTTTCAGCCTCTCTGTTTCTCGCCCTCTGTTTCAGCCCCTCTGTTTCTCGCCCTCTGTTTCAGCCCCTCTGTTTCTCGCCCTCTGTTTCAGCCCCTCTATTTCTCGCCCTCTGTTTCAGCCCCTCTGTTTCTCACCCTCTGTTTCAGCTCCTGTGTTTCTCGCCTTCTGTATCAGCCGCTTTGTTTCAGCCCCTCTGTTTCAGCCCCTCTGTTTCTCATCCTCTGTTTCTCACCCTCTGTTTCTCGCCCTCTTTGTCAGCCCCTCTGTTTCTCGCCCTCTGTTTCAACCCCACTGATTCAGCCCCTCTGATGCAGCCCCACTGTTTCTCACCCTCTGTTTCAGCCACTCTGTTTCAGCCCCTCTGTTTCTTGCCCTCTGTTTCAGCCCCTCTGTTTCTCGCCCTCTGTTTCACCCCCTCTGTTTCTCGCCCTCTGTTTCAGCCCCTCTGTTTCAGCCCGTCTGTTTCAGCCCCTCTACCTCTCGCCCTCTGTTTCAGCCCCTCTGTTTCTCGCCCTCTGTTTCTGCCCCTCTGATTTAGACCCTCTGTTTCAGCCCCTCTGTTTCAGCCTCTCTGTTTCTCGCTCTCTGTTTCTGCCCCTCTGTTTCTCACCCTTTGTTTCAGCCCCTCTGTTTCATCCCTTCTGCTTCTCGCCCTCTGTTTCAGCCCCTCTGTTTCTCGCCCTCTGATTCAGCCCCTCTGAATCAGCGCCCCTGTTTCTCGCCCTCTGTTTCAGCCCCTCTGTTTCTTGCCCTCTGTTTCAGCCCCTCAGTTTCTCACCCTCTGTTTCAGCCCCTCTGTTTCAGCCCCTCTGTTTCTGCCCCTCTGTTTCTCGCCCTCTGTTTCAGCACCTCTGATTCAGCCCCTCTGTTTCTCGCCCTCTGTTTCTCGCCCTCTTTTTCAGCCCCTCTGTTTCTTGCCCTCTGTTTCAGCCCCTCTGTTTCACACCCTCTGTTTCAGCCCCTCTGTTTCTCACCCTCTGTTTCAGCCCCTCTGTTTCAGCCCCTCTGTTTCTCGTTCTCTGTTTCAGCCCCTCTGTTTCTCGCTCTCTGTTTCAGCCCCTCTGTTTCTCGCCCTCTGTTTCAGCCCCTCTGATTCAGCCCTTCTGTTTCTCGCCCTCTGTTTCTCGCCCTCTTTTTCAGCCCCTCTGTTTCTTGCCCTCTGTTTCAGCCCCTCTGTTTCAGCCCCTCTGTTTCTCGCCCTCTGTTTCAGTCCCTCTGTTTCTCGCCCTCTGTTTCTCGCCCTCTGTTTCAGCCCCTCTGTTTCTCGCCCTCTGTTTCAGACCCTCTGTTTCAGCCCCTCTGTTTCAGCCCCTCTGTTTCAGCCCCTCTGTTTCTCGCCCTCTGTTTCAGCCCCTCTGTTTCTTGCCCTCTGTTTCAGCCCCTCTGTTTCTCGCCCTCTGTTTCAGCCCCTGTGTTTCAGTCCCTCTGTTTCTCGCCCTCTGTTTCTCGCCCTCTGTTTCAGCCCCTGTTTCTCGCCCTCTGTTTCAGCCCCTCTGATTCAGCCCCTCTGTTTCTCGCCCTCTGTTTCTCGCCCTCTTTTTCAGCCCCTCTGTTTCTTGCCCTCTGTTTCAGCCCCTCTGTTTCTCACCCTCTGTTTCAGCCCCTCTGTTTCTCACCCTCTGTTTCAGCCCCTCTGTTTCAGTCCCTCTGTTTCTCGCCCTCTGTTTCTCGCCCTCTGTTTCAGCCCCTCTCTTTCTCGCCCTCTGTTTCAGCCCCTCTGTTTCTCGCCCTCTGTTTCAGCCCCTCTGTTTCAGCTCCTCTGTTTCAGCCCCTCTGTTTCAGCCCCTCTGTTTCTCGCCCTCTGTTTCAGCCCCTCTGTTTCTTGCCCTCTGTTTCAGCCCCTCTGTTTCTCGCCCTCTGTTTCAGCCTCTATGTTTCAGCCCCTCTGTTTCAGCCCCTCTGTTTCAGCCTCTCTGTTTCAGCCCCTCTGTTTCTCGCCCTCTGTTTCAGCCCCTCTGTTTCAGCCCCTCTGTTTCAGTCCCTCTGTTTCTCGCCCTCTGTTTCTCGCCCTCTGTTTCAGCCCCTCTGTTTCTCTCCCTCTGTTTCAGTCCCTCTGTTTCTCGCCCTCTGTTTCAGCCCCTCTATTTCTCGCCCTCTGTTTCAGCCCCTCTGTTTCAGCCCCACTGTGTCAGCCCCTCTGTTTCAGACCCTCTGTTTCTCGCGCTCTGTTTCAGCCCCTCTGTTTCTCGCCCTCTGTTTCAGCCCCTCTGTTTCTCGCCCTCTGTTTCAGCCCCTCTGATTCAGCCCCTCTGTTTCTCGCCCTCTGTTTCTCGCCCTCTTTTTCAGCCCCTCTGTTTCTTGCCCTCTGTTTCAGCCCCTCTGTTTCTCACCCTCTGTTTCAGCCCCCCTGTTTCAGCCCCGCTGTTTCTCGCCCTCTGTTTCAGCCCCTCTGTTTCTCGCCCTCTGTTTCAGCCCCTCTGATTCAGCCCCTCTGTTTCTCGCCCTCTGTTTCTCGCCCTCTTTTTCAGCCCCTCTGTTTCTTGCCCTCTGTTTCAGCCCCTCTGTTTCAGCCCCTCTGTTTCAGCCCCTCTGTTTCTCGCCCTCTGTTTTAGCCCCTCTGTTTCTCGCCCTCTGTTTCTCGCCCTCTGTTTCAGCCCCTCTGTTTCAGTCCCTCTGTTTCTCGCCCTCTGTTTCTCGCCCTCTGTTTCAGCCCCTCTGTTTCTCGCCCTCTGTTTCAGACGCTCTGTTTCAGCCCCTCTATTTCAGCCCCTCTGTTTCAGCCCCTCTGTTTCTCGCCCTCTGTTTCAGCCCCTCTGTTTCTTGCCCTCTGTTTCAGCCCCTCTGTTTCTCGCCCTTTGTTTCAGCCCCTCTGTTTCAGTCCCTCTGTTTCTCGCCCTCTGTTTATCGCCCTCTGTTTCAGCCCCTGTTTCTCGCCCTCTTTTTCAGCCCCTCTGTTTCAGCCCCACTGTGTCAGCCCCACTCTTTCAGACCCTCTGTCTCTCGCCCTCTGTTTCAGCACCTCTGTTTCTCGCCCTCTGTTTCAGCCCCTCTGTTTCTCGCCCTCTGTTTCCGCATCTCTGTTTCAGCCCCTCTGTTTCAGTCCCTCTGATTCAGCCCCTCTGTTTCTCGCCCTCTGTTTCAGCCCCACTGTTTCAGCCCCTCTGTTTCAGACCCTCTGTTTCAACCCCTCTGTTTCAGCCCCTCTTTTCTAGCCCTCTGTTTCAGCCACTCTGTTTCTTGCCCTCTGTTTCAGCACCTCTGTTTCAGCCCCTCTGTTTCTCGCCCGCTGTTTCTGCCCCTCTGTTTCAGCCCCTCAGTTTCTCGCCCTCTGTTTCAGCCCCGCTGATTCAGCCCCTCTGTTTCAGCCCCTCTGATTCATCCCCTCTGTTTCAGCCCCTCTATTTCAGCCCCTCTGTTTCAGCCCCTCTGATTCAGCTCCTCTGTTTCAGGCTCTCTGTTTCAGCCCGTCTGTTTCAGCCCCTCTGTTTCAGCCCCTCTGTTTCTCGCACTCTGTTTCTCGCCCGCTGTTTCAGTCCCTTAGTTTCTCGCCCACTCTTTCAGCCCCTCTGTTTCAGCCCCTCTGATTCAGCCCCTCTGATTCTGCCCCTCTGTTTCTTGCCCTCTGTTTCAGCCCCTCTGTTTCAGCCCCTCTGTTTCAGCCCCTCCGATTCATCCCCTCTGTTTCAGCCCCTCTGTTTCTCGCCCTCTGTTTCAGCCCCTCTGATTCACACTCTCTGTTTCAGCCCCTCTGTTTCAGCCCCTCTGTTTCTCGCCCTCTATTTCTGCCCCTCTGTCTCTCGCCTTCTGTTTCAGCCCCTCTGTTTCTCGCCCTCTGTTTCAGCCCGTCTGATTCAGCCCCTCTGTTTCAGCCCCTCTGTTTCAGCCCCACTGTGTCAGCCCCTCTGTTTTAGCCCCTCTGTTTCTCGCCCTCTGTTTCAGCCCCTCTGTTTCTCGCCCTCTGTTTCAGCCCCTCTGTTTCTCGCCCTCTGTTTCAGCCCCTCTGTTTCAGCCCCTCTGTTTCAGTCCCTCTGTTTCTCGCCCTCTGTTTCTCGCCCTCTGTTTCAGCCCCTCTGTTTCTCGCCCTCTGTTTCAGCCCCTCTGTTTCTCGCCCTCTTTTTCAGCCCCTCTGTTTCAGCTCCTCTGTTTCTCGCGCTCTGTTTCAGCCCCTCTGTTTCTCGCCCTCTGTTTCAGCCCCTCTGTTTCTTGCCCTCTGTTTCAGCCTCTCTGTTTCTCGCCCTCTGTTTCAGCCTCTCTGTTTCAGCCCCTCTGTTTCAGCCCCTCTGTTTCAGCCTCTCTGCTTCAGCCCCTCTGTTTCTCGCCCTCTGTTTCAGCCCCTCTGTTTCAGCCCCTCTGTTTCAATCCCTCTGTTTCTCGCCCTCTGTTTCTCGCCCTCTGTTTCAGCCCCTCTGTTTCTCGCCCTCTGTTTCAGTCCCTCTGTTTCTCGCCCTCTGTTTCAGCCCCTCTATTTCTCGCCCTCTGTTATAGCCCCTCTGTTTCAGCCCCACTGTGTCAGCCCCTCTGTTTCAGACCCTCTGTTTCTCGCGCTCTGTTTCAGCCCCTCTGTTTCTCGCCCTCTGTTTCAGCCCCTCTGTTTCTCGCCCTCTGTTTCAGCCCCTCTGATTCAGCCCCTCTGTTTCTCGCCCTCTGTTTCTCGCCCTCTTTTTCAGCCACTCTGTTTCTTGCCCTCTGTTTCAGAATCTCTGTTTCTCACCCTCTGTTTCAGAAGCTCTGTTTCTCACCCTCTGTTTCAGCCCCTCTGTTTCAGCCCCTCTGTTTCTCGCCCTCTGTTTCAGCCCCTCTGTTTCTCGCCCTCTGTTTCAGCCCCTCTGATTCAGCCCCTCTGTTTCTCGCCCTCTGTTTCTCGCCCTCTTTTTCAGCCCCACTGTTTCTTGCCCTCTGTTTCAGCCCCTCTGTTTCAGCCCCTCTGTTTCAGCCCCTCTGTTTCTCGCCCTCTGTTTCAGCCCCTCTGTTTCTCGCCCTCTGTTTCTCGCCCTCTGTTTCAGCCCCTCTGTTTCAGTCCCTCTGTTTCTCGCCCTCTGTTTCTCGCCCTCTGTTTCAGCCCCTCTGTTTCTCGCCCTCTGTTTCAGACCCTCTGTTTCAGCCCCTCTGTTTCAGCCCCTCTGTTTCAGCCCCTCTGTTTCTCGCCCTCTGTTTCAGCCCCTCTGTTTCTTGCCCTCTGTTTCAGCCCCTCTGTTTCTCGCCCTCTGTTTCAGCCCCTCTGTTTCAGTCCCTCTGTTTCTCGCCCTCTGTTTCAGCCCCTGTTTCTCGCCCTCTGTTTAAGCCCCTCTGTTTCAGCCCCACTGTGTCAGCCCCACTGTTTCAGACCCTCTGTTTCTCGCCCTCTGTTTCAGCCCCTCTGTTTCTCGCCCTCTGTTTCAGCCCCTCTGTTTCTCGCCCTCTGTTTCAGCATCTCTGTTTCAGCCCCTCTGTTTCAGTCCCTCTGTTTCTGGCCCTCTGTTTCTCGCCCTCTGTTTCAGCCCCTCTGTTTCTCGCCCTCTGTTTCAGCCCCTCTGTTTCTCGCCCTCTGTTTCAGCACATCTGTTTCAGCCCCTCTGTTTCAGCCCCTCCGTTTCTCGCCCTCTGTTTCAGCCACTCTGTTTCTCGCCCACTGTTTCAGCCCCTCTGTTTCTTGCCCTCTGTTTCAGTCCCTCTGTTTCGCGCTCTCTGTTTCAGCCCCTCTGTTTCAGCCCCTCTGTTTCTCGCCCTCTGTTTCAGCACATCTGTTTCAGCCCCTCTGTTTCAGCCCCTCCGTTTCTCGCCCTCTGTTTCAGCCACTCTGTTTCTCGCCCACTGTTTCAGCCCCTCTGTTTCTTGCCCTCTGTTTCAGTCCCTCTGTTTCTCGCCCTCTGTTTCAGCCTCTCTGTTTCTCGCCCTCTGTTTCAGCCCCTCTGTGTCTCACCCTCTTTTTCAGACCCTCTGATTAAGCCCCTCTGTTTCAGCCCCTCTGAATCAGCCCTCTGATTCAGCCCCTCTGTTTCAGCCCCTCTGTTTCAGCCCCTCTGTTTCTCGCCCTCCGTTTCAGCCCCTCTGTTTCAGCCCCACTGTGTCAGCCCCTCTGTTTCAGCCCCCCCATTTCTCGCCCTCTGTTTCAGCCCCTCTGTTTTAGCCCCACTGTGTCAGCCTCTCTGTTTCAGCCCCTCTGTTCCTCGCCCTCTGTTTCAGCCCCTCTGTTTCAGTCCCTCTGTTTCAGTCCCTCTGTTTCTCGCCCTCTGTTTCTCGCCCACTGTTTCAGCCCCTCTGTTTCTCGCCCACTGTTTCAGCCCCTCTGTTTCTCGACCTCTGTTTCAGCCCGTCTGTTTCAGCCCCTCTGTTTCTCGCCCTCTGTTTCAGCCCCTCTGTTTCTCGCCCGCTATTTCAGCCTCTCTGTTTCAGCCCCTCTGTTTCAGCCCCTCTGTTTTTCGCCCTCTGTTTCAGCCCCTCTGTTTCTCGCCCTCTGTTTCAGCCCCTCTGTTTCAGCCCCTCTGTTTCAGTCCCTCTGTTTCTCGCCCTCTGTTTCTCGCCCTCTGTTTCAGCCCCTCTGTTTCTCGCCCTCTGTTTCAGTCCCTCTGTTTCTCGCCCTCTGTTTCAGCCCCTCTATTTTTCGCCCTCTGTTTCAGCCCCTCTGTTTCAGCCCCACTGTGTCAGCCCCTCTGTTTCAGACCCTCTGTTTCTCGCCCTCTGTTTCAGACCCTCTGTTTCTCGCCCTCCGTTTCAGCCCCTCTGTTTCAGCCCCTCTGTTTCAGCCCCTCTGTTTCGCGCCCTCTGTTTCAGCCCCTCTGTTTCTCGCCCTCTGTTTCTCGCCCTCCGTTTCAGCCCCTCTGTTTCTCGCCCACTGTTTCAGCCCCTCTGTTTCTCGCCCTCTGTTTCAGTCCCTCTGTTTCAGTCCCTCTGTTTCTCGCCCTCTGTTTCTCGCCCACTGTTTCAGCCCCTCTGTTTCTCGCCCACTGTTTCAGCCCCTCTGTTTCTCGCCCTCTGTTTCAGCCCGTCTGTTTCAGCCCCTCTGTTTCTCGCCCTCTGTTTCAGCCCCTCTGTTTCTCGCCCGCTATTTCAGCCTCTCTGTTTCAGCCCCTCTGTTTCAGCCCCTCTGTTTTTCGCCCTCTGTTTCAGCCCCTCTGTTTCTCGCCCTCTGTTTCAGCCCCTCTGTTTCAGCCCCTCTGTTTCAGTCCCTCTGTTTCTCGCCCTCTGTTTCTCGCCCTCTGTTTCAGCCCCTCTTTTCTCGCCCTCTGTTTCAGTCCCTCTGTTTCTCGCCCTCTGTTTCAGCCCCTCTATTTTTCGCCCTCTGTTTCAGCCCCTCTGTTTCAGCCCCACTGTGTCAGCCCCTCTGTTTCAGACCCTCTGTTTCTCGCCCTCTGTTTCAGACCCTCTGTTTCTCGCCCTCCGTTTCAGCCCCTCTGTTTCAGCCCCTCTGTTTCAGCCCCTCTGTTTCGCGCCCTCTGTTTCAGCCCCTCTGTTTCTCGCCCTCTGTTTCTCGCCCTCCGTTTCAGCCCCTCTGTTTCTCGCCCACTGTTTCAGCCCCTCTGTTTCTCGCCCTCTGTTTCAGCCCCTCTGTTTCAGCCCCTCTGTTTCTCGCCCTCTGTTTCAGCCCCTCTGTTTCTCGCCCTCTGTTTCTCGCCTACTGTTTCAGCCCCTCTGTTTCTCGCCCACTGTTTCAGCCCCTCTGTTTCTCGCCCTCTGTTTCAGCCCCTCTGTTTCAGCCCCTCTGTTTCTCGCCCTCTGTTTCAGCCCCTCTGTTTCTTGCCCGCTATTTCAGCCTCTCTGTTTCAGCCCCTCTGTTTCAGCCCCTCTGTTTCAGCCCCTCTGTTTCAGTCCCTCTGTTTCTCGCCCTCTGTTTCTCGCCCTCTGTTTCAGCCCCTCTGTTTCTCGCCCTCTGTTTCAGTCCCTCTGTTTCTCGCCCTCTGTTTCAGCCCCTCTATTTTTCGCCCTCTGTTTCAGCCCCTCTGTTTCAGCCCCACTGTGTCAGCCACTCTGTTTCAGACCCTCTGTTTCTCGCCCTCTGTTTCAGACCCTCTGTTTCTCGCCCTCCGTTTCAGCCCCTCTGTTTCAGCCCCTCTGTTTCAGCCCCTCTGTTTCGCGCCCTCTGTTTCAGCCCCTCTGTTTCTCGCGCTCTGTTTCAGCCCCTCTGTTTCTCGCCCTCTGTTTCAGCCACTCTATTTCTCGCCCTCTGTTTCAGCCCCTCTGTTTCAGCCCCACTGTTTCAGCCCCTCTGTTTCAGCCCCTCTGTTTCTCGCCCTCTGTTTCAGCCCCTCTGTTTCTCGCCCTCTGTTTCAGCCACTCTATTTCTCGCCCTCTGTTTCAGCCCCTCTGTTTCAGCCCCACTGTTTCAGCCCGTCTGTTTCAGTCCCTCTGTTTCTCGCCCTCTGTTTCAGCCCCTGTTTCTCGCCCTCTGTTTAAGCCCCTCTGTTTCAGCCCCACTGTGTCAGCCCCACTGTTTCAGACCCTCTGTTTCTCGCCCTCTGTTTCAGCCCCTCTGTTTCTCGCCCTCTGTTTCAGCCCCTCTGTTTCTCGCCCTCTGTTTCAGCATCTCTGTTTCAGCCCCTCTGTTTCAGTCCCTCTGTTTCTGGCCCTCTGTTTCTCGCCCTCTGTTTCAGCCCCTCTGTTTCTCGCCCTCTGTTTCAGCACATCTGTTTCAGCCCCTCTGTTTCAGCCCCTCCGTTTCTCGCCCTCTGTTTCAGCCACTCTGTTTCTCGCCCACTGTTTCAGCCCCTCTGTTTCTTGCCCTCTGTTTCAGTCCCTCTGTTTCGCGCTCTCTGTTTCAGCCCCTCTGTTTCAGTCCCTCTGTTTCTCGCCCTCTGTTTCTGCCCGTCTGTTTCTCGCCCTCTGTTTCAGCCTCTCTGTTTCTCGCCCTCTGTTTCAGCCCCTCTGTGTCTCACCCTCTGTTTCAGACCCTCTGATTAAGCCCCTCTGTTTCAGCCCCTCTGAATCAGCCCTCTGATTCAGCCCCTCTGTTTCAGCCCCTCTGTTTCAGCCCCTCTGTTTCTCGCCCTCCGTTTCAGCCCCTCTGTTTCAGCCCCACTGTGTCAGCCCCTCTGTTTCAGCCCCCCTATTTCTCGCCCTCTGTTTCAGCCCCTCTGTTTCAGCCCCACTGTGTCAGCCTCTCTGTTTCAGCCCCTCTGTTCCTCGCCCTCTGTTTCAGCCCCTCTGTTTCAGTCCCTCTGTTTCAGTCCCTCTGTTTCTCGCCCTCTGTTTCTCGCCCACTGTTTCAGCCCCTCTGTTTCTCGCCCACTGTTTCAGCCCCTCTGTTTCTCGCCCTCTGTTTCAGCCCGTCTGTTTCAGCCCCTCTGTTTCTCGCCCTCTGTTTCAGCCCCTCTGTTTCTTGCCCGCTATTTCAGCCTCTCTGTTTCAGCCCCTCTGTTTCAGCCCCTCTGTTTCTCGCCCTCTGTTTCAGCCCCTCTGTTTCTCGCCCTCTGTTTCAGCCCCTCTGTTTCAGCCCCTCTGTTTCAGTCCCTCTGTTTCTCGCCCTCTGTTTCTCGCCCTCTGTTTCAGCCCCTCTGTTTCTCGCCCTCTGTTTCAGTCCCTCTGTTTCTCGCCCTCTGTTTCAGCCCCTCTATTTTTCGCCCTCTGTTTCAGCCCCTCTGTTTCAGCCCCACTGTGTCAGCCCCTCTGTTTCAGACCCTCTGTTTCTCGCCCTCTGTTTCAGACCCTCTGTTTCTCGCCCTCCGTTTCAGCCCCTCTGTTTCAGCCCCTCTGTTTCAGCCCCTCTGTTTCGCGCCCTCTGTTTCAGCCCCTCTGTTTCTCGCCCTCTGTTTCTCGCCCTCCGTTTCAGCCCCTCTGTTTCTCGCCCACTGTTTCAGCCCCTCTGTTTCTCGCCCTCTGTTTCAGCCCCTCTGTTTCAGCCCCTCTGTTTCTCGCCCTCTGTTTCAGCCCCTCTGTTTCTCGCCCTCTGTTTCTCGCCCACTGTTTCAGCCCCTCTGTTTCTCGCCCACTGTTTCAGCCCCTCTGTTTCTCGCCCTCTGTTTCAGCCCCTCTGTTTCAGCCCCTCTGTTTCTCGCCCTCTGTTTCAGCCCCTCTGTTTCTTGCCCGCTATTTCAGCCTCTCTGTTTCAGCCCCTCTGTTTCAGCCCCTCTGTTTCTCGCCCTCTGTTTCAGCCCCTCTGTTTCTCGCCCTCTGTTTCAGCCCCTCTGTTTCAGCCCCTCTGTTTCAGTCCCTCTGTTTCTCGCCCTCTGTTTCAGCCCCTCTGTTTCTCGCCCTCTGTTTCAGTCCCTCTGTTTCTCGCCCTCTGTTTCAGCCCCTCTATTTTTCGCCCTCTGTTTCAGCCCCTCTGTTTCAGCCCCACTGTGTCAGCCACTCTGTTTCAGACCCCCTGTTTCTCGCCCTCTGTTTCAGACCCTCTGTTTCTCGCCCTCCGTTTCAGCCCCTCTGTTTCAGCCCCTCTGTTTCAGCCCCTCTGTTTCGCGCCCTCTGTTTCAGCCCCTCTGTTTCTCGCGCTCTGTTTCAGCCCCTCTGTTTCTCGCCCTCTGTTTCAGCCACTCTATTTCTCGCCCTCTGTTTCAGCCCCTCTGTTTCAGCCCCACTGTTTCAGCCCCTCTGTTTCAGCCCCTCTGTTTCTCGCCCTCTGTTTCAGCCCCTCTGTTTCTCGCCCTCTGTTTCAGCCACTCTATTTCTCGCCCTCTGTTTCAGCCCCTCTGTTTCAGCCCCACTGTTTCAGCCCCTCTGTTTCAGCCCCTCTGTTTCTCGCCCTCTGTTTCAGCCCCTCTGTTTCTCGCCCTCTGTTTCAGCCCCTCTGTTTCAGCCCCTCTGTTTCAGTCCCTCTGTTTCTCGCCCTCTGTTTCTCGCCCTCTGTTTCAGCCCCTCTGTTTCTCGCCCTCTGTTTCAGTCCCTCTGTTTCTCGCCCTCTGTTTCAGCCCCTCTATTTTTCGCCCTCTGTTTCAGCCCCTCTGTTTCAGCCCCACTGTGTCAGCCACTCTGTTTCAGACCCTCTGTTTCTCGCCCTCTGTTTCAGACCCTCTGTTTCTCGCCCTCCGTTAAAGCCCCTCTGTTTCAGCCCCTCTGTTTCAGCCCCTCTGTTTCGCGCCCTCTGTTTCAGCCCCTCTGTTTCTCGCGCTCTGTTTCAGCCCCTCTGTTTCTCGCCCTCTGTTTCAGCCACTCTATTTCTCGCCCTCTGTTTCAGCCCCTCTGTTTCAGCCCCACTGTTTCAGCCCCTCTGTTTCAGCCCCTCTGTTTCTCGCCCTCTGTTTCAGCCCCTCTGTTTCTCGCCCTCTGTTTCAGCCACTCTATTTCTCGCCCTCTGTTTCAGCCCCTCTGTTTCAGCCCCACTGTTTCAGCCCCTCTGTTTCAGCCCCTCTGTTTCTCGCCCTCTGTTTCAGCCCCTCTGTTTCTCGCCCTCTGTTTCAGCCCCTCTGTTTCTCGCCCTCTGTTTCAGCCCCTCTGTTTCAGTCCCTCTGTTTCTCGCCCTCTGTTTCTCGCCCTCCGTTTCAGCCCCTCTGTTTCTCGCCCACTGTTTCAGCCCCTCTGTTTCTCGCCCTCTGTTTCAGCCCCTCTGTTTCAGCCCCTCTGTTTCTCGCCCTCTGTTTCAGCCCCTCTGTTTCTCGCCCTCTGTTTCTCGCCCACTGTTTCAGCCCCTCTGTTTCTCGCCCACTGTTTCAGCCCCTCTGTTTCTCGCCCTCTGTTTCAGCCCCTCTGTTTCAGCCCCTCTGTTTCTCGCCCTCTGTTTCAGCCCCTCTGTTTCTTGCCCGCTATTTCAGCCTCTCTGTTTCAGCCCCTCTGTTTCAGCCCCTCTGTTTCTCGCCCTCTGTTTCAGCCCCTCTGTTTCTCGCCCTCTGTTTCAGCCCCTCTGTTTCAGCCCCTCTGTTTCAGTCCCTCTGTTTCTCGCCCTCTGTTTCTCGCCCTCTGTTTCAGCCCCTCTGTTTCTCGCCCTCTGTTTCAGTCCCTCTGTTTCTCGCCCTCTGTTTCAGCCCCTCTATTTTTCGCCCTCTGTTTCAGCCCCTCTGTTTCAGCCCCACTGTGTCAGCCACTCTGTTTCAGACCCTCTGTTTCTCGCCCTCTGTTTCAGACCCTCTGTTTCCCGCCCTCCGTTTCAGCCCCTCTGTTTCAGCCCCTCTGTTTCGCGCCCTCTGTTTCAGCCCCTCTGTTTCTCGCGATCTGTTTCAGCCCCTCTGTTTCTCGCCCTCTGTTTCAGCCACTCTATTTCTCGCCCTCTGTTTCAGCCCCTCTGTTTCAGCCCCACTGTTTCAGCCCCTCTGTTTCAGCCCCTCTGTTTCTCGCCCTCTGTTTCAGCCCCTCTGTTTCTCGCCCTCTGTTTCAGCCCCTCTGTTTCTCGCCCTCTGTTTCAGCCCCTCTGTTTCAGTCCCTCTGTTTCTCGCCCTCTGTTTCTCGCCCTCCGTTTCAGCCCCTCTGTTTCTCGCCCTCTGTTTCAGCCCCTCTGTTTCTCGCCCTCTGTTTCAGCTCCTCTGTTTCAGCCTCTCTTTTTCAGCCCCTCTGTTTCTCGCATCTCTGATTCAGCCCCTCTGTTTCTTGCCCTCTGTTTCAGCCCCTCTGTTTCTCGCCCTCTGTTTCAGCCTCTCTGTTTCTCGCCCTCTGTTTCAGCCCCTCTGTTTCAGCCCCTCTGTTTCTCGCCCTCTGTTTCAGCCCCTCTGTTTCTCGCCCTCTGTTTCAGCCCCTCTGTTTCTCGCACTCTGTGTCAGCCCCTCTGATTCAGCCCCTCTGTTGCAGCCCCTCTGATTCAGCCCCTCTGTTTCAGCCCCTCTATTTCATCCCCTCTGTTTCAGCCACTCTGTTTCATCCCATCTGTTTCTCGCCCTCTGTTTCTCACCCTCTGTTTCTCGCCCTCTGTTTCAGCCCCTCTGTTTTTTGCCCTCTGTTTCAGCCCCTCTGTTTCTCGCCCTCTGTTTCTCACCCTCTGTTTCTCGCCCTCTGTTTCAGCACCTCTGTTTTTTGCCGTCTGTTTCAGCCCGTCTGTTTCAGCCCCTCTGATTCAGCCCCTCTGTTTCTCGCCCTCTGTTTCAGCCCCTCTGTTTCTCGCCCTCTGTTTCAGCCCATCTGTTTCTCGCCCTCTGTTTCAACCCCTCTGTTTCTTGCCCTCTGTTTCAGCCCCTCTGATTCAGCCCCTCTGTTTCAGCCCCTCTGTTTCAGCCCCTCTGTTTCATCCCCTCTGTTTCTCGCCCTCTGTTTCAGCCCCTCTGTTTTTCGCCCTCTGTTTCAGCCCTCTGTTTCTCGCCCTCTGTTTCAGGCTCTCTGTTTCAGCCCGTCTGTTTCTTCCCCTCTGTTACAGCCCCTCTGTTTCTGGCCCTCTGTTTTTCGCCCTCTGTTTATCGCCCTCTGTTTCAGCCCCTGTTTCTCGCCCTCTGTTTCAGCCCCTCTGTTTCAGCCCCACTGTGTCAGCCCAACTCTTTCAGACCCTCTGTCTCTCGCCCTCTGTTTCAGCACCTCTGTTTCTCGCCCTCTGTTTCAGCCCCTCTGTTTCTCACCCTCTGTTTCCGCATCTCTGTTTCAGCCCCTCTGTTTCAGTCCCTCTGATTCAGCCCCTCTGTTTCTCGCCCTCTGTTTCAGCCCCACTGTTTCAGCCCCTCTGTTTCAGACCCTCTGTTTCAACCCCTCTGTTTCAGCCCCTCTTTTCTAGCCCTCTGTTTCAGCCACTCTGTTTCTTGCCCTCTGTTTCAGCACCTCTGTTTCAGCCCCTCTGTTTCTCGCCCGCTGTTTCTGCCCCTCTGTTTCAGCCCCTCAGTTTCTCGCCCTCTGTTTCAGCCCCGCTGATTCAGCCCCTCTGTTTCAGCCCCTCTGATTCATCCCCTCTGTTTCAGCCCCTCTATTTCAGCCCCTCTGTTTCAGCCCCTCTGATTCAGCTCCTCTGTTTCAGGCTCTCTGTTTCAGCCCGTCTGTTTCAGCCCCTCTGTTTCAGCCCCTCTGTTTCTCGCACTCTGTTTCTCGCCCGCTGTTTCAGTCCCTTAGTTTCTCGCCCACTGTTTCAGCCCCTCTGTTTCAGCCCCTCTGATTCAGCCCCTCTGATTCTGCCCCTCTGTTTCTCGCCCTCTGTTTCAGCCCCTCTGTTTCAGCCCCTCCGATTCATCCCCTCTGTTTCAGCCCCTCTGTTTCTCGCCCTCTGTTTCAGCCCCTCTGATTCACACTCTCTATTTCTGCCCCTCTGTCTCTCGCCTTCTGTTTCAGCCCCTCTGTTTCTCGCCCTCTGTTTCAGCCCGTCTGATTCAGCCCCTCTGTTTCAGCCCCTCTGTTTCAGCCCCACTGTGTCAGCGCCTCTGTTTCAGCCCCTCTGTTTCTCGCCCTCTGTTTCAGCCCCTCTGTTTCTCGCCCTCTGTTTCAGACCCTCTGTTTCTCGCCCTCCGTTTCAGCCCCTCTGTTTCAGCCCCTCTGTTTCAGCCCCTCTGTTTCGCGCCCTCTGTTTCAGCCCCTCTGTTTCTCGCCCTCTGTTTCTCGCCCTCCGTTTCAGCCCCTCTGTTTCTCGCCCACTGTTTCAGCCCCTCTGTTTCTCGCCCTCTGTTTCAGCCCCTCTGTTTCAGCCCCTCTGTTTCTCGCCCTCTGTTTCAGCCCCTCTGTTTCTCGCCCTCTGTTTCTCGCCCACTGTTTCAGCCCCTCTGTTTCTCGCCCACTGTTTCAGCCCCTCTGTTTCTCGCCCTCTGTTTCAGCCCCTCTGTTTCAGCCCCTCTGTTTCTCGCCCTCTGTTTCAGCCCCTCTGTTTCTTGCCCGCTATTTCAGCCTCTCTGTTTCAGCCCCTCTGTTTCAGCCCCTCTGTTTCTCGCCCTCTGTTTCAGCCCCTCTGTTTCTCGCCCTCTGTTTCAGCCCCTCTGTTTCAGCCCCTCTGTTTCAGTCCCTCTGTTTCTCGCCCTCTGTTTCAGCCCCTCTGTTTCTCGCCCTCTGTTTCAGTCCCTCTGTTTCTCGCCCTCTGTTTCAGCCCCTCTATTTTTCGCCCTCTGTTTCAGCCCCTCTGTTTCAGCCCCACTGTGTCAGCCACTCTGTTTCAGACCCCCTGTTTCTCGCCCTCTGTTTCAGACCCTCTGTTTCTCGCCCTCCGTTTCAGCCCCTCTGTTTCAGCCCCTCTGTTTCAGCCCCTCTGTTTCGCGCCCTCTGTTTCAGCCCCTCTGTTTCTCGCGCTCTGTTTCAGCCCCTCTGTTTCTCGCCCTCTGTTTCAGCCACTCTATTTCTCGCCCTCTGTTTCAGCCCCTCTGTTTCAGCCCCACTGTTTCAGCCCCTCTGTTTCAGCCCCTCTGTTTCTCGCCCTCTGTTTCAGCCCCTCTGTTTCTCGCCCTCTGTTTCAGCCACTCTATTTCTCGCCCTCTGTTTCAGCCCCTCTGTTTCAGCCCCACTGTTTCAGCCCCTCTGTTTCAGCCCCTCTGTTTCTCGCCCTCTGTTTCAGCCCCTCTGTTTCTCGCCCTCTGTTTCAGCCCCTCTGTTTCAGCCCCTCTGTTTCAGTCCCTCTGTTTCTCGCCCTCTGTTTCTCGCCCTCTGTTTCAGCCCCTCTGTTTCTCGCCCTCTGTTTCAGTCCCTCTGTTTCTCGCCCTCTGTTTCAGCCCCTCTATTTTTCGCCCTCTGTTTCAGCCCCTCTGTTTCAGCCCCACTGTGTCAGCCACTCTGTTTCAGACCCTCTGTTTCTCGCCCTCTGTTTCAGACCCTCTGTTTCTCGCCCTCCGTTAAAGCCCCTCTGTTTCAGCCCCTCTGTTTCAGCCCCTCTGTTTCGCGCCCTCTGTTTCAGCCCCTCTGTTTCTCGCGCTCTGTTTCAGCCCCTCTGTTTCTCGCCCTCTGTTTCAGCCACTCTATTTCTCGCCCTCTGTTTCAGCCCCTCTGTTTCAGCCCCACTGTTTCAGCCCCTCTGTTTCAGCCCCTCTGTTTCTCGCCCTCTGTTTCAGCCCCTCTGTTTCTCGCCCTCTGTTTCAGCCACTCTATTTCTCGCCCTCTGTTTCAGCCCCTCTGTTTCAGCCCCACTGTTTCAGCCCCTCTGTTTCAGCCCCTCTGTTTCTCGCCCTCTGTTTCAGCCCCTCTGTTTCTCGCCCTCTGTTTCAGCCCCTCTGTTTCTCGCCCTCTGTTTCAGCCCCTCTGTTTCAGTCCCTCTGTTTCTCGCCCTCTGTTTCTCGCCCTCCGTTTCAGCCCCTCTGTTTCTCGCCCACTGTTTCAGCCCCTCTGTTTCTCGCCCTCTGTTTCAGCCCCTCTGTTTCAGCCCCTCTGTTTCTCGCCCTCTGTTTCAGCCCCTCTGTTTCTCGCCCTCTGTTTCTCGCCCACTGTTTCAGCCCCTCTGTTTCTCGCCCACTGTTTCAGCCCCTCTGTTTCTCGCCCTCTGTTTCAGCCCCTCTGTTTCAGCCCCTCTGTTTCTCGCCCTCTGTTTCAGCCCCTCTGTTTCTTGCCCGCTATTTCAGCCTCTCTGTTTCAGCCCCTCTGTTTCAGCCCCTCTGTTTCTCGCCCTCTGTTTCAGCCCCTCTGTTTCTCGCCCTCTGTTTCAGCCCCTCTGTTTCAGCCCCTCTGTTTCAGTCCCTCTGTTTCTCGCCCTCTGTTTCTCGCCCTCTGTTTCAGCCCCTCTGTTTCTCGCCCTCTGTTTCAGTCCCTCTGTTTCTCGCCCTCTGTTTCAGCCCCTCTATTTTTCGCCCTCTGTTTCAGCCCCTCTGTTTCAGCCCCACTGTGTCAGCCACTCTGTTTCAGACCCTCTGTTTCTTGCCCTCTGTTTCAGACCCTCTGTTTCCCGCCCTCCGTTTCAGCCCCTCTGTTTCAGCCCCTCTGTTTCAGCCCCTCTGTTTCGCGCCCTCTGTTTCAGCCCCTCTGTTTCTCGCGATCTGTTTCAGCCCCTCTGTTTCTCGCCCTCTGTTTCAGCCACTCTATTTCTCGCCCTCTGTTTCAGCCCCTCTGTTTCAGCCCCACTGTTTCAGCCCCTCTGTTTCAGCCCCTCTGTTTCTCGCCCTCTGTTTCAGCCCCTCTGTTTCTCGCCCTCTGTTTCAGCCCCTCTGTTTCTCGCCCTCTGTTTCAGCCCCTCTGTTTCAGTCCCTCTGTTTCTCGCCCTCTGTTTCTCGCCCTCCGTTTCAGCCCCTCTGTTTCTCGCCCTCTGTTTCAGCCCCTCTGTTTCTCGCCCTCTGTTTCAGCTCCTCTGTTTCAGCCTCTCTTTTTCAGCCCCTCTGTTTCTCGCATCTCTGATTCAGCCCCTCTGTTTCTTGCCCTCTGTTTCAGCCCCTCTGTTTCTCGCCCTCTGTTTCAGCCTCTCTGTTTCTCGCCCTCTGTTTCAGCCCCTCTGTTTCAGCCCCTCTGTTTCTCGCCCTCTGTTTCAGCCCCTCTGTTTCTCGCCCTCTGTTTCAGCCCCTCTGTTTCTCGCACTCTGTGTCAGCCCCTCTGATTCAGCCCCTCTGTTGCAGCCCCTCTGATTCAGCCCCTCTGTTTCAGCCCCTCTATTTCATCCCCTCTGTTTCAGCCACTCTGTTTCATCCCATCTGTTTCTCGCCCTCTGTTTCTCACCCTCTGTTTCTCGCCCTCTGTTTCAGCCCCTCTGTTTTTTGCCCTCTGTTTCAGCCCCTCTGTTTCTCGCCCTCTGTTTCTCACCCTCTGTTTCTCGCCCTCTGTTTCAGCACCTCTGTTTTTTGCCGTCTGTTTCAGCCCGTCTGTTTCAGCCCCTCTGATTCAGCCCCTCTGTTTCTCGCCCTCTGTTTCAGCCCCTCTGTTTCTCGCCCTCTGTTTCAGCCCATCTGTTTCTCGCCCTCTGTTTCAACCCCTCTGTTTCTTGCCCTCTGTTTCAGCCCCTCTGATTCAGCCCCTCTGTTTCAGCCCCTCTGTTTCAGCCCCTCTGTTTCATCCCCTCTGTTTCTCGCCCTCTGTTTCAGCCCCTCTGTTTTTCGCCCTCTGTTTCAGCCCTCTGTTTCTCGCCCTCTGTTTCAGGCTCTCTGTTTCAGCCCGTCTGTTTCTTCCCCTCTGTTACAGCCCCTCTGTTTCTGGCCCTCTGTTTTTCGCCCTCTGTTTATCGCCCTCTGTTTCAGCCCCTGTTTCTCGCCCTCTGTTTCAGCCCCTCTGTTTCAGCCCCACTGTGTCAGCCCCACTCTTTCAGACACTCTGTCTCTCGCCCTCTGTTTCAGCACCTCTGTTTCTCGCCCTCTGTTTCAGCCCCTCTGTTTCTCACCCTCTGTTTCCGCATCTCTGTTTCAGCCCCTCTGTTTCAGTCCCTCTGATTCAGCCCCTCTGTTTCTCGCCCTCTGTTTCAGCCCCACTGTTTCAGCCCCTCTGTTTCAGACCCTCTGTTTCAACCCCTCTGTTTCAGCCCCTCTTTTCTAGCCCTCTGTTTCAGCCACTCTGTTTCTTGCCCTCTGTTTCAGCACCTCTGTTTCAGCCCCTCTGTTTCTCGCCCGCTGTTTCTGCCCCTCTGTTTCAGCCCCTCAGTTTCTCGCCCTCTGTTTCAGCCCCGCTGATTCAGCCCCTCTGTTTCAGCCCCTCTGATTCATCCCCTCTGTTTCAGCCCCTCTATTTCAGCCCCTCTGTTTCAGCCCCTCTGATTCAGCTCCTCTGTTTCAGGCTCTCTGTTTCAGCCCGTCTGTTTCAGCCCGTCTGTTTCAGCCCCTCTGTTTCTCGCACTCTGTTTCTCGCCCGCTGTTTCAGTCCCTTAGTTTCTCGCCCACTGTTTCAGCCCCTCTGTTTCAGCCCCTCTGATTCAGCCCCTCTGATTCTGCCCCTCTGTTTCTCGCCCTCTGTTTCAGCCCCTCTGTTTCAGCCCCTCCGATTCATCCCCTCTGTTTCAGCCCCTCTGTTTCTCGCCCTCTGTTTCAGCCCCTCTGATTCACACTCTCTATTTCTGCCCCTCTGTCTCTCGCCTTCTGTTTCAGCCCCTCTGTTTCTCGCCCTCTGTTTCAGCCCGTCTGATTCAGCCCCTCTGTTTCAGCCCCTCTGTTTCAGCCCCACTGTGTCAGCGCCTCTGTTTCAGCCCCTCTGTTTCTCGCCCTCTGTTTCAGCCCCTCTGTTTCTCGCCCTCTGTTTCAGCCCCTCTGTTTCTTGCCCTCTGTTTCAGCCCCTCTGTTTCAGCTCCTCTGTTTCAGCCCCTCTGTTTCAGCCCCTCTGTTTCTCGCCCTCTGTTTCAGCCCCTCTGTTTCTTGCCCTCTGTTTCAGCCTCTCTGTTTCTCGCCCTCTGTTTCAGCCTCTCTGTTTCAGCCCCTCTGTTTCAGCCCCTCTGTTTCAGCCTCTCTGCTTCAGCCCCTCTGTTTCTCGCCCTCTGTTTCAGCCCCTCTGTTTCAGCCCCTCTGTTTCAGTCCCTCTGTTTCTCGCCCTCTGTTTCTCGCCCTCTGTTTCAGCCCCTCTGTTTCTCGCCCTCTGTTTCAGTCCCTCTGTTTCTCGGCCTCTGTTTCAGCCCCTCTATTTCTCGCCCTCTGTTATAGCCCCTCTGTTTCAGCCCCACTGTGTCAGCCCCTCTGTTTCAGACCCTCTGTTTCTCCCGCTCTGTTTCAGCCCCTCTGTTTCTCGCCCTCTGTTTCAGCCCCTCTGTTTCTCGCCCTCTGTTTCAGCCCCTCTGATTCAGCCCCTCTGTTTCTCGCCCTCTGTTTCTCGCCCTCTTTTTCAGTCACTCTGTTTCTTGCCCTCTGTTTCAGAATCTCTGTTTCTCACCCTCTGTTTCAGCCCCTCTGTTTCTCACCCTCTGTTTCAGCCCCTCTGTTTCAGCCCCTCTGTTTCTCGCCCTCTGTTTCAGCCCCTCTGTTTCTCGCCCTCTGTTTCAGCCCCTCTGATTCAGCCCCTCTGTTTCTCGCCCTCTGTTTCTCGCCCTCTTTTTCAGCCCCTCTGTTTCTTGCCCTCTGTTTCAGCCCCTCTGTTTCAGCCCCTCTGTTTCAGCCCCTCTGTTTCTCGCCCTCTGTTTCAGCCCCTCTGTTTCTCGCCCTCTGTTTCTCGCCCTCTGTTTCAGCCCCTCTGTTTCAGTCCCTCTGTTTCTCGCCCTCTGTTTCTCGCCCTCTGTTTCAGCCCCTCTGTTTCTCGCCCTCTGTTTCAGACCCTCTGTTTCAGCCCCTCTGTTTCAGCCCCTCTGTTTCAGCCCCTCTGTTTCTCGCCCTCTGTTTCAGCCCCTCTGTTTCTTGCCCTCTGTTTCAGCCCCTCTGTTTCTCGCCCTCTGTTTCAGCCCCTCTGTCAGTCCCTCTGTTTCTCGCCCTCTGTTTCAGCCCCTGTTTCTCGCCCTCTGTTTAAGCCCCTCTGTTTCAGCCCCACTGTGTCAGCCCCACTGTTTCAGACCCTCTGTTTCTCGCCCTCTGTTTCAGCCCCTCTGTTTCTCGCCCTCTGTTTCAGCCCCTCTGTTTCTCGCCCTCTGTTTCAGCATCTCTGTTTAACCCCTCTGTTTCAGTCCCTCTGTTTCTGGCCCTCTGTTTCTCGCCCTCTGTTTCAGCCCCTCTGTTTCTCGCCCTCTGTTTCAGCCCCTCTGTTTCTCGCCCTCTGTTTCAGCACATCTGTTTCAGCCCCTCTATTTCAGCCCCTCCGTTTCTCGCCCTCTGTTTCAGCCACACTGTTTCTCGCCCTCTGTTTCAGCCCCTCTGTTTCTCGCCCTCTGTTTCAGTCCCTCTGTTTCGCGCTCTCTGTTTCAGCCCCTCTGTTTCAGTCCCTCTGTTTCTCGCCCTCTGTTTCTGCCCGTCTGTTTCTCGCCCTCTGTTTCAGCCTCTCTGTTTCTCGCCCTCTGTTTCAGCCCCTCTGTGTCTCACCCTCTGTTTCAGACCCTCTGATTAAGCCCCTCTGTTTCAGCCCCTCTGAATCAGCCCTCTGATTCAGCCCCTCTGTTTCAGCCCCTCTGTTTCAGCCCCTCTGTTTCTCGCCCTCCGTTTCAGCCCCTCTGTTTCAGCCCCACTGTGTCAGCCCCTCTGTTTCAGCCCCCCTATTTCTCGCCCTCTGTTTCAGCCCCTCTGTTTCAGCCCCACTGTGTCAGCCTCTCTGTTTCAGCCCCTCTGTTCCTCGCCCTTTGTTTCAGCCCCTCTGTTTCAGTCCCTCTGTTTCAGTCCCTCTGTTTCTCGCCCTCTGTTTCTCGCCCACTGTTTCAGCCCCTCTGTTTCTCGCCCTCTGTTTCAGCCCCTCTGTTTCAGCCCCTCTGTTTCTCGCCCTCTGTTTCAGCCCCTCTGTTTCTTGCCCGCTATTTCAGCCTCTCTGTTTCAGCCCCTCTGTTTCAGCCCCTCTGTTTCTCGCCCTCTGTTTCAGCCCCTCTGTTTCTCGCCCTCTGTTTCAGCCCCTCTGTTTCAGCCCCTCTGTTTCAGTCCCTCTGTTTCTCGCCCTCTGTTTCTCGCCCTCTGTTTCAGCCCCTCTGTTTCTCGCCCTCTGTTTCAGTCCCTCTGTTTCTCGCCCTCTGTTTCAGCCCCTCTATTTTTCGCCCTCTGTTTCAGCCCCACTGTTTCAGCCCCACTGTGTCAGCCCCTCTGTTTCAGACCCTCTGTTTCTCGCCCTCTGTTTCAGACCCTCTGTTTCTCGCCCTCCGTTTCAGCCCCTCTGTTTCAGCCCCTCTGTTTCAGCCCCTCTGTTTCGCGCCCTCTGTTTCAGCCCCTCTGTTTCTCGCGCTCTGTTTCAGCCCCTCTGTTTCTCGCCCTCTGTTTCAGCCACTCTATTTCTCGCCCTCTGTTTCAGCCCCTCTGTTTCAGCCCCACTGTTTCAGCCACTCTGTTTCAGCCCCTCTGTTTCTCGCCCTCTGTTTCAGCCCCTCTGTTTCTCGCCCTCTGTTTCAGCCCCTCTGTTTCTCGCCCTCTGTTTCAGCCCCTCTGTTTCAGTCCTTTTATTTTTTCGCCCTCTGTTTCTCGCCCTCCGTTTCAGCCCCTCTGTTTCTCGCCCTCTGTTTCAGCCCCTCTGTTTCTCGCCCTCTGTTTCAGCTCCTCTGTTTCAGCCTCTCTTTTTCAGCCCCTCTGTTTCTCGCATCTCTGATTCAGCCCCTCTGTTTCTTGCCCTCTGTTTCAGCCCCTCTGTTTCTCGCCCTCTGTTTCAGCCTCTCTGTTTCTCGCCCTCTGTTTCAGCCCCTCTGTTTCAGCCCCTCTGTTTCTCGCCCTCTGTTTCAGCCCCTCTGTTTCTCGCCCTCTGTTTCAGCCCCTCTGTTTCTCGCACTCTGTGTCAGCCCCTCTGATTCAGCCCCTCTGTTGCAGCCCCTCTGATTCAGCCCCTCTGTTTCAGCCCCTCTATTTCATCCCCTCTGTTTCAGCCACTCTGTTTCATCCCATCTGTTTCTCGCCCTCTGTTTCTCACCCTCTGTTTCTCGCCCTCTGTTTCAGCCCCTCTGTTTTTTGCCCTCTGTTTCAGCCCCTCTGTTTCTCGCCCTCTGTTTCTCACCCTCTGTTTCTCGCCCTCTGTTTCAGCACCTCTGTTTTTTGCCGTCTGTTTCAGCCCGTCGGTTTCAGCCCCTCTGTTTCAGCCCCTCTGTTTCTCGCCCTCTGTTTCAGCCCCTCTGTTTCTCGCCCTCTGTTTCAGCCCATCTGTTTCTCGCCCTCTGTTTCAACCCCTCTGTTTCTTGCCCTCTGTTTCAGCCCCTCTGATTCAGCCCCTCTGTTTCAGCCCCTCTGTTTCAGCCCCTCTGTTTCATCCCCTCTGTTTCTCGCCCTCTGTTTCAGCCCCTCTGTTTTTCGCCCTCTGTTTCAGCCCTCTGTTTCTCGCCCTCTGTTTCAGGCTCTCTGTTTCAGCCCGTCTGTTTCTTCCCCTCTGTTACAGCCCCTCTGTTTCTGGCCCTCTGTTTCTCGCCCGTGGTTTCAGCCCCTTTGTTTCTCGCCCTCTGTTTCAGCCCCTCTGTTTCAGCCCCTCTGATTCAGCCCCTCTGATTCAGCCCCTCTGTTTCTCGCCCTCTATTTCAGCCCCTCTGTTTCTCGCCCTCTGTTTCAGCCCCTCTGTTTCTCGCCCTCTGTTTCAGCCACTCTGTTTCAGCCCCTCTGTTTCTCGCCCTCTGTTTCAGCCCCTCTGTTTCTCGCCCTCTGTTTCAGCCCCTCTGTTTCAGCACCTCTGTTTCAGCCCTTCTGTTTCAGCCACCCTGTTGCAGCCCCTCTGTTTCAGCCCCTCTGTTTCAGCCCCTCTGTTTCACCCCCTCTGTTTCTCGCCCTCTGTTTCAGCCCCTCTGTTTTTCGCCCTCTTTTTCAGCCCCTCTGTTTCAGCCCTCTGTTTCAGCCCCTCTGTTTCTCACCCTCTGTTTCAGCCCCTCTGATTCAGCCCCTCTGTTTCTCGCCCTCTGTTTCAGCCCCTCTGTTTCGCGCCCTCTGTTTCAGCCCCTCTGTTTCTCGCCCTCTGTTTCAGCCCCACTGTTTCAGCCCCTCTGTTTCAGACCCTCTGTTTCAACCCCTCTGTTTCAGCCCCTCTGTTTCTAGCTTTCTGTTTCAGCCACTCTGTTTCTTGCCCTCTGTTTCAGCCCCTCTGTTTCAGCCCCTCTGTTTCTCGCCCGCTGTTTCTGCCCCTCTGTTTCAGCCCCTCAGTTTCTCGCCCTCTGTTTCAGCCCCGCTGATTCAGCCCCTCTGTTTCAGCCCCTCTGATTCATCCCCTCTCTTTCAGCCCCTCTATTTCAGCCCCTCTGTTTCAGCCCCTCTGATTCAACTCCTCTGTTTCAGGCTCTCTGTTTCAGCCCGTCTGTTTCAGCCCCTCTGTTTCAGCCCCTCTGTTTCTCGCACTCTGTTTCTCGCCCGCTGTTTCAGTCCCTTAGTTTCTCGCCCACTGTTTCAGCCCCTCTGTTTCAGCCCCGCTGATTCAGCCCCTCTGATTCAGCCCCTCTGTTTCTCGCCCTCTGTTTCAGCCCCTCTGTTTCAGCCCCTCTGTTTCAGCCCCTCCGATTCATCCCCTCTGTTTCAGCCCCTCTGTTTCTCGCCCTCTGTTTCAGTCCCTCTGATTCACACTCTCTGTTTCAGCCCCTCTGTTTCAGCCCCTCTCTTTCTCGCCCTCTGTTTCTGCCCCTCTGTCTCTCGCCTTCTGTTTCAGCCCCTCTGTTTCTCGCCCTCTCTTTCAGCCCGTCTGATTCAGCCCCTCTGTTTCAGCCCCTCTGATTCAGCCCCTCTGTTTCAGCCCCTCTGTTTCAGCCCGTCTGTTTCTCACCCTCTGTTTCAGCCCCTCTGTTTCTCACCCTCTGTTTCAGCCCCTCTGTTTCATCCCCTCTTTTTCTCGCCCACTGTTTCAGCCCCACTGTTTCTCGCCCTCTGTTTCAGCCCCTCTGATTCAGCCCCTCTGTTTCTCGCCCTCTGTTTCAGCCCCTCTGTTTCAGTCCCTCTGTTTCAGCCCCTCTGTTTCTCGCCCTCTGTTTCAGCCCCTCTGTTTCAGCCCCTCTGTTTCTCGCCCTCTGTTTCAGCCCCTCTGTTTCTCGCCCTCTGTTTCAGCCCCTCTATTTCTCGCCCTCTGTTTCAGCCCCTCTGTTTCAGCCCCACTGTTTCAGCCCCTTTGTTTCAGCCCCTCTGTTTCTCGCCCTCTGTTTCAGCCGCCCTGTTTCTCGCCCTCTGTTTCAGCCCCTCTCTTTCAGCCCCTCTGTTTCAGTCCCTCTGTTTCTCGCCCTCTGTTTCTGGCCCTCTGTTTCAGCCCCTCTGTTTCTCCCCCTCTGTTTCAGCCCTTCTGGTTCAGCCCCTCTGTTTCAGCCCCTCTGTTTCAGCCCCTCTGTTTCTCACCCTCTGTTTCAGCCCCTCTGTTTCTTGCCCTCTGTTTCAGCCACTCTGTTTCTCGCCCTCTGTTTCAGCCTCTCTGTTTCTCGCCCTCTGTTTCAGCCCCTCTGTTTCAGCCCCTCTGTTTCAGCCCCTCTGTTTCTCGCCCTCTGTTTCAGCCCCTCTGTTTCAGCCCCTCTGTTTCAGCCCCTCTGTTTCTCGCCCTCTGTTTCAGCCCCTCTGTTTCTCGCCCTCTGTTTCAGCCTCTCTGTTTCTCGCCCTCTGTTTCATCTCCTCTGTTTCAGCCCCTCTGTTTCAGCCCCTCTGTTTCTCGCCCTCTGTTTCAGCCCCTCTGTTTCAGCTCCACTGTTTCAGCCCCTCTGTTTCAGCCCATCTGTTTCTCGCCCTCCGTTTCAGCCCCTCTGTTTCAGCCCCTCTGTTTCTCGCCCTCTGTTTCTCGCCCTCTGTTTCAGCCCATCTGTTTCTCGCCCTCTGTTTCAGCCCCTCTGTTTCAGTCCCACTGTTTCAGCCCCTCTGTTTCAGCCCCTCTGTTTCAGCCCCTCTGTTTCTCGCCATGTTTCAGCGACTCTGTTTCTCGCCCTCTGTTTCAGCCCCTCTGTTTCTAACCCTCTGTATCAGCCGCTTTGTTTCAGCCCCTCTGTTTCAGCCCCTCTGTTTCAGCCTCTCTGTTTCTCGCCCTTTGTTTCTCGCCCTCTGTTTCAGCCCCTCTGTTTCTCGCCCCCTGTTTCAGCCCCTCTGTTTCAGCCCCTCTATTTCAGCCCCTCTGTTCCAGCCCCTCTGTTTCTCGCCCTCTGTTTCAGTCCCTCTGTTTCGTGCTCTCTGTTTCAGCCCCTCTGTTTCAGCCCCACTGTTTCTCGCCCTCTGTTTCTGCCCGTCTGGTTCTCGCCCTCTGTTTCAGTCCCTCTGTTTCGCGCCCTCTGATTCAGCCCCTCTGATTCAGCCCCTCTGTTTCAGCCCCTGTGAATCAGCCCCTCTGATTCAGCCCCTCTGTTTCAGCCCCTCTGTTTAAGCCCCTCTGTTTCTCGCCCTCTGTTTCAGCCCCTCTGTTTCAGCCCTTCTGTTTCAGCCACTCAGTTTCAGCCCCTCTGTTTCTTGCCCTCTGTTTCAGCCCCTCTGTTTCTCGCCCTCTGTTTCAGCCTCTCTGTTTCTCGCCATCTGTTTCAGCTCCTCTGTTTCTCGCCCTCTGTTTCAGTCCCTCTGTTTCGCGCTCTCTGTTTCAGCCCCTCTGTTTCAGCCCCTCTGTTTCTCGCTCTCTGTTTCAGCCCCTCTGATTCAGCCCCTCTGTATCAGCCCCTCTGTTTCAGCCCCTCTGTTTCTCGCCCTCTGTTTCAGCCCATCTGTTTCTCGCCCTCTGTTTCAGCCCCTCTCTTTCTCGCACTCTGTGTCAGCCCCTCTGATTCAGCCCCTCTGTTGCAGCCCCACTGATTCAGCCCCTCTGTTTCAGCCCCTCTATTTCAGCCCCTCTGTTTCAGCCCCTCTGCTTCATCCCATCTGTTTCTCGCTCTCTGTTTCAGCCCCTCTGATTCAGCCCCTCTGTATCAGCCCCTCTGTTTCAGCCCCTCTGTTTCTCGCCCTCTGTTTCAGCCCATCTGTTTCTCGCCCTCTGTTTCAGCCCCTCTCTTTCTCGCACTCTGTGTCAGCCCCTCTGATTCAGCCCCTCTGTTGCAGCCCCACTGATTCAGCCCCTCTGTTTCTCGCCCTCTGTTTCAGCCCCTCTGTTTCGCGCCCTCTGTTTCAGCCCCTCTGTTTCTCGCCCTCTGTTTCAGCCCCACTGTTTCAGCCCCTCTGTTTCAGACCCTCTGTTTCAACCCCTCTGTTTCAGCCCCTCTGTTTCTAGCTTTCTGTTTCAGCCACTCTGTTTCTTGCCCTCTGTTTCAGCCCCTCTGTTTCAGCCCCTCTGTTTCTCGCCCGCTGTTTCTGCCCCTCTGTTTCAGCCCCTCAGTTTCTCGCCCTCTGTTTCAGCCCCGCTGATTCAGCCCCTCTGTTTCAGCCCCTCTGATTCATCCCCTCTCTTTCAGCCCCTCTATTTCAGCCCCTCTGTTTCAGCCCCTCTGATTCAACTCCTCTGTTTCAGGCTCTCTGTTTCAGCCCGTCTGTTTCAGCCCCTCTGTTTCAGCCCCTCTGTTTCTCGCACTCTGTTTCTCGCCCGCTGTTTCAGTCCCTTAGTTTCTCGCCCACTGTTTCAGCCCCTCTGTTTCAGCCCCGCTGATTCAGCCCCTCTGATTCAGCCCCTCTGTTTCTCGCCCTCTGTTTCAGCCCCTCTGTTTCAGCCCCTCTGTTTCAGCCCCTCCGATTCATCCCCTCTGTTTCAGCCCCTCTGTTTCTCGCCCTCTGTTTCAGCCCCTCTGATTCACACTCTCTGTTTCAGCCCCTCTGTTTCAGCCCCTCTCTTTCTCGCCCTCTGTTTCTGCCCCTCTGTCTCTCGCCTTCTGTTTCAGCCCCTCTGTTTCTCGCCCTCTCTTTCAGCCCGTCTGATTCAGCCCCTCTGTTTCAGCCCCTCTGATTCAGCCCCTCTGTTTCAGCCCCTCTGTTTCAGCCCGTCTGTTTCTCACCCTCTGTTTCAGCCCCTCTGTTTCTCACCCTCTGTTTCAGCCCCTCTGTTTCATCCCCTCTTTTTCTCGCCCACTGTTTCAGCCCCTCTGTTTCTCGCCCTCTGTTTCAGCCCCTCTGTTTCAGTCCCTCTGTTTCAGCCCCTCTGTTTCTCGCCCTCTGTTTCAGCCCCTCTGTTTCAGCCCCTCTGTTTCTCGCCCTCTGTTTCAGCCCCTCTGTTTCTCGCCCTCTGTTTCAGCCCCTCTATTTCTCGCCCTCTGTTTCAGCCCCTCAGTTTCAGCCCCACTGTTTCAGCCCCTTTGTTTCAGCCCCTCTGTTTCTCGCCCTCTGTTTCAGCCGCCCTGTTTCTCGCCCTCTGTTTCAGCCCCTCTCTTTCTGCCCCTCTGTTTCAGTCCCTCTGTTTCTCGCCCTCTGTTTCTGGCCCTCTGTTTCAGCCCCTCTGTTTCTCCCCCTCTGTTTCAGCCCTTCTGGTTCAGCCCCTCTGTTTCAGCCCCTCTGTTTCAGCCCCTCTGTTTCTCGCCCTCTGTTTCAGCCCCTCTGTTTCTTGCCCTCTGTTTCAGCCACTCTGTTTCTCGCCCTCTGTTTCAGCCTCTCTGTTTCTCGCCCTCTGTTTCAGCCCCTCTGTTTCAGCCCCTCTGTTTCAGCCCCTCTGTTTCTCGCCCTCTGTTTCAGCCCCTCTGTTTCAGCCCCTCTGTTTCAGCCCCTCTGTTTCTCGCCCTCTGTTTCAGCCCCTCTGTTTCTCGCCCTCTGTTTCAGCCTCTCTGTTTCTCGCCCTCTGTTTCATCTCCTCTGTTTCAGCCCCTCTGTTTCAGCCCCTCTGTTTCTCGCCCTCTGTTTCAGCCCCTCTGTTTCAGCTCCACTGTTTCAGCCCCTCTGTTTCAGCCCCTATGTTTCTCGCCCTCTGTTTCAGCCCCTCTGTTTCTTGCCCTCTGTTTCAGCCACTCTGTTTCTCGCCCTCTGTTTCAGCCTCTCTGTTTCTCGCCCTCTGTTTCAGCCCCTCTGTTTCAGCCCCTCTGTTTCAGCCCCTCTGTTTCTCGCCCTCTGTTTCAGCCCCTCTGTTTCAGCCCCTCTGTTTCAGCCCCTCTGTTTCTCGCCCTCTGTTTCAGCCCCTCTGTTTCTCGCCCTCTGTTTCAGCCTCTCTGTTTCTCGCCCTCTGTTTCATCTCCTCTGTTTCAGCCCCTCTGTTTCAGCCCCTCTGTTTCTCGCCCTCTGTTTCAGCCCCTCTGTTTCAGCTCCACTGTTTCAGCCCCTCTGTTTCAGCCCATCTGTTTCTCGCCCTCCGTTTCAGCCCCTCTGTTTCAGCCCCTCTGTTTCTCGCCCTCTGTTTCTCGCCCTCTGTTTCAGCCCATCTGTTTCTCGCCCTCTGTTTCAGCCCCTCTGTTTCAGTCCCACTGTTTCAGCCCCTCTGTTTCAGCCCCTCTGTTTCAGCCCCTCTGTTTCTCGCCATGTTTCAGCGACTCTGTTTCTCGCCCTCTGTTTCAGCCCCTCTGTTTCTCACCCTCTGTATCAGCCGCTTTGTTTCAGCCCCTCTGTTTCAGCCCCTCTGTTTCAGCCTCTCTGTTTCTCGCCCTCTGTTTCTCGCCCTCTGTTTCAGCCCCTCTGTTTCTCGCCCCCTGTTTCAGCCCCTCTGTTTCAGCCCCTCTATTTCAGCCCCTCTGTTCCAGCCCCTCTGTTTCTCGCCCTCTGTTTCAGTCCCTCTGTTTCGTGCTCTCTGTTTCAGCCCCTCTGTTTCAGCCCCACTGTTTCTCGCCCTCTGTTTCTGCCCGTCTGGTTCTCGCCCTCTGTTTCAGTCCCTCTGTTTCGCGCCCTCTGTTTCAGCCCCTCTGATTCAGCCCCTCTGTTTCAGCCCCTGTGAATCAGCCCCTCTGATTCAGCCCCTCTGTTTCAGCCCCTCTGTTTAAGCCCCTCTGTTTCTCGCCCTCTGTTTCAGCCCCTCTGTTTCAGCCCCTCTGTTTCTAGCTTTCTGTTTCAGCCACTCTGTTTCTTGCCCTCTGTTTCAGCCCCTCTGTTTCAGCCCCTCTGTTTCTCGCCCGCTGTTTCTGCCCCTCTGTTTCAGCCCCTCAGTTTCTCGCCCTCTGTTTCAGCCCCGCTGATTCAGCCCCTCTGTTTCAGCCCCTCTGATTCATCCCCTCTCTTTCAGCCCCTCTATTTCAGCCCCTCTGTTTCAGCCCCTCTGATTCAACTCCTCTGTTTCAGGCTCTCTGTTTCAGCCCGTCTGTTTCAGCCCCTCTGTTTCAGCCCCTCTGTTTCTCGCACTCTGTTTCTCGCCCGCTGTTTCAGTCCCTTAGTTTCTCGCCCACTGTTTCAGCCCCTCTGTTTCAGCCCCGCTGATTCAGCCCCTCTGATTCAGCCCCTCTGTTTCTCGCCCTCTGTTTCAGCCCCTCTGTTTCAGCCCCTCTGTTTCAGCCCCTCCGATTCATCCCCTCTGTTTCAGCCCCTCTGTTTCTCGCCCTCTGTTTCAGCCCCTCTGATTCACACTCTCTGTTTCAGCCCCTCTGTTTCAGACCCTCTCTTTCTCGCCCTCTGTTTCTGCCCCTCTGTCTCTCGCCTTCTGTTTCAGCCCCTCTGTTTCTCGCCCTCTCTTTCAGCCCGTCTGATTCAGCCCCTCTGTTTCAGCCCCTCTGATTCAGCCCCTCTGTTTCAGCCCCTCTGTTTCAGCCCGTCTGTTTCTCACCCTCTGTTTCAGCCCCTCTGTTTCTCACCCTCTGTTTCAGCCCCTCTGTTTCATCCCCTCTTTTTCTCGCCCACTGTTTCAGCCCCACTGTTTCTCGCCCTCTGTTTCAGCCCCTCTGATTCAGCCCCTCTGTTTCTCGCCCTCTGTTTCAGCCCCTCTGTTTCAGTCCCTCTGTTTCAGCCCCTCTGTTTCTCGCCCTCTGTTTCAGCCCCTCTGTTTCAGCCCCTCTGTTTCTCGCCCTCTGTTTCAGCCCCTCTGTTTCTCGCCCTCTGTTTCAGCCCCTCTATTTCTCGCCCTCTGTTTCAGCCCCTCTGTTTCAGCCCCACTGTTTCAGCCCCTTTGTTTCAGCCCCTCTGTTTCTCGCCCTCTGTTTCAGCCCCTCTGTTTCTCGCCCTCTGTTTCAGCCCCTCTATTTCTCGCCCTCTGTTTCAGCCCCTCTGTTTCAGCCCCACTGTTTCAGCCCCTCTGTTTCAGTCCCTCTGTTTCTCGCCCTCTGTTTCTGGCCCTCTGTTTCAGCCCCTCTGTTTCTCCCCCTCTGTTTCAGCCCTTCTGGTTCAGCCCCTCTGTTTCAGCCCCTCTGTTTCAGCCCCTCTGTTTCTCGCCCTCTGTTTCAGCCCCTCTGTTTCTTGCCCTCTGTTTCAGCCACTCTGTTTTTCGCCCTCTGTTTCAGCCTCTCTGTTTCTCGCCCTCTGTTTCAGCCCCTCTGTTTCAGCCCCTCTGTTTCAGCCCCTCTGTTTCTCGCCCTCTGTTTCAGCCCCTCTGTTTCAGCCCCTCTGTTTCAGCCCCTCTGTTTCTCGCCCTCTGTTTCAGCCCCTCTATTTCTCGCCCTCTGTTTCAGCCTCTCTGTTTCTCGCCCTCTGTTTCATCTCCTCTGTTTCAGCCCCTCTGTTTCAGCCCCTCTGTTTCTCGCCCTCTGTTTCAGCCCCTCTGTTTCAGCTCCACTGTTTCAGCCCCTCTGTTTCAGCCCATCTGTTTCTCGCCCTCCGTTTCAGCCCCTCTGTTTCAGCCCCTCTGTTTCTCGCCCTCTGTTTCTCGCCCTCTGTTTCAGCCCATCTGTTTCTCGCCCTCTGTTTCAGCCCCTCTGTTTCAGTCCCACTGTTTCAGCCCCTCTGTTTCAGCCCCTCTGTTTCAGCCCCTCTGTTTCTCGCCATGTTTCAGCGACTCTGTTTCTCGCCCTCTGTTTCAGCCCCTCTGTTTCTCACCCTCTGTATCAGCCGCTTTGTTTCAGCCCCTCTGTTTCAGCCCCTCTGTTTCAGCCTCTCTGTTTCTCGCCCTCTGTTTCTCGCCCTCTGTTTCAGCCCCTCTGTTTCTCGCCCCCTGTTTCAGCCCCTCTGTTTCAGCCCCTCTATTTCAGCCCCTCTGTTCCAGCCCCTCTGTTTCTCGCCCTCTGTTTCAGTCCCTCTGTTTCGTGCTCTCTGTTTCAGCCCCTCTGTTTCAGCCCCACTGTTTCTCGCCCTCTGTTTCTGCCCGTCTGGTTCTCGCCCTCTGTTTCAGTCCCTCTGTTTCGCGCCCTCTGTTTCAGCCCCTCTGATTCAGCCCCTCTGTTTCAGCCCCTGTGAATCAGCCCCTCTGATTCAGCCCCTCTGTTTCAGCCCCTCTGTTTAAGCCCCTCTGTTTCTCGCCCTCTGTTTCAGCCCCTCTGTTTCAGCCCTTCTGTTTCAGCCACTCAGTTTCAGCCCCTCTGTTTCTTGCCCTCTGTTTCAGCCCCTCTGTTTCTCGCCCTCTGTTTCAGCCTCTCTGTTTCTCGCCATCTGTTTCAGCTCCTCTGTTTCTCGCCCTCTGTTTCAGTCCCTCTGTTTCGCGCTCTCTGTTTCAGCCCCTCTGTTTCAGCCCCTCTGTTTCTCGCTCTCTGTTTCAGCCCCTCTGATTCAGCCCCTCTGTATCAGCCCCTCTGTTTCAGCCCCTCTGTTTCTCGCCCTCTGTTTCAGCCCATCTGTTTCTCGCCCTCTGTTTCAGCCCCTCTCTTTCTCGCACTCTGTGTCAGCCCCTCTGATTCAGCCCCTCTGTTGCAGCCCCACTGATTCAGCCCCTCTGTTTCAGCCCCTCTATTTCAGCCCCTCTGTTTCAGCCCCTCTGCTTCATCCCATCTGTTTCTCGCATTCTGTTTTTCACCCTCTGTTTCTCACCCTCTGTTTCAGCCCCTCTGTTTTTTGCCCTCTGTTTCAGCCCCTCTGTTTCTCGCCCTCTGTTTCTCACCCTCTGTTTCTCGCCCTCTGTTTCAGCCCCTCTGTTTTTTGCCCTCTGTTTCAGCCCCTCTGTTTCTCGCCCTCTGTTTCAACCTCTCTGTTTCTCGCCCTCTGTTTCAGCCACTCTGTTACAGCCCCTCTGTTTCAGCCCCTCTCTTTCTCGCACTCTGTGTCAGCCCCTCTGATTCAGCCCCTCTGTTGCAGCCCCACTGATTCAGCCCCTCTGTTTCTCGCCCTCTGTTTCAGCCCCTCTGTTTCTCGCCCTCTGTTTCAGCCCCTCTGTTTCTCGCCCTCTGTTTCAACCTCTCTGTTTCTCGCCCTCTGTTTCAGCCACTCTGTTACAGCCCCTCTGTTTCAGCCCCTCTGTTTCTCGCCCTCTGTTTCAGCCCCTCTGTTTCTCGCCCTCTGTTTCAGCCCCTCTGTTTCTCGCCCTCTGTTTCAGCCCCTCTGATTCAGCCCCTCTGTTTCAGCCCCTCTGATTCAGCCCCTCTGTTTCAGCCCCTCTGTTTCAGCCCCTCTGTTTCATCCCCTCTGTTTCTCGCCCTCTGTTTCAGCCCCTCTGTTTTTCGCCCTCTGTTTCAGCCCCTCTGTTTCTCGCCCTCTGTTTCAGGCTCTCTGTTTCTCGCCCGCTGTTTCAGCCCCTTTGTTTCTCGCTCTCTGTTTCAGCCCCTCTGTTTCAGCCCCTCTGATTCAGCCCCTCTGATTCATCCCCTCTGTTTCTCGCCCTCTGTTTCAGCCCCTCTGTTTCAGCCCCTCTGTTTCTCGCCCTCTATTTCAGCCCCTCTGTTTCTCGCCCTCTGTTTCAGCCCCTCTGTTTCTCGCCCTCTGTTTCAGCCCCTCTGTTTCAGCCCCTCTGTTTCTCGCCCTCTGTTTCAGCCCCTCTGTTTCCCGCCCTCTGTTTCAGCCCCTCTGTTTCAGCACCTCTGTTTCAGCCCCTCTGTTTCAGCCACCCTGTTTCAGGCCCTCTTTTTCAGCCCCTCTGTTTCAGCCCCTCTGTTTCACCCCCTCTGTTTCTCGCCCTCTGTTTCAGCCCCTCTGTTTTTCGCCCTCTTTTTCAGCCCCTCTGTTTCAGCCCTCTGTTTCAGCCCATCTGTTTCTCACCCTCCTTTTCAGCCCCTCTGTTTCAGGCTCTCTGTATCAGCCCGTCTGTTTCAGCCCCTCTGTTTCAGCCCCTCTGTTTCTCGCACTGTGTCTCGCCCGCTGTTTCAGTCCCTTAGTTTCTCGCCCACTGTTTCAGCCCCTCTGTTTCAGCCCCTCTGATTCAGCCCCTCTGATTCAGCCCCTCTGTTTCTCGCCCTCTGTTTCAGCCCCTCTGTTTCAGCCCCTCTGTTTCAGCCCCTCCGATTCATCCCCTCTGTTTCAGCCCCTCTGTTTCTCGCCCTCTGTTTCAGCCCCTCTGTTTCTCGCACTCTGTTTCAGACCCTCTGTTTCAGCCCCTCTGTTTCAGCCCCTCTGTTTCAGCCCCTCTGTTTCTCGCCCTCTGTTTCAGCCCCTCTGTTTCTTGCCCTCTGTTTCAGCCCCTCTGTTTCTCGCCCTCTGTTTCAGCCCCTCTGTTTCAGTCCCTCTGTTTCTCGCCCTCTGTTTCAGCCCCTGTTTCTCGCCCTCTGTTTAAGCCCCTCTGTTTCAGCCCCACTGTGTCAGCCCCACTGTTTCAGACCCTCTGTTTCTCGCCCTCTGTTTCAGCCCCTCTGTTTCTCGCCCTCTGTTTCAGTATCTCTGTTTCAGCCCCTCTGTTTCAGTCCCTCTGTTTCTGGCCCTCTGTTTCTCGCCCTCTGTTTCAGCCCCTCTGTTTCTCGCCCTCTGTTTCTCGCCCTCTGTTTCAACACATCTGTTTCAGCCCCTCTGTTTCAGCCCCTCCGTTTCTCGCCCTCTGTTTCAGCCACTCTGTTTCTCGCCCTCTGTTTCAGCCCCTCTGTTTCTCGCCCTCTGTTTCAGCCCCTCTCTTTCAGCCCCTCTGTTTCAGTCCCTCTGTTTCTCGCCCTCTGTTTCTGGCCCTCTGTTTCAGCCCCTCTGTTTCTCCCCCTCTGTTTCAGCCCTTCTGGTTCAGCCCCTCTGTTTCAGCCCCTCTGTTTCAGCCCCTCTGTTTCAGCCCCTCTGTTTCAGCCCCTCTGTTTCTCGCCCTCTGTTTCAGCCCCTCTGTTTCTTGCCCTCTGTTTCAGCCACTCTGTTTCTCGCCCTCTGTTTCAGCCTCTCTGTTTCTCGCCCTCTGTTTCAGCCCCTCTGTTTCAGCCCCTCTGTTTCAGCCCCTCTGTTTCTCGCCCTCTGTTTCAGCCCCTCTGTTTCAGCCCCTCTGTTTCAGCCCCTCTGTTTCTCGCCCTCTGTTTCAGCCCCTCTGTTTCTCGCCCTCTGTTTCAGCCTCTCTGTTTCTCGCCCTCTGTTTCAGCTCCTCTGTTTCAGCCCCTCTGTTTCAGCCCCTCTGTTTCTCGCCCTCTGTTTCAGCCCCTCTGTTTCAGCTCCACTGTTTCAGCCCCTCTGTTTCAGCCCATCTGTTTCTCGCCCTCCGTTTCAGCCCCTCTGTTTCAGCCCCTCTGTTTCTCGCCCTCTGTTTCTCGCCCTCTGTTTCAGCCCATCTGTTTCTCGCCCTCTGTTTCAGCCCCTCTGTTTCAGTCCCACTGTTTCAGCCCCTCTGTTTCAGCCCCTCTGTTTCAGCCCCTCTGTTTCTCGCCATGTTTCAGCGACTCTGTTTCTCGCCCTCTGTTTCAGCCCCTCTGTTTCTCACCCTCTGTATCAGCCGCTTTGTTTCAGCCCCTCTGTTTCAGCCCCTCTGTTTCAGCCTCTCTGTTTCTCGCCCTCTGTTTCTCGCCCTCTGTTTCAGCCCCTCTGTTTCTCGCCCCCTGTTTCAGCCCCTCTGTTTCAGCCCCTCTATTTCAGCCCCTCTGTTCCAGCCCCTCTGTTTCTCGCCCTCTGTTTCAGTCCCTCTGTTTCGTGCTCTCTGTTTCAGCCCCTCTGTTTCAGCCCCACTGTTTCTCGCCCTCTGTTTCTGCCCGTCTGGTTCTCGCCCTCTGTTTCAGTCCCTCTGTTTCGCGCCCTCTGTTTCAGCCCCTCTGATTCAGGCCCACTGTTTCAGCCCCTGTGAATCAGCCCCTCTGATTCAGCCCCTCTGTTTCAGCCCCTCTGTTTAAGCCCCTCTGTTTCTCGCCCTCTGTTTCAGCCCCTCTGTTTCAGCCCTTCTGTTTCAGCCACTCAGTTTCAGCCCCTCTGTTTCTTGCCCTCTGTTTCAGCCCCTCTGTTTCTCGCCCTCTGTTTCAGCCTCTCTGTTTCTCGCCATCTGTTTCAGCTACTCTGTTTCTCGCCCTCTGTTTCAGTCCCTCTGTTTCGCGCTCTCTGTTTCAGCCCCTCTGTTTCAGCCCCTCTGTTTCTCGCTCTCTGTTTCAGCCCCTCTGATTCAGCCCCTCTGTATCAGCCCCTCTGTTTCAGCCCCTCTGTTTCTCGCCCTCTGTTTCAGCCCATCTGTTTCTCGCCCTCTGTTTCAGCCCCTCTCTTTCTCGCACTCTGTGTCAGCCCCTCTGATTCAGCCCCTCTGTTGCAGCCCCACTGATTCAGCCCCTCTGTTTCAGCCCATCTGTTTCTCACCCTCCTTTTCAGCCCCTCTGTTTCAGGCTCTCTGTATCAGCCCGTCTGTTTCAGCCCCTCTGTTTCAGCCCCTCTGTTTCTCGCACTGTGTCTCGCCCGCTGTTTCAGTCCCTTAGTTTCTCGCCCACTGTTTCAGCCCCTCTGTTTCAGCCCCTCTGATTCAGCCCCTCTGATTCAGCCCCTCTGTTTCTCGCCCTCTGTTTCAGCCCCTCTGTTTCAGCCCCTCTGTTTCAGCCCCTCCGATTCATCCCCTCTGTTTCAGCCCCTCTGTTTCTCGCCCTCTGTTTCAGCCCCTCTGTTTCTCGCACTCTGTTTCAGACCCTCTGTTTCAGCCCCTCTGTTTCAGCCCCTCTGTTTCAGCCCCTCTGTTTCTCGCCCTCTGTTTCAGCCCCTCTGTTTCTTGCCCTCTGTTTCAGCCCCTCTGTTTCTCGCCCTCTGTTTCAGCCCCTCTGTTTCAGTCCCTCTGTTTCTCGCCCTCTGTTTCAGCCCCTGTTTCTCGCCCTCTGTTTAAGCCCCTCTGTTTCAGCCCCACTGTGTCAGCCCCACTGTTTCAGACCCTCTGTTTCTCGCCCTCTGTTTCAGCCCCTCTGTTTCTCGCCCTCTGTTTCAGTATCTCTGTTTCAGCCCCTCTGTTTCAGTCCCTCTGTTTCTGGCCCTCTGTTTCTCGCCCTCTGTTTCAGCCCCTCTGTTTCTCGCCCTCTGTTTCTCGCCCTCTGTTTCAACACATCTGTTTCAGCCCCTCTGTTTCAGCCCCTCCGTTTCTCGCCCTCTGTTTCAGCCACTCTGTTTCTCGCCCTCTGTTTCAGCCCCTCTGTTTCTCGCCCTCTGTTTCAGCCCCTCTCTTTCAGCCCCTCTGTTTCAGTCCCTCTGTTTCTCGCCCTCTGTTTCTGGCCCTCTGTTTCAGCCCCTCTGTTTCTCCCCCTCTGTTTCAGCCCTTCTGGTTCAGCCCCTCTGTTTCAGCCCCTCTGTTTCAGCCCCTCTGTTTCAGCCCCTCTGTTTCAGCCCCTCTGTTTCTCGCCCTCTGTTTCAGCCCCTCTGTTTCTTGCCCTCTGTTTCAGCCACTCTGTTTCTCGCCCTCTGTTTCAGCCTCTCTGTTTCTCGCCCTCTGTTTCAGCCCCTCTGTTTCAGCCCCTCTGTTTCAGCCCCTCTGTTTCTCGCCCTCTGTTTCAGCCCCTCTGTTTCAGCCCCTCTGTTTCAGCCCCTCTGTTTCTCGCCCTCTGTTTCAGCCCCTCTGTTTCTCGCCCTCTGTTTCAGCCTCTCTGTTTCTCGCCCTCTGTTTCAGCTCCTCTGTTTCAGCCCCTCTGTTTCAGCCCCTCTGTTTCTCGCCCTCTGTTTCAGCCCCTCTGTTTCAGCTCCACTGTTTCAGCCCCTCTGTTTCAGCCCATCTGTTTCTCGCCCTCCGTTTCAGCCCCTCTGTTTCAGCCCCTCTGTTTCTCGCCCTCTGTTTCTCGCCCTCTGTTTCAGCCCATCTGTTTCTCGCCCTCTGTTTCAGCCCCTCTGTTTCAGTCCCACTGTTTCAGCCCCTCTGTTTCAGCCCCTCTGTTTCAGCCCCTCTGTTTCTCGCCATGTTTCAGCGACTCTGTTTCTCGCCCTCTGTTTCAGCCCCTCTGTTTCTCACCCTCTGTATCAGCCGCTTTGTTTCAGCCCCTCTGTTTCAGCCCCTCTGTTTCAGCCTCTCTGTTTCTCGCCCTCTGTTTCTCGCCCTCTGTTTCAGCCCCTCTGTTTCTCGCCCCCTGTTTCAGCCCCTCTGTTTCAGCCCCTCTATTTCAGCCCCTCTGTTCCAGCCCCTCTGTTTCTCGCCCTCTGTTTCAGTCCCTCTGTTTCGTGCTCTCTGTTTCAGCCCCTCTGTTTCAGCCCCACTGTTTCTCGCCCTCTGTTTCTGCCCGTCTGGTTCTCGCCCTCTGTTTCAGTCCCTCTGTTTCGCGCCCTCTGTTTCAGCCCCTCTGATTCAGGCCCACTGTTTCAGCCCCTGTGAATCAGCCCCTCTGATTCAGCCCCTCTGTTTCAGCCCCTCTGTTTAAGCCCCTCTGTTTCTCGCCCTCTGTTTCAGCCCCTCTGTTTCAGCCCTTCTGTTTCAGCCACTCAGTTTCAGCCCCTCTGTTTCTTGCCCTCTGTTTCAGCCCCTCTGTTTCTCGCCCTCTGTTTCAGCCTCTCTGTTTCTCGCCATCTGTTTCAGCTACTCTGTTTCTCGCCCTCTGTTTCAGTCCCTCTGTTTCGCGCTCTCTGTTTCAGCCCCTCTGTTTCAGCCCCTCTGTTTCTCGCTCTCTGTTTCAGCCCCTCTGATTCAGCCCCTCTGTATCAGCCCCTCTGTTTCAGCCCCTCTGTTTCTCGCCCTCTGTTTCAGCCCATCTGTTTCTCGCCCTCTGTTTCAGCCCCTCTCTTTCTCGCACTCTGTGTCAGCCCCTCTGATTCAGCCCCTCTGTTGCAGCCCCACTGATTCAGCCCCTCTGTTTCAGCCCCTCTATTTCAGCCCCTCTGTTTCAGCCCCTCTGCTTCATCCCATCTGTTTCTCGCATTCTGTTTTTCACCCTCTGTTTCTCACCCTCTGTTTAAGCCCCTCTGTTTCTCGCCCTCTGTTTCAGCCCCTCTGTTTCTCGCCCTCTGTTTCTCACCCTCTGTTTCTCGCCCTCTGTTTCAGCCCCTCTGTTTTTTGCCCTCTGTTTCAGCCCGTCTGTTTCAGCCCCTCTGTTTCAGCCCCTCTGTTTCTCGCCCTCTGTTTCAGCCCCTCTGTTTCTCGCCCTCTGTATCAGCCCCTCTGTTTCTCGCCCTCTGTTTCAACCTCTCTGTTTCTCGCCCTCTGTTTCAGCCACTCTGTTACAGCCCCTCTCTTTCAGCCCCTCTGTTTCTCGCCCTCTGTTTCAGCCCGTCTGTTTCTCGCCCTCTGTTTCAGCCCCTCTGTTTCTCGCCCTCTGTTTCAGCCCCTCTGATTCAGCCCCTCTGTTTCAGCCCCTCTGATTCAGCCCCTCTGTTTCAGCCCCTCTGTTTCAGCCCCTCTGTTTCATCCCCTCTGTTTCTCGCCCTCTGTTTCAGCCCCTCTGTTTTTCGCCCTCTGTTTCAGCCCCTCTGTTTCTCGCCCTCTGTTTCAGGCTCTCTGTTTCTCGCCCGCTGTTTCAGCCCCTTTGTTTCTCGCTCTCTGTTTCAGCCCCTCTGTTTCAGCCCCTCTGATTCAGCCCCTCTGATTCAGCCCCTCTGTTTCTCGCCCTCTGTTTCAGCCCCTCTGTTTCAGCCCCTCTGTTTCTCGCCCTCTATTTCAGCCCCTCTGTTTCTCGCCCTCTGTTTCAGCCCCTCTGTTTCTCGCCCTCTGTTTCAGCCCCTCTGTTTCAGCCCCTCTGTTTCTCGCCCTCTGTTTCAGCCCCTCTGTTTCCCGCCCTCTGTTTCAGCCCCTCTGTTTCAGCACCTCTGTTTCAGCCCCTCTGTTTCAGCCACCCTGTTTCAGGCCCTCTTTTTCAGCCCCTCTGTTTCAGCCCCTCTGTTTCACCCCCTCTGTTTCTCGCCCTCTGTTTCAGCCCCTCTGTTTTTCGCCCTCTTTTTCAGCCCCTCTGTTTCAGCCCTCTGTTTCAGCCCATCTGTTTCTCACCCTCCTTTTCAGCCCCTCTGTTTCAGGCTCTCTGTATCAGCCCGTCTGTTTCAGCCCCTCTGTTTCAGCCCCTCTGTTTCTCGCACTGTTTCTCGCCCGCTGTTTCAGTCCCTGAGTTTCTCGCCCACTGTTTCAGCCCATCTGTTTCAGCCCCTCTGATTCAGCCCCTCTGATTCAGCCCCTCTGTTTCTCGCCCTCTGTTTCAGCCCCTCTGTTTCAGCCCCTCTGTTTCAGCCCCTCCGATTCAGCCCCTCTGTTTCAGCCCCTCTGTTTCTCGCCCTCTGTTTCAGCCCCTCTGTTTCTCGCCCTCTGTTTCAGACCCTCTGTTTCAGCCCCTCTGTTTCAGCCCCTCTGTTTCAGCCCCTCTGTTTCTCGCCCTCTGTTTCAGCCCCTCTGTTTCTTGCCCTCTGTTTCAGCCCCTCTGTTTCTCGCCCTCTGTTTCAGCCCCTCTGTTTCAGTCCCTCTGTTTCTCGCCCTCTGTTTCAGCCCCTGTTTCTCGCCCTCTGTTTAAGCCCCTCTGTTTCAGCCCCACTGTGTCAGCCCCACTGTTTCAGACACTCTGTTTCTCGCCCTCTGTTTCAGCCCCTCTGTTTCTCGCCCTCTGTTTCAGCATCTCTGTTTCAGCCCCTCTGTTTCAGTCCCTCTGTTTCTGGCCCTCTGTTTCTCGCCCTCTGTTTCAGCCCCTCTGTTTCTCGCCCTCTGTTTCAGCCCCTCTGTTTCTCGCCCTCTGTTTCAACACATCTGTTTCAGCCCCTCTGTTTCAGCCCCTCCGTTTCTCGCCACTGTTTCAGCCACTCTGTTTCTCGCCCTCTGTTTCAGCCCCTCTGTTTCTCGCCCTCTGTTTCAGTCCCTCTGTTTCGCGCTCTCTGTTTCAGCCCCTCTGTTTCAGTCCATCTGTTTCTCGCCCTCTGTTTCTGCCCGTCTGTTTCTCGCCCTCTGTTTCAGCCTCTCTGTTTCTCGCCCTCTGTTTCAGCCCCTCTGTTTCTCACCCTCTGTTTCAGACCCTCTGATTAAGCCCCTCTGTTTCAGCCCCTCTGAATCAGCCCCTCTGATTCAGCCCCTCTGTTTCAGCCCCTCTCTTTCAGCCCCTCTGTTTCTCCCCCTCCGTTTCAGCCCCTCTGTTTCAGCCCCACTGTGTCAGCCCCTCTGTTTCAGCCCCCCTATATCTCGCCCTCTGTTTCAGCCCCTCTGTTTCAGCCCCACTGTGTCAGCCCCTCTGTTTCTCGCCCTCTGTTTCAGCCCCTCTGTTTCAGTCCCTCTGTTTCAGTCCCTCTGTTTCTCGCCCTCTGTTTCTCGCCCACTGTTTCAGCCCCTCTGTTTCTCGCCCACTGTTTCAGCCCCTCTGTTTCTCGCCCTCTGTTTCAGCCCCTCTGTTTCAGCCCCTCTGTTTCTCGCCCTCTGTTTCAGCCCCTCTGTTTCTTGCCCGCTGTTTCAGCCTCTCTGTTTCAGCCCCTCTGTTTCAGCCCCTCTGTTTCTCGCCCTCTGTTTCAGCCCCTCTGTTTCTCGCCCTCTGTTTCAGCCCCTCTGTTTCAGCCCCTCTGCTTCAGTCCCTCTGTTTCTCGCCCTCTGTTTCTCGCCCTCTGTTTCAGCCCCTCTGTTTCTCGCCCTCTGTTTCAGTCCCTCTGTTTCTCGCCCTCTGTTTCAGCCCCTCTATTTTTCGCCCTCTGTTTCAGCCCCTCTGTTTCAGCCCCACTGTGTCAGCCCCTCTGTTTCAGACCCTCTGTTTCTCGCCCTCTGTTTCAGACCCTCTGTTTCTCGCCCTCCGTTTCAGCCCCTCTGTTTCAGCCCCTCTGTTTCGCGCCCTCTGTTTAAGCCCCTCTGTTTCTCGCGCTCTGTTTCAGCCCCTCTGTTTCTCGCCCTCTGTTTCAGCCACTCTATTTCTCGCCCTCTGTTTCAGCCCCTCTGTTGCAGCCCCACTGTTTCAGCCCCTCTGTTTCAGCCCCACTGTGTCAGCCCCACTGTTTCAGACACTCTGTTTCTCGCCCTCTGTTTCAGCCCCTCTGTTTCTCGCCCTCTGTTTCAGCATCTCTGTTTCAGCCCCTCTGTTTCAGTCCCTCTGTTTCTGGCCCTCTGTTTCTCGCCCTCTGTTTCAGCCCCTCTGTTTCTCGCCCTCTGTTTCAGCCCCTCTGTTTCTCGCCCTCTGTTTCAACACATCTGTTTCAGCCCCTCTGTTTCAGCCCCTCCGTTTCTCGCCCTCTGTTTCAGCCACTCTGTTTCTCGCCCTCTGTTTCAGCCCCTCTGTTTCTCGCCCTCTGTTTCAGTCCCTCTGTTTCGCGCTCTCTGTTTCAGCCCCTCTGTTTCAGTCCATCTGTTTCTCGCCCTCTGTTTCTGCCCGTCTGTTTCTCGCCCTCTGTTTCAGCCTCTCTGTTTCTCGCCCTCTGTTTCAGCCCCTCTGTTTCTCACCCTCTGTTTCAGACCCTCTGATTAAGCCCCTCTGTTTCAGCCCCTCTGAATCAGCCCCTCTGATTCAGCCCCTCTGTTTCAGCCCCTCTGTTTCAGCCCCTCTGTTTCTCCCCCTCCGTTTCAGCCCCTCTGTTTCAGCCCCACTGTGTCAGCCCCTCTGTTTCAGCCCCCCTATTTCTCGCCCTCTGTTTCAGCCCCTCTGTTTCAGCCCCACTGTGTCAGCCCCTCTGTTTCAGCCCCCCTATTTCTCGCCCTCTGTTTCAGCCTCTCTGTTTCTCGCCCTCTGTTTCAGCCCCTCTGTTTCTCACCTTCTGTTTCAGACCCTCTGATTAAGCCCCTCTGTTTCAGCCCCTCTGAATCAGCCCCTCTGATTCAGCCCCTCTGTTTCAGCCCCTCTGTTTCTCGCCCTCTGTTTCAGCCCCTCTGTTTCTTGCCCGCTGTTTCAGCCTCTCTGTTTCAGCCCCTCTGTTTCAGCCCCTCTGTTTCTCGCCCTCTGTTTCAGCCCCTCTGTTTCTCGCCCTCTGTTTCAGCCCCTCTGTTTCAGCCCCTCTGCTTCAGTCCCTCTGTTTCTCGCCCTCTGTTTCAGCCCCTCTATTTTTCGCCCTCTGTTTCAGCCCCTCTGTTTCAGCCCCACTGTGTCAGACCCTCTGTTTCAGACCCTCTGTTTCTCGCCCTCTGTTTCAGACCCTCTGTTTCTCGCCCTCCGTTTCAGCCCCTCTGTTTCAGCCCCTCTGTTTCAGCCCCTCTGTTTCTCGCCCTCTGTTTCAGTCCCTCTGTTTCTCGCCCTCTGTTTCAGCCCCTCTATTTTTCGCCCTCTGTTTCAGCCCCTCTGTTTCAGCCCCACTGTGTCAGCCCCTCTGTTTCAGACCCTCTGTTTCTCGCCCTCTGTTTCAGACCCTCAGTTTCTCGCCCTCCGTTTCAGCCCCTCTGTTTCAGCCCCTCTGTTTCAGCTCCTCTGTTTCGCGCCCTCTGTTTAAGCCCCTCTGTTTCTCGCGCTCTGTTTCAGCCCCTCTGTTTCTCGCCCTCTGTTTCAGCCACTCTATTTCTCGCCCTCTGTTTCAGCCCCTCTGTTGCAGCCCCACTGTTTCAGCCCCTCTGTTTCAGCCCCTCTGTTTCTCGCCCTCTGTTTCAGCCCCTCTGTTTCTCGCCCTCTGTTTCAGCCCCTCTGTTTCTCGCCCTCTGTTTCAGCCCCTCTGTTTCAGTCCCTCTGTTTCTCGCCCTCTGTTTCTCGCCCTCCGTTTCAGCCCCTCTGTTTCTCGCCCTCTGTTTCAGCCCCTCTGTTTCTCGCCCTCTGATTCAGCTCCTCTGTTTCAGCCTCTCTGTTTCAGCCCCTCTCTTTCTCGCATCTCTGATTCAGCCCCTCTGTTTCTTGCCCTCTGTTTCAGCCCCTCTGTTTCTCGCCCTCTGTTTCAGCCTCTCTGTTTCTCGCCCTCTGTTTCAGCCCCTCTGTTTCAGCCCCTCTGCTTCTCGCCCTCTGTTTCAGCCCCTCTGTTTCTCGCCCTCTGTTTCAGCCCCTCTGTTTCTCGCACTCTGTGTCAGCCCCTCTGATTCAGCCCCTCTGTTGCAGCCCCTCTGATTCAGCCCCTCTGTTTCAGCCCCTCTATTTCATCCCCTCTGTTTCAGCCACTCTGTTTCATCCCATCTGTTTCTCGCCCTCTGTTTCTCACCCTCTGTTTCTCGCCCTCTGTTTCAGCCCCTCTGTTTTTTGCCCTCTGTTTCAGCCCCTCTGTTTCTCGCCCTCTGTTTCTCACCCTCTGTTTCTCGCCCTTTGTTTCAGCACCTCTGTTTTTTGCCGTCTGTTTCAGCCCGTCTGTTTCAGCCCCTCTGTTTCAGCCCCTCTGTTTCTCGCCCTCTGTTTCAGCCCCTCTGTTTCTCGCCCTCTGTTTCAGCCCATCTGTTTCTCGCCCTCTGTTTCAACCCCTCTGTTTCTTGCCCTCTGTTTCAGCCCCTCTGATTCAGCCCCTCTGTTTCAGCCCCTCTGTTTCAGCCCCTCTGTTTCATCCCCTCTGTTTCTCGCCCTCTGTTTCAGCCCCTCTGTTTTTCGCCCTCTGTTTCAGCCCTCTGTTTCTCGCCCTCTGTTTCAGGCTCTCTGTTTCAGCCCGTCTGTTTCTTCCCCTCTGTTACAGCCCCTCTGTTTCTGGCCCTCTGTTTCTCGCCCGCGGTTTCAGCCCCTTTGTTTCACGCCCTCTGTTTCAGCCCCTCTGTTTCAGCCCCTCTGATTCAGCCCCTCTGTTTCTCGCCCTCTATTTCAGCCCCTCTGTTTCTCGCCCTCTGTTTCAGCCCCGCTGTTTCTCGCCCTCTGTTTCAGCCACTCTGTTTCAGCCCCTCTGTTTCTCGCCCTCTGTTTGAGCCCCTCTGTTTCTCGCCCTCTGTTTCAGCCCCTCTGTTTCAGCACCTCTGTTTCAGCCCCTCTGTTTCAGCCACCCTGTTGCAGCCCCTCTGTTTCAGCCCCTCTGTTTCAGCCCCTCTGTTTCACCCCCTCTGTTTCTCGCCCTCTGTTTCAGCCCCTCTGGTTTTCGCCCTCTTTTTCAGCCCCTCTGTGTCAGCCCTCTGTTTCAGCCCCTCTGTTTCTCACCCTCTGTTTCAGCCCCTCTGATTCAGCCCCTCTCTTTCTCGCCCTCTGTTTCAGCCCCTCTGTTTCTGGCCCTCTGTTTCAGCCCCTCTGTTTCTCGCCCTCTGTTTCAGCCCCACTGTTTCAGCCCCTCTGTTTCAGACCCTCTGTTTCAACCCCTCGGTTTCAGCCCCTCTGTTTCTAGCTTTCTGTTTCAGCCACTCTGTTTCTTGCCCTCTGTTTCAGCCCCTCTGTTTTTCGCCCTCTGTTTCAGCCCTCTGTTTCTCACCCTCTGTTTCTCGCCCTCTGTTTCAGCCCCTCTGTTTCAGCACCTCTGTTTCAGCCCCTCTGTTTCAGCCACCCTGTTGCAGCCCCTCTGTTTCAGCCCCTCTGTTTCAGCCCCTCTGTTTCACCCCCTCTGTTTCTCGCCCTCTGTTTCAGCCCCTCTGTTTTTCGCCCTCTTTTTCAGCCCCTCTGTTTCAGCCCTCTGTTTCAGCCCCTCTGTTTCTCACCCTCTGTTTCAGCCCCTCTGATTCAGCCCCTCTGTTTCTCGCCCTCTGTTTCAGCCCCTCTGTTTCGCGCCCTCTGTTTCAGCCCCTCTGTTTCTCGCCCTCTGTTTCAGCCCCACTGTTTCAGCCCCTCTGTTTCAGACCCTCTGTTTCAACCCCTCTGTTTCAGCCCCTCTGTTTCTAGCTTTCTGTTTCAGCCACTCTGTTTCTTGCCCTCTGTTTCAGCCCCTCTGTTTTTCGCCCTCTGTTTCAGCCCTCTGTTTCTCGCCCTCTGTTTCAGGCTCTCTGTTTCAGCCCGTCTGTTTCTTCCCCTCTGTTACAGCCCCTCTGTTTCTGGCCCTCTGTTTCTCGCCCGCGGTTTCAGCCCCTTTGTTTCTCGCCCTCTGTTTCAGCCCCTCTGTTTCAGCCCCTCTGATTCAGCCCCTCTGATTCAGCCCCTCTGTTTCTCGCCCTCTATTTCAGCCCCTCTGTTTCTCGCCCTCTGTTTCAGCCCCTCTGTTTCTCGCCCTCTGTTTCAGCCACTCTGTTTCAGCCCCTCTGTTTCTCGCCCTCTGTTTCAGCCCCTCTGTTTCTCGCCCTCTGTTTCAGCCCCTCTGTTTCAGCACCTCTGTTTCAGCCCCTCTGTTTCAGCCACCCTGTTGCAGCCCCTCTGTTTCAGCCCCTCTGTTTCAGCCCCTCTGTTTCAGCCCCTCTGTTTCTCGCCCTCTGTTTCAGCCCCTCTGTTTCAGCCCCTCTGCTTCAGTCCCTCTGTTTCTCGCCCTCTGTTTCTCGCCCTCTGTTTCAGCCCCTCTGTTTCTCGCCCTCTGTTTCAGTCCCTCTGTTTCTCGCCCTCTGTTTCAGCCCCTCTATTTTTCGCCCTCTGTTTCAGCCCCTCTGTTTCAGCCCCACTGTGTCAGCCCCTCTGTTTCAGACCCTCTGTTTCTCGCCCTCTGTTTCAGACCCTCTGTTTCTCGCCCTCCGTTTCAGCCCCTCTGTTTCAGCCCCTCTGTTTCAGCCCCTCTGTTTCGCGCCCTCTGTTTAAGCCCCTCTGTTTCTCGCGCTCTGTTTCAGCCCCTTTGTTTCTCGCCCTCTGTTTCAGCCACTCTATTTCTCGCCCTCTGTTTCAGCCCCTCTGTTGCAGCTCCACTGTTTCAGCCCCTCTGTTTCAGCCCCTCTGTTTCTCGCCCTCTGTTTCAGCCCCTCTGTTTCTCGCCCTCTGTTTCAGCCCCTCTGTTTCTCGCCCTCTGTTTCAGCCCCTCTGTTTCAGTCCCTCTGTTTCTCGCCCTCTGTTTCTCGCCCTCCGTTTCAGCCCCTCTGTTTCTCGCCCTCTGTTTCAGCCCCTCTGTTTCTCGCCCTCTGTTTCAGCTCCTCTGTTTCAGCCTCTCTGTTTCAGCCCCTCTCTTTCTCGCATCTCTGATTCAGCCCCTCTGTTTCTTGCCCTCTGTTTCAGCCCCTCTGTTTCTCGCCCTCTGTTTCAGCCTCTCTGTTTCTCGCCCTCTGTTTCAGCCCCTCTGTTTCAGCCCCTCTGTTTCTCGCCCTCTGTTTCAGCCCCTCTGTTTCTCGCCCTCTGTTTCAGCCCCTCTGTTTCTCGCACTCTGTGTCAGCCCCTCTGATTCAGCCCCTCTGTTGCAGCCCCTCTGATTCAGCCCCTCTGTTTCAGCCCCTCTATTTCATCCCCTCTGTTTCAGCCACTCTGTTTCATCCCATCTGTTTCTCGCCCTCTGTTTCTCACACTCTGTTTCTCGCCCTCTGTTTCAGCCCCTCTGTTTTTTGCCCTCTGTTTCAGCCCCTCTGTTTCTCGCCCTCTGTTTCTCACCCTCTGTTTCTCGCCCTCTGTTTCAGCACCTCTGTTTTTTGCCGTCTGTTTCAGCCCGTCTGTTTCAGCCCCTCTATTTCAGCCCCTCTGTTTCTCGCCCTCTGTTTCAGCCCCTCTGATTCTCGCCCTCTGTTTCAGCCCATCTGTTTCTCGCCCTCTGTTTCAACCCCTCTGTTTCTTGCCCTCTGTTTCAGCCCCTCTGATTCAGCCCCTCTGTTTCAGCCCCTCTGTTTCAGCCCCTCTGTTTCATCCCCTCTGTTTCTCGCCCTCTGTTTCAGCCCCTCTGTTTTTCGCCCTCTGTTTCAGCCCTCTGTTTCTCGCCCTCTGTTTCAGGCTCTCTGTTTCAGCCCGTCTGTTTCTTCCCCTCTGTTACAGCCCCTCTGTTTCTGGCCCTCTGTTTCTCGCCCGCGGTTTCAGCCCCTTTGTTTCACGCCCTCTGTTTCAGCCCCTCTGTTTCAGCCCCTCTGATTCAGCCCCTCTGTTTCTCGCCCTCTATTTCAGCCCCTCTGTTTCTCGCCCTCTGTTTCAGCCCCGCTGTTTCTCGCCCTCTGTTTCAGCCACTCTGTTTCAGCCCCTCTGTTTCTCGCCCTCTGTTTGAGCCCCTCTGTTTCTCGCCCTCTGTTTCAGCCCCTCTGTTTCAGCACCTCTGTTTCAGCCCCTCTGTTTCAGCCACCCTGTTGCAGCCCCTCTGTTTCAGCCCCTCTGTTTCAGCCCCTCTGTTTCACCCCCTCTGTTTCTCGCCCTCTGTTTCAGCCCCTCTGGTTTTCGCCCTCTTTTTCAGCCCCTCTGTGTCAGCCCTCTGTTTCAGCCCCTCTGTTTCTCACCCTCTGTTTCAGCCCCTCTGATTCAGCCCCTCTCTTTCTCGCCCTCTGTTTCAGCCCCTCTGTTTCTGGCCCTCTGTTTCAGCCCCTCTGTTTCTCGCCCTCTGTTTCAGCCCCACTGTTTCAGCCCCTCTGTTTCAGACCCTCTGTTTCAACCCCTCGGTTTCAGCCCCTCTGTTTCTAGCTTTCTGTTTCAGCCACTCTGTTTCTTGCCCTCTGTTTCAGCCCCTCTGTTTTTCGCCCTCTGTTTCAGCCCTCTGTTTCTCACCCTCTGTTTCTCGCCCTCTGTTTCAGCCCCTCTGTTTCAGCACCTCTGTTTCAGCCCCTCTGTTTCAGCCACCCTGTTGCAGCCCCTCTGTTTCAGCCCCTCTGTTTCAGCCCCTCTGTTTCACCCCCTCTGTTTCTCGCCCTCTGTTTCAGCCCCTCTGTTTTTCGCCCTCTTTTTCAGCCCCTCTGTTTCAGCCCTCTGTTTCAGCCCCTCTGTTTCTCACCCTCTGTTTCAGCCCCTCTGATTCAGCCCCTCTGTTTCTCGCCCTCTGTTTCAGCCCCTCTGTTTCGCGCCCTCTGTTTCAGCCCCTCTGTTTCTCGCCCTCTGTTTCAGCCCCACTGTTTCAGCCCCTCTGTTTCAGACCCTCTGTTTCAACCCCTCTGTTTCAGCCCCTCTGTTTCTAGCTTTCTGTTTCAGCCACTCTGTTTCTTGCCCTCTGTTTCAGCCCCTCTGTTTTTCGCCCTCTGTTTCAGCCCTCTGTTTCTCGCCCTCTGTTTCAGGCTCTCTGTTTCAGCCCGTCTGTTTCTTCCCCTCTGTTACAGCCCCTCTGTTTCTGGCCCTCTGTTTCTCGCCCGCGGTTTCAGCCCCTTTGTTTCTCGCCCTCTGTTTCAGCCCCTCTGTTTCAGCCCCTCTGATTCAGCCCCTCTGATTCAGCCCCTCTGTTTCTCGCCCTCTATTTCAGCCCCTCTGTTTCTCGCCCTCTGTTTCAGCCCCTCTGTTTCTCGCCCTCTGTTTCAGCCACTCTGTTTCAGCCCCTCTGTTTCTCGCCCTCTGTTTCAGCCCCTCTGTTTCTCGCCCTCTGTTTCAGCCCCTCTGTTTCAGCACCTCTGTTTCAGCCCCTCTGTTTCAGCCACCCTGTTGCAGCCCCTCTGTTTCAGCCCCTCTGTTTCAGCCCCTCTGTTTCAGCCCCTCTGTTTCTCGCCCTCTGTTTCAGCCCCTCTGTTTCAGCCCCTCTGCTTCAGTCCCTCTGTTTCTCGCCCTCTGTTTCTCGCCCTCTGTTTCAGCCCCTCTGTTTCTCGCCCTCTGTTTCAGTCCCTCTGTTTCTCGCCCTCTGTTTCAGCCCCTCTATTTTTCGCCCTCTGTTTCAGCCCCTCTGTTTCAGCCCCACTGTGTCAGCCCCTCTGTTTCAGACCCTCTGTTTCTCGCCCTCTGTTTCAGACCCTCTGTTTCTCGCCCTCCGTTTCAGCCCCTCTGTTTCAGCCCCTCTGTTTCAGCCCCTCTGTTTCGCGCCCTCTGTTTAAGCCCCTCTGTTTCTCGCGCTCTGTTTCAGCCCCTTTGTTTCTCGCCCTCTGTTTCAGCCACTCTATTTCTCGCCCTCTGTTTCAGCCCCTCTGTTGCAGCTCCACTGTTTCAGCCCCTCTGTTTCAGCCCCTCTGTTTCTCGCCCTCTGTTTCAGCCCCTCTGTTTCTCGCCCTCTGTTTCAGCCCCTCTGTTTCTCGCCCTCTGTTTCAGCCCCTCTGTTTCAGTCCCTCTGTTTCTCGCCCTCTGTTTCTCGCCCTCCGTTTCAGCCCCTCTGTTTCTCGCCCTCTGTTTCAGCCCCTCTGTTTCTCGCCCTCTGTTTCAGCTCCTCTGTTTCAGCCTCTCTGTTTCAGCCCCTCTCTTTCTCGCATCTCTGATTCAGCCCCTCTGTTTCTTGCCCTCTGTTTCAGCCCCTCTGTTTCTCGCCCTCTGTTTCAGCCTCTCTGTTTCTCGCCCTCTGTTTCAGCCCCTCTGTTTCAGCCCCTCTGTTTCTCGCCCTCTGTTTCAGCCCCTCTGTTTCTCGCCCTCTGTTTCAGCCCCTCTGTTTCTCGCACTCTGTGTCAGCCCCTCTGATTCAGCCCCTCTGTTGCAGCCCCTCTGATTCAGCCCCTCTGTTTCAGCCCCTCTATTTCATCCCCTCTGTTTCAGCCACTCTGTTTCATCCCATCTGTTTCTCGCCCTCTGTTTCTCACACTCTGTTTCTCGCCCTCTGTTTCAGCCCCTCTGTTTTTTGCCCTCTGTTTCAGCCCCTCTGTTTCTCGCCCTCTGTTTCTCACCCTCTGTTTCTCGCCCTCTGTTTCAGCACCTCTGTTTTTTGCCGTCTGTTTCAGCCCGTCTGTTTCAGCCCCTCTATTTCAGCCCCTCTGTTTCTCGCCCTCTGTTTCAGCCCCTCTGTTTCTCGCCCTCTGTTTCAGCCCATCTGTTTCTCGCCCTCTGTTTCAACCCCTCTGTTTCTTGCCCTCTGTTTCAGCCCCTCTGATTCAGCCCCTCTGTTTCAGCCCCTCTGTTTCAGCCCCTCTGTTTCATCCCCTCTGTTTCTCGCCCTCTGTTTCAGCCCCTCTGTTTTTCGCCCTCTGTTTCAGCCCTCTGTTTCTCGCCCTCTGTTTCAGGCTCTCTGTTTCAGCCCGTCTGTTTCTTCCCCTCTGTTACAGCCCCTCTGTTTCTGGCCCTCTGTTTCTCGCCCGCGGTTTCAGCCCCTTTGTTTCACGCCCTCTGTTTCAGCCCCTCTGTTTCAGCCCCTCTGATTCAGCCCCTCTGATTCAGCCCCTCTGTTTCTCGCCCTCTATTTCAGCCCCTCTGTTTCTCGCCCTCTGTTTCAGCCCCTCTGTTTCTCGCCCTCTGTTTCAGCCACTCTGTTTCAGCCCCTCTGTTTCTCGCCCTCTGTTTCAGCCCCTCTGTTTCTCGCCCTCTGTTTCAGCCCCTCTGTTTCAGCACCTCTGTTTCAGCCCCTCTGTTTCAGCCACCCTGTTGCAGCCCCTCTGTTTCAGCCCCTCTGTTTCAGCCCCTCGTTTCACCCCCTCTGTTTCTCGCCCTCTGTTTCAGCCCCTCTGGTTTTCGCCCTCTTTTTCAGCCCCTCTGTGTCAGCCCTCTGTTTCAGCCCCTCTGTTTCTCACCCTCTGTTTCAGCCCCTCTGATTCAGCCCCTCTCTTTCTCGCCCTCTGTTTCAGCCCCTCTGTTTCTGGCCCTCTGTTTCAGCCCCTCTGTTTCTCGCCCTCTGTTTCAGCCCCACTGTTTCAGCCCCTCTGTTTCAGACCCTCTGTTTCAACCCCTCGGTTTCAGCCCCTCTGTTTCTAGCTTTCTGTTTCAGCCACTCTGTTTCTTGCCCTCTGTTTCAGCCCCTCTGTTTTTCGCCCTCTGTTTCAGCCCTCTGTTTCTCACCCTCTGTTTCTCGCCCTCTGTTTCAGCCCCTCTGTTTCAGCACCTCTGTTTCAGCCCCTCTGTTTCAGCCACCCTGTTTCAGCCCCTCTGTTTCAGCCCCTCTGTTTCAGCCCCTCTGTTTCACCCCCTCTGTTTCTCGCCCTCTGTTTCAGCCCCTCTGTTTTTCGCCCTCTTTTTCAGCCCCTCTGTTTCAGCCCTCTGTTTCAGCCCCTCTGTTTCTCACCCTCTGTTTCAGCCCCTCTGATTCAGCCCCTCTGTTTCTCGCCCTCTGTTTCAGCCCCTCTGTTTCGCGCCCTCTGTTTCAGCCCCTCTGTTTCTCGCCCTCTGTTTCAGCCCCACTGTTTCAGCCCCTCTGTTTCAGACCCTCTGTTTCAACCCCTCTGTTTCAGCCCCTCTGTTTCTAGCTTTCTGTTTCAGCCACTCTGTTTCTTGCCCTCTGTTTCAGCCCCTCTGTTTTTCGCCCTCTGTTTCAGCCCTCTGTTTCTCGCCCTCTGTTTCAGGCTCTCTGTTTCAGCCCGTCTGTTTCTTCCCCTCTGTTACAGCCCCTCTGTTTCTGGCCCTCTGTTTCTCGCCCGCGGTTTCAGCCCCTTTGTTTCTCGCCCTCTGTTTCAGCCCCTCTGTTTCAGCCCCTCTGATTCAGCCCCTCTGATTCAGCCCCTCTGTTTCTCGCCCTCTATTTCAGCCCCTCTGTTTCTCGCCCTCTGTTTCAGCCCCTCTGTTTCTCGCCCTCTGTTTCAGCCACTCTGTTTCAGCCCCTCTGTTTCTCGCCCTCTGTTTCAGCCCCTCTGTTTCTCGCCCTCTGTTTCAGCCCCTCTGTTTCAGCACCTCTGTTTCAGCCCCTCTGTTTCAGCCACCCTGTTGCAGCCCCTCTGTTTCAGCCCCTCTGTTTCAGCACCTCTGTTTCACCCCCTCTGTTTCTCGCCCTCTGTTTCAGCCCCTCTGTTTTTCGCCCTCTTTTTCAGCCCCTCTGTTTCAGCCCTCTGTTTCAGCCCCTCTGTTTCTCACCCTCTGTTTCAGCCCCTCTGATTCAGCCCCTCTGTTTCTCGCCCTCTGTTTCAGCCCCTCTGTTTCGCGCCCTCTGTTTCAGCCCCTCTGTTTCTCGCCCTCTGTTTCAGCCCCACTGTTTCAGCCCCTCTGTTTCAGACCCTCTGTTTCAACCCCTCTGTTTCAGCCCCTCTGTTTCTAGCTTTCTGTTTCAGCCACTCTGTTTCTTGCCCTCTGTTTCAGCCCCTCTGTTTCAGCCCCTCTGTTTCTCGCCCGCTGTTTCTGCCCCTCTGTTTCAGCCCCTCAGTTTCTCGCCCTCTGTTTCAGACCCGCTGATTCAGCCCCTCTGTTTCAGCCCCTCTGATTCATCCCCTCTGTTTCAGCCCCTCTATTTCAGCCCCTCTGTTTCAGCCCCTCTGATTCAGCTCCTCTGTTTCAGGCTCTCTGTTTCAGCCCGTCTGTTTCAGCCCCTCTGTTTCAGCCCCTCTGTTTCTCGCACTCTGTTTCTCGCCCGCTGTTTCAGTCCCTTAGTTTCTCGCCCACTGTTTCAGCCCCTCTGTTTCAGCCCCGCTGATTCAGCCCCTCTGATTCAGCCCCTCTGTTTCTCGCCCTCTGTTTCAGCCCCTCTGTTTCAGCCCCTCTGTTTCAGCCCCTCCGATTCATCCCCTCTGTTTCAGCCCCTCTGTTTCTCGCCCTCTGTTTCAGCCCCTCTGATTCACACTCTCTGTTTCAGCCCCTCTGTTTCAGCCCCTCTGTTTCTCGCCCTCTGTTTCTGCCCCTCTGTTTCTCGCCCTCTGTTTCAGCCCCTCTGTTTCGCGCCCTCTGTTTCAGCCCCTCTGTTTCTCGCCCTCTGTTTCAGCCCCACTGTTTCAGCCACTCTGTTTCAGACCCTCTGTTTCAACCCCTCTGTTTCAGCCCCTCTGTTTCTAGCTTTCTGTTTCAGACACTCTGTTTCTTGCCCTCTGTTTCAGCCCCTCTGTTTTTCGCCCTCTGTTTCAGCCCTCTGTTTCTCGCCCTCTGTTTCAGGCTCTCTGTTTCAGCCCGTCTGTTTCTTCCCCTCTGTTACAGCCCCTCTGTTTCTGGCCCTCTGTTTCTCGCCCGCGGTTTCAGCCCCTTTGTTTCTCGCCCTCTGTTTCAGCCCCTCTGTTTCAGCCCCTCTGATTCAGCCCCTCTGATTCAGCCCCTCTGTTTCTCGCCCTCTATTTCAGCCCCTCTGTTTATCGCCCTCTGTTTCAGCCCCTCTGTTTCTCGCCCTCTGTTTCAGCCACTCTGTTTCAGCCCCTCTGTTTCTCGCCCTCTGTTTCAGCCCCTCTGTTTCTCGCCCTCTGTTTCAGCCCCTCTGTTTCAGCACCTCTGTTTCAGCCCCTCTGTTTCAGCCACCCTGTTGCAGCCCCTCTGTTTCAGCCCCTCTGTTTCAGCCCCTCTGTTTCACCCCCTCTGTTTCTCGCCCTCTGTTTCAGCCCCTCTGTTTTTCGCCCTCTTTTTCAGCCCCTCTGTTTCAGCCCTCTGTTTCAGCCCCTCTGTTTCTCACCCTCTGTTTCAGCCCCTCTGATTCAGCCCCTCTGTTTCTCGCCCTCTGTTTCAGCCCCTCTGTTTCGCGCCCTCTGTTTCAGCCCCTCTGTTTCTCGCCCTCTGTTTCAGCCCCACTGTTTCAGCCCCTCTGTTTCAGACCCTCTGTTTCAACCCCTCTGTTTCAGCCCCTCTGTTTCTAGCTTTCTGTTTCAGCCACTCTGTTTCTTGCCCTCTGTTTCAGCCCCTCTGTTTCAGCCCCTCTGTTTCTCGCCCGCTGTTTCTGCCCCTCTGTTTCAGCCCCTCAGTTTCTCGCCCTCTGTTTCAGCCCCGCTGATTCAGCCCCTCTGTTTCAGCCCCTCTGATTCATCCCCTCTGTTTCAGCCCCTCTATTTCAGCCCCTCTGTTTCAGCCCCTCTGTTTCTCGCACTCTGTTTCTCGCCCGCTGTTTCAGTCCCTTAGTTTCTCGCCCACTGTTTCAGCCCCTCTGTTTCAGCCCCGCTGATTCAGCCCCTCTGATTCAGCCCCTCTGTTTCTCGCCCTCTGTTTCAGCCACTCTGTTTCAGCCCCTCTGTTTCTCGCCCTCTGTTTCAGCCCCTCTGTTTCTCGCCCTCTGTTTCAGCCCCTCTGTTTCAGCACCTCTGTTTCAGCCCCTCTGTTTCAGCCACCCTGTTGCAGCCCCTCTGTTTCAGCCCCTCTGTTTCAGCCCCTCTGTTTCACCCCCTCTGTTTCTCGCCCTCTGTTTCAGCCCCTCTGTTTTTCGCCCTCTTTTTCAGCCCCTCTGTTTCAGCCCTCTGTTTCAGCCCCTCTGTTTCTCACCCTCTGTTTCAGCCCCTCTGATTCAGCCCCTCTGTTTCTCGCCCTCTGTTTCAGCCCCTCTGTTTCGCGCCCTCTGTTTCAGCCCCTCTGTTTCTCGCCCTCTGTTTCAGCCCCACTGTTTCAGCCCCTCTGTTTCAGACCCTCTGTTTCAACCCCTCTGTTTCAGCCCCTCTGTTTCTAGCTTTCTATTTCAGCCACTCTGTTTCTTGCCCTCTGTTTCAGCCCCTCTGTTTCAGCCCCTCTGTTTCTCGCCCGCTGTTTCTGCCCCTCTGTTTCAGCCCCTCAGTTTCTCGCCCTCTGTTTCAGCCCCGCTGATTCAGCCCCTCTGTTTCAGCCCCTCTGATTCATCCCCTCTGTTTCAGCCCCTCTATTTCAGCCCCTCTGTTTCAGCCCCTCTGATTCAGCTCCTCTGTTTCAGGCTCTCTGTTTCAGCCCGTCTGTTTCAGCCCCTCTGTTTCAGCCCCTCTGTTTCTCGCACTCTGTTTCTCGCCCGCTGTTTCAGTCCCTTAGTTTCTCGCCCACTGTTTCAGCCCCTCTGTTTCAGCCCCGCTGATTCAGCCCCTCTGATTCAGCCCCTCTGTTTCTCGCCCTCTGTTTCAGCCCCTCTGTTTCAGCCCCTCTGTTTCAGCCCCTCCGATTCATCCCCTCTGTTTCAGCCCCTCTGTTTCTCGCCCTCTGTTTCAGCCCCTCTGATTCACACTCTCTGTTTCAGCCCCTCTGTTTCAGCCCCTCTGTTTCTCGCCCTCTGTTTCTGCCCCTCTGTCTCTCGCCTTCTGTTTCAGCCCCTCTGTTTCTCGCCCTCTGTTTCAGCCCGTCTGATTCAGCCCGTCTGTTTCTTCCCCTCTGTTACAGCCCCTCGGTTTCTGGCCCTCTGTTTCTCGCCCGCGGTTTCAGCCCCTTTGTTTCTCGCCCTCTGTTTCAGCCCCTCTGTTTCAGCTCCTCTGATTCAGCCCCTCTGATTCAGCCCCTCTGTTTCTCGCCCTCTATTTCAGCCCCTCTGTTTCTCGCCCTCTGTTTCAGCCCCTCTGTTTCTCGCCCTCTGTTTCAGCCACTCTGTTTCAGCCCCTCTGTTTCTCGCCCTCTGTTTCAGCCCCTCTGTTTCAGCCCCTCTGTTTCACCCCCTCTGTTTCTCGCCCTCTGTTTCTCGCCCTCTGTTTCAGCCCCTCTGTTTTTCGCCCTCTTTTTCAGCCCCTCTGTTTCAGCCCTCTGTTTCAGCCCCTCTGTTTCTCACCCTCTGTTTCAGCCCCTCTGATTCAGCCCCTCTGTTTCTCGCCCTCTGTTTCAGCCCCTCTGTTTCTCGCCCTCTGTTTCAGCCCCTCTGATTCAGCCCCTCTGTTTCAGCCCCTCTGATTCAGCCCCTCTGTTTCAGCCCCTCTGTTTCATCCCCTCTGTTTCTCGCCCTCTGTTTCAGCCCCTCTGTTTTTCGCTCTCTGGTTCAGCCCCTCTGTTTCTCGCCCTCTGTTTCAGGCTCTCTGTTTCAGCCCGTCTGTTTCAGCCCCTCTGTTTCAGCCCCTCTGTTTCTGGCCCTCTGTTTCTCGCCCGCTGTTTCAGCCCCTTTGTTTCTCGCTCTCTGTTTCAGCCCCTCTGTTTCAGCCCCTCTGATTCAGCCCCTCTGATTCAGCCCCTCTGTTTCTCGCCCTCTGTTTCAGCCCCTCTGTTTCAGCCCCTCTGTTTCTCGCCCTCTATTTCAGCCCCTCTGTTTCTCGCCCTCTGTTTCAGCCCCTCTGTTTCTCGCCCTCTGTTTCAGCCCCTCTGATTCAGCCCCTCTGTTTCTCGCCCTCTGTTTCAGCCCCTCTGTTTCTCGCCCTCTGTTTCAGCCCCACTGTTTCAGCCCCTCTGTTTCAGACCCTCTGTTTCAACCCCTCTGTTTCAGCCCCTCTGTTTCTAGCTTTCTGTTTCAGCCACTCTGTTTCTTGCCGTCTGTTTCAGCCCCTCTGTTTCAGCCCCTCTGTTTCTCGCACGCTGTTTCTGCCCCTCTGTTTCAGCCCCTCAGTTTCTCGCCCTCTGTTTCAGCCCCGCTGATTCAGCCCCTCTGTTTCAGCCCCTCTGATTCATCCCCTCTGTTTCAGCCCCTCTGTTTCTCGCACTCTGTTTCTCGCCCGCTGTTTCAGTCCCTTAGTTTCTCGCCCACTGTTTCAGCCCCTCTGTTTCAGCCCCGCTGATTCAGCCCCTCTGATTCAGCCCCTCTGTTTCTCGCCCTCTGTTTCAGCCCCTCTGTTTCAGCCCCTCTGTTTCAGCCCCTCCGATTCATCCCCTCTGTTTCAGCCCCTCTGTTTCTCGCCCTCTGTTTCAGCCCCTCTGATTCACACTCTCTGTTTCAGCCCCTCTGTTTCAGCCCCTCTCTTTCTCGCCCTCTGTTTCTGCCCCTCTGTCTCTCGCCTTCTGTTTCAGCCCCTCTGTTTCTCGCCCTCTGTTTCAGCCCGTCTGATTCAGCCCCTCTGTTTCAGCCCCTCTGATTCAGCCCCTCTGTTTCAGCCCCTCTGTTTCAGCCCGTCTGTTTCTCACCCTCTGTTTCAGCCCCTCTGTTTCTCACCCTCTGTTTCAGCTCCTCTGTTTCATCCCCTCTTTTTCTCGCCCACTGTTTCAGCCCCACTGTTTCTCGCCCTCTGTTTCAGCCCCTCTGATTCAGCCCCTCTGTTTCTCGCCCTCTGTTTCAGCCCCTCTGTTTCAGTCCCTCTGTTTCAGCCCCTCTGTTTCTCGCCCTCTGTTTCAGCCCCTCTGTTTCAGCCCTTCTGCTTCTCGCCCTCTGTTTCAGCCCCTCTGTTTCTCGCCCTCTGTTTCAGCCCCTCTAATTCTCGCCCTCTGTTTCAGCCCCTCTGTTTCAGCCCCACTGTTTCAGCCCCTTTGTTTCAGCCCCTCTGATTCTCGCCCTCTGTTTCAGCCGCTCTGTTTCTCGCCCTCTGTTTCAGCCCCTCTCTTTCAGCCCCTCTGTTTCAGTCCCTCTGTTTCTCGCCCTCTGTTTCTGGCCCTCTGTTTCAGCCCCTCTGTTTCTCCCCCTCTGTTTCAGCCCTTCTTGTTCAGCCCCTCTGTTTCAGCCCCTCTGTTTCAGCCCCTCTGTTTCAGCCCCTCTGTTTCAGCCCCTCTGTTTCTCGCCCTCTGTTTCAGCCCCTCTGTTTCTTGCCCTCTGTTTTAGCCACTCTGTTTCTCGCCCTCTGTTTCAGCCTCTCTGTTTCTCGCCCTCTGTTTCAGCCCCTCTGTTTCAGCCCCTCTGTTTCTCGCCCTCTGTTTCAGCCACTCTGTTTCAGCCCCTCTGTTTCAGCCCCTCTGTTTCTCGCCCTCTGTTTCAGCCCCTCTGTTTCTCGCCCTCTGTTTCAGCCTCTCTGTTTCTCGCCCTCTGTTTCAGCTCCTCTGTTTCAACCCCTCTGTTTCAGCCCCTCTGTTTCTCGCCCTCTGTTTCAGCCCCTCTGTTTCAGCTCCACTGTTTCAGCCCCTCTGTTTCAGCCCATCTGTTTCTCGCCCTCCGTTTCAGCCCCTCTGTTTCAGCCCCTCTGTTTCTCGCCCTCTGTTTCAGCCCCTCTGTTTCTCGCCCTCTGTTTCAGCCCCTCTGTTTCTCGCCCTCTGTTTCAGCCCCTCTGTTTCAGTCCCACTGTTTCAGCCCCTCTGTTTCAGCCCCTCTGTTTCAGCCCCTCTGTTTCTCGCCATGTTTCAGCGACTCTGTTTCTCGCCCTCTGTTTCAGCCCCTCTGTTTCTCACCCTCTGTATCAGCCGCTTTGTTTCAGCCCCTCTGTTTCAGCCCCTCTGTTTCAGCCTCTCTGTTTCTCGCCCTCTGTTTCTCGCCCTCTGTTTCAGCCCCTCTGTTTCTCGCCCCCTGTTTCAGCCCCTCTGTTTCAGCCCCTCTATTTCAGCCCCTCTGTTCCAGCCCCTCTGTTTCTCGCCCTCTGTTTCAGTCCCTCTGTTTCGCGCTCTCTGTTTCAGCCCCTCTGTTTCAGCCCCACTGTTTCTCGCCCTCTGTTTCTGCCCGTCTGGTTCTCGCCCTCTGTTTGAGTCCCTCTGTTTCGCGCCCTCTGTTTCAGCCCCTCTGATTCAGCCCCTCTGTTTCAGCCCCTGTGAATCAGCCCCTCTGATTCAGCCCCTCTGTTTCAGCCCCTCTGTTGAAGCCCCTCTGTTTCTCGCCCTCTGTTTCAGCCCCTCTGTTTCAGCCCTTCTGTTTCAGCCAGTCAGTTTCAAAAACCTCTGTTTCTTGCCCTCTGTTTCAGCCCCTCTGTTTCTCGCCCTCTGTTTCAGCCTCTCTGTTTCTCGCCATCTGTTTCAGCTCCTCTGTTTCTCGCCCTCTGTTTCGTGCTCTCTGTTTCAGCCCCTCAGTTTCAGCCCCTCTGTTTCTCGCTCTCTGTTTCAGCCCCTCTGATTCAGCCCCTCTGTATCAGCCCCTCTGTTTCAGCCCCTCTGTTTCTCGCCCTCTGTTTCAGCCCATCTGTTTCTCGCCCTCTGTTTCAGCCCCTCTGTTTCTCGCCCTCTTTTTCAGCCACTCTGTTTCAGCCCCTCTGTTTCTCGCCCTCTGTTTCAGCCCCTCTGTTTCTCGCCCTCTGTTTCAGCCCCTCTGTTTCAGCACCTCTGTTTCAGCCCCTCTGTTTCAGCCACCCTGTTGCAGCCCCTCTGTTTCAGCCCCTCTGTTTCAGCCCCTCTGTTTCACCCCCTCTGTTTCTCGCCCTCTGTTTCAGCCCCTCTGTTTTTCGCCCTCTTTTTCAGCCCCTCTGTTTCAGCCCTCTGTTTCAGCCCCTCTGTTTCTCACCCTCTGTTTCAGCCCCTCTGATTCAGCCCCTCTGTTTCTCGCCCTCTGTTTCAGCCCCTCTGTTTCGCGCCCTCTGTTTCAGCCCCTCTGTTTCAGCCCTCTGTTTCAGCCCCTCTGTTTCTCACCCTCTGTTTCAGCCCCTCTGATTCAGCCCCTCTGTTTCTCGCCCTCTGTTTCAGCCCCTCTGTTTCGCGCCCTCTGTTTCAGCCCCTCTGTTTCTCGCCCTCTGTTTCAGCCCCACTGTTTCAGCCCCTCTGTTTCAGACCCTCTGTTTCAACCCCTCTGTTTCAGCCCCTCTGTTTCTAGCTTTCTGTTTCAGCCACTCTGTTTCTTGCCGTCTGTTTCAGCCCCTCTGTTTCAGCCCCTCTGTTTCTCGCACGCTGTTTCTGCCCCTCTGTTTCAGCCCCTCAGTTTCTCGCCCTCTGTTTCAGCCCCGCTGATTCAGCCCCTCTGTTTCAGCCCCTCTGATTCATCCCCTCTGTTTCAGCCCCTCTGTTTCTAGCCCACTGTTTCAGCCCCTCTGTTTCAGCCCCGCTGATTCAGCCCCTCTGATTCAGCCCCTCTGTTTCTCGCCCTCTGTTTCAGCCCCTCTGTTTCAGCCCCTCTGTTTCAGCCCCTCCGATTCATCCCCTCTGTTTCAGCCCCTCTGTTTCTCGCCCTCTGTTTCAGCCCCTCTGATTCACACTCTCTGTTTCAGCCCCTCTGTTTCAGCCCCTCTCTTTCTCGCCCTCTGTTTCTGCCCCTCTGTCTCTCGCCTTCTGTTTCAGCCCCTCTGTTTCTCGCCCTCTGTTTCAGCCCGTCTGATTCAGCCCCTCTGTTTCATCCCCTCTGATTCAGCCCCTCTGTTTCAGCCCCTCTGTTTCAGCCCGTCTGTTTCTCACCCTCTGTTTCAGCCCCTCTGTTTCTCACCCTCTGTTTCAGCTCCTCTGTTTCATCCCCTCTTTTTCTCGCCCACTGTTTCAGCCCCACTGTTTCTCGCCCTCTGTTTCAGCCCCTCTGATTCAGCCCCTCTGTTTCTCGCCCTCTGTTTCAGCCCCTCTGTTTCAGTCCCTCTGTTTCAGCCCCTCTGTTTCTCGCCCTCTGTTTCAGCCCCGCTGTTTCAGCCCCTCTGCTTCTCGCCCTCTGTTTCAGCCCCTCTGTTTCTCGCCCTCTGTTTCAGCCCCTCTATTTCTCGCCCTCTGTTTCAGCCCCTCTGTTTCAGCCCCACTGTTTCAGCCCCTTTGTTTGAGCCCCTCTGATTCTCGCCCTCTGTTTCAGCCGCTCTGTTTCTCGCCCTCTGTTTCAGCCCCTCTCTTTCAGCCCCTCTGTTTCAGTCCCTCTGTTTCTCGCCCTCTGTTTCTGGCCCTCTGTTTCAGCCCCTCTGTTTCTCCCCCTCTGTTTCAGCCCTTCTTGTTCAGCCCCTCTGTTTCAGCCCCTCTGTTTCAGCCCCTCTGTTTCAGCCCCTCTGTTTCAGCCCCTCTGTTTCTCGCCCTCTGTTTCAGCCCCTCTGTTTCTTGCCCTCTGTTTCAGCCACTCTGTTTCTCGCCCTCTGTTTCAGCCTCTCTGTTTCTCGCCCTCTGTTTCAGCCCCTCTGCTTCAGCCCCTCTGTTTCTCGCCCTCTGTTTCAGCCACTCTGTTTCAGCCCCTCTGTTTCAGCCCCTCTGTTTCTCGCCCTCTGTTTCAGCCCCTCTGTTTCTCGCCCTCTGTTTCAGCCTCTCTGTTTCTCGCCCTCTGTTTCAGCTCCTCTGTTTCAACCCCTCTGTTTCAGCCCCTCTGTTTCTCGCCCTCTGTTTCAGCCCCTCTGTTTCAGCTCCACTGTTTCAGCCCCTCTGTTTCAGCCCATCTGTTTCTCGCCCTCCGTTTCAGCCCCTCTGTTTCAGCCCCTCTGTTTCTCGCCCTCTGTTTCAGCCCCTCTGTTTCTCGCCCTCTGTTTCAGCCCCTCTGTTTCTCGCCCTCTGTTTCAGCCCCTCTGTTTCAGTCCCACTGTTTCAGCCCCTCTGTTTCAGCCCCTCTGTTTCAGCCCCTCTGTTTCTCGCCATGTTTCAGCGACTCTGTTTCTCGCCCTCTGTTTCAGCCCCTCTGTTTCTCACCCTCTGTATCAGCCGCTTTGTTTCAGCCCCTCTGTTTCAGCCCCTCTGTTTCAGCCTCTCTGTTTCTCGCCCTCTGTTTCTCGCCCTCTGTTTCAGCCCCTCTGTTTCTCGCCCCCTGTTTCAGCCCCTCTGTTTCAGCCCCTCTATTTCAGCCCCTCTGTTCAAGCCCCTCTGTTTCTCGCCCTCTGTTTCAGTCCCTCTGTTTCGCGCTCTCTGTTTCAGCCCCTCTGTTTCAGCCCCACTGTTTCTCGCCCTCTGTTTCTGCCCGTCTGGTTCTCGCCCTCTGTTTCAGTCCCTCTGTTTCACGCCCTCTGTTTCAGCCCCTCTGATTCAGCCCCTCTGTTTCAGCCCCTGTGAATCAGCCCCTCTGATTCAGCCCCTCTGTTTAAGCCCCTCTGTTTCTCGCCCTCTGTTTCAGCCCCTCTGTTTCAGCCCTTCTGTTTCAGCCACTCAGTTTCAAAAACCTCTGTTTCTTGCCCTCTGTTTCAGCCCCTCTGTTTCTCGCCCTCTGTTTCAGCCTCTCTGTTTCTCGCCATCTGTTTCAGCTCCTCTGTTTCTCGCCCTCTGTTTCGTGCTCTCTGTTTCAGCCCCTCAGTTTCAGCCCCTCTGTTTCTCGCTCTCTGTTTCAGCCCCTCTGATTCAGCCCCTCTGTATCAGCCCCTCTGTTTCAGCCCCTCTGTTTCTCGCCCTCTGTTTCAGCCCATCTGTTTCTCGCCCTCTGTTTCAGCCCCTCTCTTTCTCGCACTCTGTGTCAGCCCCTCTGATTCAGCCCCTCTGTTGCAGCCCCACTGATTCAGCCCCTCTGTTTCAGCCCCTCTATTTCAGCCCCTCTGTTTCAGCCCCTCTGCTTCATCCCATCTGTTTCTCGCCCTCTGTTTTTCACCCTCTGTTTCTCACCCTCTGTTTCAGCCCCTCTGTTTTTTGCCCTCTGTTTCAGCCCCTCTGTTTCTCGCCCTCTGTTTCTCACCCTCTGTTTCTCGCCCTCTGTTTCAGCCCCTCTGTTTTTTGCCCTCTGTTTCAGCCAGTCTGTTTCAGCCCCTCTGTTTCAGCCCCTCTGTTTCTCGCCCTCTGTTTCAGCCCCTCTGTTTCTCGCCCTCTGTTTCAGCCCCTCTGTTTCTCGCCCTCTGTTTCAACCTCTCTGTTTCTCGCCCTCTGTTTCAGCCACTCTGTTACAGCCCCTCTGTTTCAGCCCCTCTGTTTCTCGCCCTCTGTTTCAGCCCCTCTGTTTCTCGCCCTCTGTTTCAGCCCCTCTGTTTCTCGCCCTCTGTTTCAGCCCCTCTGATTCAGCCCCTCTGTTTCAGCCCCTCTGATTCAGCCCCTCTGTTTCAGCCCCTCTGTTTCAGCCCCTCTGTTTCATCCCCTCTCTTTCTCGCCCTCTGTTTCAGCCCCTCTGTTTTTCGCCCTCTGTTTCAGCCCCTCTGTTTCTCGCACTCTGTTTCAGGCTCTCTGTTTCAGCCCGTCTGTTTCAGCCCCTCTGTTTCAGCCCCTCTGTTTCTGGCCCTCTGTTTCTCGCCCGCTGTTTCAGCCCCTTTGTTTCTCGCTCCCTGTTTCAGCCCCTCTGTTTCAGCCCCTCTGATTCAGCCCCTCTGATTCAGCCCCTCTGTTTCTCGCCCTCTGTTTCAGCCCCTCTGTTTCAGCCCCTCTGTTTTTCGCCCTCTATTTCAGCCCCTCTGTTTCTCGCCCTCTGTTTCAGCCCCTCTGTTTCTCGCCCTCTGTTTCAGCCCCTCTGTTTCAGCCCCTCTGTTTCTCGCCCTCTGTTTCAGCCCCTCTGTTTCCCGCCCTCTGTTTCAGCCCCTCTGTTTCAGCACCTCTGTTTCAGCCCCTCTGTTTCAGCCACCCTGTTTCAGGCCCTCTGTTTCAGCCCCTCTGTTTCAGCCCCTCTGTTTCACCCCCTCTGTTTCTCGCCCTCTGTTTCAGCCCCTCTGTTTTTCGCCCTCTTTTTCAGCCCCTCTGTTTCCGCCCTCTGTTTCAGCCCATCTGTTTCTCACCCTCCTTTTCAGCCCCTCTGTTTCAGGCTCTCTGTTTCAGCCCGTCTGTTTCAGTCCCTCTGTTTCGCGCCCTCTGTTTCAGCCCCTCTGATTCAGCCCCTCTGTTTCAGCCCCTGTGAATCAGCCCCTCTGATTCAGCCCCTCTGTTTCAGCCCCTCTGTTTAAGCCCCTCTGTTTCTCGCCCTCTGTTTCAGCCCCTCTGTTTCAGCCCTTCTGTTTCAGTCACTCAGTTTCATCCCCTCTGTTTCTTGCCCTCTGTTTCAGCCCCTCTGTTTCTCGCCCTCTGTTTCAGCCTCTCTGTTTCTCGCCATCTGTTTCAGCTCCTCTGTTTCTCGCCCTCTGTTTCGTGCTCTCTGTTTCAGCCCCTCTGTTTCAGCCCCTCTGTTTCTCGCTCTCTGTTTCAGCCCCTCTGATTCAGCCCCTCTGTATCAGCCCCTCTGTTTCAGCCCCTCTGTTTCTCGCCCTCTGTTTCAGCCCATCTGTTTCTCGCCCTCTGTTTCAGCCCCTCTCTTTCTCGCACTCTGTGTCAGCCCCTCTGATTCAGCCCCTCTGTTGCAGCCCCACTGATTCAGCCCCTCTGTTTCAGCCCCTCTATTTCAGCCCCTCTGTTTCAGCCCCTCTGCTTCATCCCATCTGTTTCTCGCCCTCTGTTTTTCACCCTCTGTTTCTCACCCTCTGTTTCAGCCCCTCTGTTTTTTGCCCTCTGTTTCAGCCCCTCTGTTTCTCGCCCTCTGTTTCTCACCCTCTGTTTCTCGCCCTCTGTTTCAGCCCCTCTGTTTTTTGCCCTCTGTTTCAGCCAGTCTGTTTCAGCCCCTCTGTTTCAGCCCCTCTGTTTCTCGCCCTCTGTTTCAGCCCCTCTGTTTCTCGCCCTCTGTTTCAGCCCCTCTGTTTCTCGCCCTCTGTTTCAACCTCTCTGTTTCTCGCCCTCTGTTTCAGCCACTCTGTTACAGCCCCTCTGTTTCAGCCCCTCTGTTTCTCGCCCTCTGTTTCAGCCCCTCTGTTTCTCGCCCTCTGTTTCAGCCCATCTGTTTCTCGCCCTCTGTTTCAGCCCCTCTGATTCAGCCCCTCTGTTTCAGCCCCTCTGATTCAGCCCCTCTGTTTCAGCCCCTCTGTTTCAGCCCCTCTGTTTCATCCCCTCTGTTTCTCGCCCTCTGTTTCAGCCCCTCTGTTTTTCGCCCTCTGTTTCAGCCCCTCTGTTTCTCGCACTCTGTTTCAGGCTCTCTGTTTCAGCCCGTCTGTTTCAGCCCCTCTGTTTCAGCCCCTCTGTTTCTGGCCCTCTGTTTCTCGCCCGCTGTTTCAGCCCCTTTGTTTCTCGCTCCCTGTTTCAGCCCCTCTGTTTCAGCCCCTCTGATTCAGCCCCTCTGATTCAGCCCCTCTGTTTCTCGCCCTCTGTTTCAGCCCCTCTGTTTCAGCCCCTCTGTTTATCGCCCTCTATTTCAGCCCCTCTGTTTCTCGCCCTCTGTTTCAGCCCCTCTGTTTCTCGCCCTCTGTTTCAGCCCCTCTGTTTCAGCCCCTCTGTTTCTCGCCCTCTGTTTCAGCCCCTCTGTTTCCCACCCTCTGTTTCAGCCCCTCTGTTTCAGCACCTCTGTTTCAGCCCCTCTGTTTCAGCCACCCTGTTTCAGGCCCTCTGTTTCAGCCCCTCTGTTTCAGCCCCTCTGTTTCACCCCCTCTGTTTCTCGCCCTCTGTTTCAGCCCCTCTGTTTTTCGCCCTCTTTTTCAGCCCCTCTGTTTCAGCCCTCTGTTTCAGCCCATCTGTTTCTCACCCTCCTTTTCAGCCCCACTGTTTCAGGCTCTCTGTTTCAGCCCGTCTGTTTCAGCCCCTCTGTTTCAGCCCCTCTGTTTCTCGCACTGTTTCTCGCCCGCTGTTTCAGTCCCTTAGTTTCTCGCCCACTGTTTCAGCCCCTCTGTTTCAGCCCCTCTGATTCAGCCCCTCTGATTCAGCCCCTCTGTTTCTCGCCCTCTGTTTCAGCCCCTCTGTTTCAGCCCCTCTGTTTCAGCCCCTCCGATTCAGCCCCTCTGTTTCAGCCCCTCTGTTTCTCGCCCTCTGTTTCAGCCCCTCTGTTTCTCGCCCTCTGTTTCAGACCCTCTGTTTCAGCCCCTCTGTTTCAGCCCCTCTGTTTCAGCCCCTCTGTTTCTCGCCCTCTGTTTCAGCCCCTCTGTTTCTTGCCCTCTGTTTCAGCCCCTCTGTTTCTCGCCCTCTGTTTCAGCCCCTCTGTTTCAGTCCCTCTGTTTCTCGCCCTCTGTTTCAGCCCCTGTTTCTCGCCCTCTGTTTAAGCCCCTCTGTTTCAGCCCCACTGTGTCAGCCCCACTGTTTCAGACCCTCTGTTTCTCGCCCTCTGTTTCAGCCCCTCTGTTTCTCGCCCTCTGTTTCAGCCCCTCTGTTTCTCGCCCTCTGTTTCAGCATCTCTGTTTCAGCCCCTCTGTTTCAGTCCCTCTGTTTCTGGCCCTCTGTTTCTCGCCCTCTGTTTCAGCCCCTCTGTTTCTCGCCCTCTGTTTCAGCCCCTCTGTTTCTCGCCCTCTGTTTGAGCACATCTGTTTCAGCCCCTCTGTTTCAGCCCCTCCGTTTCTCGCCCTCTGTTTCAGCCACTCTGTTTCTCGCCCTCTGTTTCAGCCCCTCTGTTTCTCGCCCTCTGTTTCAGTCCCTCTGTTTCGCGCTCTCTGTTTCAGCCCCTCTGTTTCAGTCCCTCTGTTTCTCGCCCTCTGTTTCTGCCCGTCTGTTTCTCGCCCTCTGTTTCAGGCTCTCTGTTTCTCGCCCTCTGTTTCAGCCCCTCTGTTTCTCACCCTCTGTTTCAGACACTCTGATTAAGCCCCTCTGTTTCAGCCCCTCTGAATCAGCCCCTCTGATTCAGCCCCTCTGTTTCAGCCCCTCTGTTATAGCCCCTCTGTTTCTCGCCCTCCGTTTCAGCCCCTCTGTTTCAGCCCCACTGTGTCAGCCCCTCTGTTTCAGCCCCCCTATTTCTCGCCCTCTGTTTCAGCCCCTCTGTTTCAGCCCCACTGTGTCAGCATCTCTGTTTCAGCCCCTCTGAATCTCGCCCTCTGTTTCAGCCCCTCTGTTTCAGTCCCTCTGTTTCAGTCCCTCTGTTTCTCGCCCTCTGTTTCTCGCCCACTGTTTCAGCCCCTCTGTTTCTCGCCCACTGTTTCAGCCCCTCTGTTTCTCGCCCTCTGTTTCAGCCACTCTGTTTCAGCACCTCTGTTTCTCGCCCTCTGTTTCAGCCCCTCTGTTTCTTGCCCGCTGTTTCAGCCTCTCTGTTTCAGCCCCTCTGTTTCAGCCCCTCTGTTTCTCGCCCTCTGTTTCAGCCCCTCTGTTTCTCGCCCTCTGTTTCAGCCCCTCTGTTTCAGACCCTCTGTTTCAGTCCCTCTGTTTCTCGCCCTCTGTTTCTCGCCCTCTGTTTCAGCCCCTCTGTTTCTCGCCCTCTGTTTCAGTCCCTCTGTTTCTCGCCCTCTGTTTCAGCCCCTCTATTTTTCGCCCTCTGTTTCAGCCCCTCTGTTTCAGCCCCACTGTGTCAGCCCCTCTGTTTCAGACCCTCTGTTTCTCGCCCTCTGTTTCAGACCCTCTGTTTCTCGCCCTCCGTTTCAGCCCCTCTGTTTCAGCCCCTCTGTTTCAGCCCCTCTGTTTCGCGCCCTCTGTTTCAGCCCCTCTGTTTCTCGCGCTCTGTTTCAGCCCCTCTGTTTCTCGCCCTCTGTTTCAGCCCCTCTGTTTCAGACCCTCTGTTTCAGTCCCTCTGTTTCTCGCCCTCTGTTTCTCGCCCTCTGTTTCAGCCCCTCTGTTTCTCGCCCTCTGTTTCAGTCCCTCTGTTTCTCGCCCTCTGTTTCAGCCCCTCTATTTTTCGCCCTCTGTTTCAGCCCCTCTGTTTCAGCCCCACTGTGTCAGCCCCTCTGTTTCAGACCCTCTGTTTCTCGCCCTCTGATTCAGACCCTCTGTTTCTCGCCCTCCGTTTCAGCCCCTCTGTTTCAGCCCCTCTGTTTCAGCCCCTCTGTTTCGCGCCCTCTGTTTCAGCCCCTCTGTTTCTCGCGCTCTGTTTCAGCCCCTCTGTTTCTCGCCCTCTGTTTCAGCCACTCTATTTCTCGCCCTCTGTTTCAGCCCCTCTGTTTCAGCCCCACTGTTTCAGCCCCTCTGTTTCAGCCCCTCTGTTTCTCGCCCTCTGTTTCAGCACCTCTGTTTCTCGCCCTCTGTTTCAGCCCCTCTGTTTCTCGCCCTCTGTTTCAGCCCCTCTGTTTCAGTCCCTCTGTTTCTCGCCCTCTGTTTCTCGCCCTCCGTTTCAGCCCCTCTGTTTCTCGCCCTCTGTTTCAGCCCCTCTGTTTCTCGCCCTTTGTTTCAGCTCCTCTGTTTCAGCCTCTCTGTTTCAGCCCCTCTGTTTCTCGCATCTCTGATTCAGCCCCTCTGTTTCTTGCCCTCTGTTTCAGCCCCTCTGTTTCTCGCCCTCTGTTTCAGCCTCTCTGTTTCTCGCCCTCTGTTTCAGCCCCTCTGTTTCAGCCCCTCTGTTTCTCGCCCTCTGTTTCAGCCCCTCTGTTTCTCGCCCTCTGTTTCAGCCCCTCTGTTTCTCGCACTCTGTGTCAGCCCCTCTGATTCAGCCCCTCTGTTGCAGCCCCTCTGATTCAGCCCCTCTGTTTCAGCCCCTCTATTTCATCCCCTCTGTTTCAGCCACTCTGTTTCATCCCATCTGTTTCTCGCCCTCTATTTCTCACCCTCTGTTTCTCGCCCTCTGTTTCAGCCCCTCTGTTTTTTGCCCTCTGTTTCAGCCCCTCTGTTTCTCGCCCTCTGTTTCTCACCCTCTGTTTCTCGCCCTCTGTTTCAGCACCTCTGTTTTTTGCCGTCTGTTCCAGCCCGTCTGTTTCAGCCCCTCTGTTTCAGCCCCTCTGTTTCTCGCCCTCTGTTTCAGCCCCTCTGTTTCTCGCCCTCTGTTTCAGCCCATCTGTTTCTCGCCCTCTGTTTCAACCCCTCTGTTTCTTGCCCTCTGTTTCAGCCCCTCTGATTCAGCCCCTCTGTTTCAGCCCCTCTGTTTCAGCCCCTCTGTTTCATCCCCTCTGTTTCTCGCCCTCTGTTTCAGCCCCACTGTTTTTCGCCCTCTGTTTCAGCCCTCTGTTTCTCGCCCTCTGTTTCAGGCTCTCTGTTTCAGCCCGTCTGTTTCTTCCCCTCTGTTACAGCCCCTCTGTTTCTGGCCCTCTGTTTCTCGCCCGCGGTTTCAGCCCCTTTGTTTCTCGCCCTCTGTTTCAGCCCCTCTGTTTCAGCCCCTCTGATTCAGCCCCTCTGATTCAGCCCCTCTGTTTCTCGCCCTCTATTTCAGCCCCTCTGTTTCTCGCCCTCTGTTTCAGCCCCTCTGTTTCTCGCCCTCTGTTTCAGCCACTCTGTTTCAGCCCCTCTGTTTCTCGCCCTCTGTTTCAGCCCCTCTGTTTCTCGCCCTCTGTTTCAGCCCCTCTGTTTCAGCACCTCTGTTTCAGCCCCTCTGTTTCAGCCACCCTGTTGCAGCCCCTCTGTTTCAGCCCCTCTGTTTCAGCCCCTCTGTTTCACCCCCTCTGTTTCTCGCCCTCTGTTTCAGCCCCTCTGTTTTTCGCCCTCTTTTTCAGCCCCTCTGTTTCAGCCCTCTGTTTCAGCCCCTCTGTTTCTCACCCTCTGTTTCAGCCCCTCTGATTCAGCCCCTCTGTTTCTCGCCCTCTGTTTCAGCCCCTCTGTTTCGCGCCCTCTGTTTCAGCCCCTCTGTTTCTCGCCCTCTGTTTCAGCCCCACTGTTTCAGCCCCTCTGTTTCAGACCCTCTGTTTCAACCCCTCTGTTTCAGCCCCTCTGTTTCTAGCTTTCTGTTTCAGCCACTCTGTTTCTTGCCCTCTGTTTCAGCCCCTCTGTTTCAGCCCCTCTGTTTCTCGCCCGCTGTTTCTGCCCCTCAGTTTCAGCCCCTCAGTTTCTCGCCCTCTGTTTCAGCCCCGCTGATTCAGCCCCTCTGTTTCAGCCCCTCTGATTCATCCCCTCTGTTTCAGCCCCTCTATTTCAGCCCCTCTGTTTCAGCCCCTCTGATTCAGCTCCTCTGTTTCAGGCTCTCTGTTTCAGCCCGTCTGTTTCAGCCCCTCTGTTTCAGCCCCTCTGTTTCTCGCACTCTGTTTCTCGCCCGCTGTTTCAGTCCCTTAGTTTCTCGCCCACTGTTTCAGCCCCTCTGTTTCAGCCCCGCTGATTCAGCCCCTCTGATTCAGCCCCTCTGTTTCTCGCCCTCAGTTTCAGCCCCTCTGTTTCAGCCCCTCCGATTCATCCCCTCTGTTTCAGCCCCTCTGTTTCTCGCCCTCTGTTTCAGCCCCTCTGATTCACACTCTCTGTTTCAGCCCCTCTGTTTCAGCCCCTCTCTTTCTCGCCCTCTGTTTCTGCCCCTCTGTCTCTCGCCTTCTGTTTCAGCCCCTCTGTTTCTCGCCCTCTGTTTCAGCCCGTCTGATTCAGCCCCTCTGTTTCAGCCCCTCTGATTCAGCCCCTCTGTTTCAGCCCCTCTGTTTCAGCCCGTCTGTTTCTCACCCTCTGTTTCAGCCCCTCTGTTTCTCACCCTCTGTTTCAGCCCCTCTGTTTCATCCCCTCTTTTTCTCGCCCACTGTTTCAGCCCCACTGTTTCTCGCCCTCTGTTTCAGCCCCTCTGATTCAGCCCCTCTGTTTCTCGCCCTCTGTTTCAGCCCCTCTGTTTCAGTCCCTCTGTTTCAGCCCCTCTGTTTCTCGCCCTCTGTTTCAGCCCCTCTGTTTCAGCCCCTCTGTTTCTCGCCCTCTGTTTCAGCCCCTCTGTTTCTCTCCCTCTGTTTCAGCCCCTCTATTTCTCGCCCTCTGTTTCAGCCCCTCTGTTTCAGCCCCACTGTTTCAGCCCCTTTGTTTCAGCCCCTCTGTTTCTCGCCCTCTGTTTCAGCCGCTCTGTTTCTCGCCCTCTGTTTCAGCCCCTCTCTTTCAGCCCCTCTGTTTCAGTCCCTCTGATTCTCGCCCTCTGTTTCTGGCCCTCTGTTTCAGCCTCTCTGTTTCTCCCCCTCTGTTTCAGCCCTTCTGGTTCAGCCCCTCTGTTTCAGCCCCTCTGTTTCAGCCCCTCTGTTTCAGCCCCTCTGTTTCTCGCCCTCTGTTTCAGCCCCACTGTTTCTTACCCTCTGTTTCAGCCACTCTGTTTCTCGCCCTCTGTTTCAGCCTCTCTGTTTCTCGCCCTCTGTTTCAGCCCCTCTGTTTCAGCCCCTCTGTTTCAGCCCCTCTGTTTCTCGCCCTCTGTTTCAGCCCCACTGTTTCAGCCCCTCTGTTTCAGCCCCTCTGTTTCTCGCCCTCTGTTTCAGCCCCTCTGTTTCTCGCCCTCTGTTTCAGCCTCTCTGTTTCTCGCCCTCTGTTTCAGCTCCTCTGTTTCAGCCCCTCTGTTTCAGCCCCTCTGTTTCTCGCCCTCTGTTTCAGCCCCTCTGTTTCAGCTCCACTGTTTCAGCCCCTCTGTTTCAGCCCATCTGTTTCTCGCCCTCCGTTTCAGCCCCTCTGTTTCAGCCCCTCTGTTTCTCGCCCTCTGTTTCAGCCCCTCTGTTTCTCGCCCTCTGTTTCAGCCCATCTGTTTCTCGCCCTCTGTTTCAGCCCCTCTGTTTCAGTCCCACTGTTTCAGCCCCTCTGTTTCAGCCCCTCTGTTTCAGCCCCTCTGTTTCTCGCTCTCTGTTTCAGCCCCTCTGATTCAGCCCCTCTGTATCAGCCCCTCTGTTTCAGCCCCTCTGTTTCTCGCCCTCTGTTTCAGCCCCTCTGTTTCTCACCCTCTGTATCAGCCGCTTTGTTTCAGCCCCTCTGTTTCAGCCCCTCTGTTTCAGCCTCTCTGTTTCTCGCCCTCTGTTTCTCGCCCTCTGTTTCAGCCCCTCTGTTTCTCGCCCCCTGTTTCAGCCCCTCTGTTTCAGCCCCTCTATTTCAGCCCCTCTGTTCCAGCCCCTCTGTTTCTCGCCCTCTGTTTCAGTCCCTCTGTTTCGCGCTCTCTGTTTCAGCCCCTCTGTTTCAGCCCCACTGTTTCTCGCCCTCTGTTTCTGCCCGTCTGGTTCTCGCCCTCTGTTTCAGTCCCTCTGTTTCGCGCCCTCTGTTTCAGCCCCTCTGATTCAGCCCCTCTGTTTCAGCCCCTGTGAATCAGCCCCTCTGATTCAGCCCCTCTGTTTCAGCCCCTCTGTTTCTCGCCCTCTGTTTCAGCCTCTCTGTTTCTCGCCATCTGTTTCAGCTCCTCTGTTTCTCGCCCTCTGTTGCAGTCCCTCTGTTTCGCGCTCTCTGTTTCAGCCCCTCTGTTTCTCGCTCTCTGTTTCAGCGCCTCTGATTCAGCCCCTCTGTATCAGCCCCTCTGTTTCAGCCCCTCTGTTTCTCGCCCTCTGTTTCAGCCCATCTGTTTCTCGCCCTCTGTTTCAGCCCCTCTCTTTCTCGCACTCTGTGTCAGCCCCTCTGATTCAGCCCCTCTGTTGCAGCCCCACTGATTCAGCCCCTCTGTTTCAGCCCCTCTATTTCAGCCCCTCTGTTTCAGCCCCTCTGCTTCTTCCCATCTGTTTCTCGCCCTCTGTTTTTCACCCTCTGTTTCTCACCCTCTGTTTCAGCCCCTCTGTTTTTTGCCCTCTGTTTCAGCCCCTCTGTTTCTCGCCCTCTGTTTCTCACCCTCTGTTTCTCGCCCTCTGTTTCAGCCCCTCTGTTTTTTGCCCTCTGTTTCAGCCCGTCTGTTTCAGCCCCTCTGTTTCAGCCCCTCTGTTTCTCGCCCTCTGTTTCAGCCCCTCTGTTTCTCGCCCTCTGTTTCAGCCCCTCTGTTTCTCGCCCTCTGTTTCAACCTCTCTGTTTCTCGCCCTCTGTTTCAGCCACTCTGTTACAGCCCCTCTGTTTCAGCCCCTCTGTTTCTCGCCCTCTGTTTCAGCCCCTCTGTTTCTCGCCCTCTGTTTCAGCCCCTCTGTTTCTCGCCCTCTGTTTCAGCCCCTCTGATTCAGCCCCTCTGTTTCAGCCCCTCTGATTCAGCCCCTCTGTTTCAGCCCCTCTGTTTCATCCCCTCTGTTTCTCGCCCTCTGTTTCAGCCCCTCTGTTTTTCGCTCTCTGGTTCAGCCCCTCTGTTTCTCGCCCTCTGTTTCAGGCTCTCTGTTTCAGCCCGTCTGTTTCAGCCCCTCTGTTTCAGCCCCTCTGTTTCTGGCCCTCTGTTTCTCGCCCGCTGTTTCAGCCCCTTTGTTTCTCGCTCTCTGTTTCAGCCCCTCTGTTTCAGCCCCTCTGATTCAGCCCCTCTGATTCAGCCCCTCTGTTTCTCGCCCTCTGTTTCAGCCCCTCTGTTTCAGCCCCTCTGTTTCTCGCCCTCTATTTCAGCCCCTCTGTTTCTCGCCCTCTGTTTCAGCCCCTCTGTTTCACGCCCTCTGTTTCAGCCCCTCTGTTTCAGCCCCTCTGTTTCTCGCCCTCTGTTTCAGCCCCTCTGTTTCCCGCCCTCTGTTTCAGCCCCTCTGTTTCAGCACCTCTGTTTCAGCCCCTCTGTTTCAGCCACCCTGTTTCAGGCCCTCTGTTTCAGCCCCTCTGTTTCAGCCCCTCTGTTTCACCCCCTCTGTTTCTCGCCCTCTGTTTCAGCCCCTCTGTTTTTCGCCCTCTTTTTCAGCCCCTCTGTTTCAGCCCTCTGTTTCAGCCCATCTGTTTCTCACCCTCTGTTTCAGCCCCTCTGTTTCAGGCTCTCTGTTTCAGCCCGTCTGTTTCAGCCCCTCTGTTTCTCGCACTGTTTCTCGCCCGCTGTTTCAGTCCCTTAGTTTCTCGCCCACTGTTTCAGCCCCTCTGTTTCAGCCCCTCTGATTCAGCCCCTCTGATTCAGCCCCTCTGTTTCTCGCCCTCTGTTTCAGCCCCTCTGTTTCAGCCCCTCTGTTTCAGCCCCTCCGATTCAGCCCCTCTGTTTCAGCCCCTCTGTTTCTCGCCCTCTGTTTCAGCCCCTCTGATTCACACTCTCTGTTTCAGCCCTTCTGTTTCAGCCCCTCTGTTTCTCTCCCTCTTTTTCTGCCCCTCTGTCTCTCGCCCTCTGTTTCAGCCCCTCTGTTTCTCGCCCTCTGTTTCAGCCCGTCTGATTCAGCCCCTCTGTTTCAGCCCCTCTGATTCAGCCCCTCTGTTTCAGCCCCTCTGTTTCAGCCCCTCTGTTTCAGCCCGTCTGATTCAGCCCCTCTGTTTCTCGCCCTCTGTTTCAGCCCCTCTGAATCAGCGCCTGTGTTTCTCGCCCTCTGTTTAAGCCCCTCTGTTTCTCGCCCTCTGTTTCAGCCCCTCTGTTTCTCACCCTCTGTTTCAGCCCCTCTGTTTCAGCCCCTCTGTTTCTCGCCCTCTGTTTCAGCCCCTCTGTTTCTCGCCCTCTGTTTCAGCCCCTCTATTTCTCGCCCTCTGTTTCAGCCCCTCTGTTTCAGCCCCACTGTTTCAGCCCCTTTGTTTCAGCCCCTCTGTTTCTCGCCCTCTGTTTCAGCCGCTCTGTTTCTCGCCCTCTGTTTCAGCCCCTCTGTTTCAGCCCCTCTGTTTCAGTCCCTCTGTTTCTCGCCCTCTGTTTCAGCCCCTCTGTTTCAGCCCCTCTGTTTCTCGCCCTCTGTTTCAGCCCTTCTGGTTCAGCCCCTCTGTTTCAGCGCCTCTGTTTCAGCCCCTCTGTTTCAGCCCCTCTGTTTCAGCCCCTCTGTTTCTCGCCCTCTGTTTCAGCCCCTCTGTTTCTTGCCCTCTGTTTCAGCCACACTGTTTCTCGCCCTCTGTTTCAGCCTCTCTGTTTCTCGCCCTCTGTTTCAGCTCCTCTGTTTCCGCACCTCTGTTTCAGCCCCTCTGTTTCTCGCCCTCTGTTTCAGCCCCACTGTTTCAGCCCCTCTGTTTCAGCCCCTCTGTTTCTCGCCCTCTGTTTCAGCTCCTCTGTTTCCGCACCTCTGTTTCAGCCCCTCTGTTTCTCGCCCTCTGTTTCAGCCCCACTGTTTCAGCCCCTCTGTTTCAGCCCCTCTATTTCTCGCCCTCTGTTTCAGCCCCTCTGTTTCAGCCCCACTGTTTCAGCCCCTTTGTTTCAGCCGCTCTGTTTCTCGCCCTCTGTTTCAGCCGCTCTGTTTCTCGCCCTCTGTTTCAGCCCCTCTGTTTCAGCCCCTCTGTTTCAGTCCCTCTGTTTCTCGCCCTCTGTTTCAGCCCCTCTGTTTCAGCCCCTCTGTTTCTCGCCCTCTGTTTCAGCCCTTCTGGTTCAGCCCCTCTGTTTCAGCGCCTCTGTTTCAGCCCCTCTGTTTCAGCCCCTCTGTTTCAGCCCCTCTGTTTCTCGCCCTCTGTTTCAGCCCCTCTGTTTCTTGCCCTCTGTTTCAGCCACACTGTTTCTCGCCCTCTGTTTCAGCCTCTCTGTTTCTCGCCCTCTGTTTCAGCTCCTCTGTTTCCGCACCTCTGTTTCAGCCCGTCTGTTTGTCGCCCTCTGTTTCAGCCTCTCTGTTTGTCGCCCTCTGTTTCAGCTCCTCTGTTTCAGCCCCTCTGTAGCAGCCCCTCTGTTTCTCGCCCTCTGTTTCATCCCCTCTGTTTCAGCTCCTCTGTTTCAGCCCCTCTGTTTCAGCACCTCTGTTTCTCGCCCTCTGTTTCAGCCCCTCTGTTTCAGCCCCTCTGTTTCTCGCCCTCTGTTTCAGCCCCTCTGTTTCTCGCCCTCTGTTTCTCGCCCTCTGTTTCAGCCCCTCTGTTTCTCGCCCTCTGTTTCAGCCCCTGTGTTTCTCGCCCTCTGTTTCAGCCCCTCTGTTTCAGCCCCTCTGTTTCAGCCCCTCCGTTTCTCGCCCTCTGTTTCTGCCCCTCTGTTTCTCGCCCTCTGTTTCAGCCCCTCTGTTTCTCACCCTCTGTTTCAGCACCTCTGTTTCTTGCCCTCTGTTTCAGCCACTCTGTTTCTCGCCCTCTGTTTCAGCCTCTCTGTTTCTCGCCCTCTGTTTCAGCCCCTCTGTTTCAGCCCCTCTGTTTCAGCCCCTCTGTTTCTCGCCCTCTGTTTCAGCCCCTCTGTTTCTCGCCCTCTGTTTCAGCCCCTCTGTTTCTTGCCCTCTGTTTCAGCCACTCTGTTTCAGCCCCTCTGTTTCAGCCCCTCTATTTCAGCCCCTCTGTTTCTCGCCATGTTTCAGCCGCTTTGTTTCAGCCCCTCTGTTTCAGCCCCTCTGTTTCAGCCTCTCTGTTTCTCGCCCTCTGTTTCTCGCCCTCTGTTTCAGCCCCTCTGTTTCTCGCCCTCTGTTTCAGCCCCTCTGTTTCAGCTCCTCTGATTCAGCCCCTCTGATTCAGCCCCTCTGTTTCTCGCCCTCTGTTTCAGCCCCTCTGTTTCAGCCCTTCTGTTTCAGCCACTCAGTTTCAGCCCCTCTGTTTCTTGCCCTCTGTTTCAGCCACTCTGTTTCTCGCCCTCTGTTTCAGCCCCTCTGTTTCTCGCCGTCTGTTTCAGCCCCTCTGTTTCTCGCCCTCTGTTTCAGTCCCTCTGTTTCGCGCTCTCTGTTTCAGCCCCTCTGTTTCAGCCCCTCTGTTTCTCACCCTCTGTTTCTGCCCGTCTGTTTCTCGCCCTCTGTTTCAGCCACTCTGTTTCTCGCCCTCTGTTTCAGCCCCTCTGATTCAGCCCCTCTGTTTCAGCCCCTCTGAATCAGCCCCTCTGATTCAGCCCCTCTGTTTCAGCCCCTCTGTTTCAGCCCCTCTGTTTCTCGCCCTCTGTTTCAGCCTCTCTGTTTCCCGCCCTCTGTTTCAGCCCCTCTGTTTCAGCCCCTCTGTTTCTCGCCCTCTGTTTCAGCCCCTCTGTTTCAGCCCCTCTGTTTCTCGCCCTCTGTTTCAGCCCCTCTATTTCTCGCCCTCTGTTTCAGCCCCTCTGTTTCAGCCCCACTGTTTCAGCCCCTTTGTTTCAGCCCCTCTGTTTCAGCCCCTCTGTTTCAGCCCGTCTGATTCAGCCCCTCTGTTTCTCGCCCTCTGTTTCAGCCCCTCTGAATCAGCGCCTGTGTTTCTCGCCCTCTGTTTAAGCCCCTCTGTTTCTCGCCCTCTGTTTCAGCCCCTCTGTTTCTCACCCTCTGTTTCAGCCCCTCTGTTTCAGCCCCTCTGTTTCTCGCCCTCTGTTTCAGCCCCTCTGTTTCTCGCCCTCTGTTTCAGCCCCTCTGTTTCAGCCCCTCTGTTTCAGCCCCACTGTTTCAGCCCCTTTGTTTCAGCCCCTCTGTTTCTCGCCCTCTGTTTCAGCCGCTCTGTTTCTCGCCCTCTGTTTCAGCCCCTCTGTTTCAGCCCCTCTGTTTCAGTCCCTCTGTTTCTCGCCCTCTGTTTCAGCCCCTCTGTTTCAGCCCCTCTGTTTCTCGCCCTCTGTTTCAGCCCTTCTGGTTCAGCCCCTCTGTTTCAGCGCCTCTGTTTCAGCCCCTCTGTTTCAGCCCCTCTGTTTCAGCCCCTCTGTTTCTCGCCCTCTGTTTCAGCCCCTCTGTTTCTTGCCCTCTGTTTCAGCCACACTGTTTCTCGCCCTCTGTTTCAGCCTCTCTGTTTCTCGCCCTCTGTTTCAGCTCCTCTGTTTCCGCACCTCTGTTTCAGCCCCTCTGTTTCTCGCCCTCTGTTTCAGCCCCACTGTTTCAGCCCCTCTGTTTCAGCCCCTCTGTTTCTCGCCCTCTGTTTCAGCCCGTCTGTTTGTCGCCCTCTGTTTCAGCCTCTCTGTTTGTGGCCCTCTGTTTCAGCTCCTCTGTTTCAGCCCCTCTGTAGCAGCCCCTCTGTTTCTCGCCCTCTGTTTCATCCCCTCTGTTTCAGCTCCTCTGTTTCAGCCCCTCTGTTTCAGCACCTCTGTTTCTCGCCCTCTGTTTCAGCCCCTCTGTTTCAGCCCCTCTGTTTCTCGCCCTCTGTTTCAGCCCCTCTGTTTCTCGCCCTCTGTTTCTCGCCCTCTGTTTCAGCCCCTCTGTTTCTCGCCCTCTGTTTCAGCCCCTGTGTTTCTCGCCCTCTGTTTCAGCCCCTCTGTTTCAGCCCCTCTGTTTCAGCCCCTCCGTTTCTCGCCCTCTGTTTCTGCCCCTCTGTTTCTCGCCCTCTGTTTCAGCCCCTCTGTTTCTCGCCCTCTGTTTCAGCACCTCTGTTTCTTGCCCTCTGTTTCAGCCACTCTGTTTCTCGCCCTCTGTTTCAGCCTCTCTGTTTCTCGCCCTCTGTTTCAGCCCCTCTGTTTCAGCCCCTCTGTTTCAGCCCCTCTGTTTCTCGCCCTCTGTTTCAGCCCCTCTGTTTCTCGCCCTCTGTTTCAGCCCCTCTGTTTCTTGCCCTCTGTTTCAGCCACTCTGTTTCAGCCCCTCTGTTTCAGCCCCTCTGTTTCAGCCCCTCTGTTTCTCGCCATGTTTCAGCCGCTTTGTTTCAGCCCCTCTGTTTCAGCCCCTCTGTTTCAGCCTCTCTGTTTCTCGCCCTCTGTTTCTCGCCCTCTGTTTCAGCCCCTCTGTTTCTCGCCCTCTGTTTCAGCCCCTCTGTTTCAGCTCCTCTGATTCAGCCCCTCTGATTCAGCCCCTCTGTTTCTCGCCCTCTGTTTCAGCCCCTCTGTTTCAGCCCTTCTGTTTCAGCCACTCAGTTTCAGCCCCTCTGTTTCTTGCCCTCTGTTTCAGCCCCTCTGTTTCTCGCCCTCTGTTTCAGCCCCTCTGTTTCTCGCCGTCTGTTTCAGCCCCTCTGTTTCTCGCCCTCTGTTTCAGTCCCTCTGTTTCGCGCTCTCTGTTTCAGCCCCTCTGTTTCTCACCCTCTGTTTCTGCCCGTCTGTTTCTCGCCCTCTGTTTCAGCCACTCTGTTTCTCGCCCTCTGTTTCAGCCCCTCTGATTCAGCCCCTCTGTTTCAGCCCCTCTGAATCAGCCCCTCTGATTCAGCCCCTCTGTTTCAGCCCCTCTGTTTCAGCCCCTCTGTTTCTCGCCCTCTGTTTCAGCCTCTCTGTTTCTCGCCCTCTGTTTCAGCCCCTCTGTTTCAGCCCCTCTGTTTCAGCCCCTCTGTTTCTCGCCCTCTGTTTCAGCCCCTCTGTTTCAGCCCCTCTGTTTCTCGCCCTCTGTTTCAGCCCCTCTGTTTCTCGCCCTCTGTTTCAGCCTCTCTGTTTCTCGCCCTCTGTTTCAGCTCCTCTGTTTCAGCCCCTCTGTTTCAGCCCCTCTGTTTCTCGCCCTCTGTTTCAGCCCCTCTGTTTCAGCTCCACTGTTTCAGCCCCTCTGTTTCAGCCCATCTGTTTCTCGCACTCCGTTTCAGCCCCTCTGTTTCAGCCCCTCTGTTTCTCGCCCTCTGTTTCAGCCCCTCTGTTTCTCGCCCTCTGTTTCAGCCCATCTGTTTCTCGCCCTCTGTTTCAGCCCCTCTGTTTCTTGCCCTCTGTTTCAGCCCCTCTGTTTCAGTCCCACTGTTTCAGCCCCTCTGTTTCAGCCCCTCTGTTTCAGCCCCTCTGTTTCTCGCCATGTTTCAGCAACTCTGTTTCTCGCCCTCTGTTTCAGCCCCTCTGTTTCTCACCCTCTGTATCAGCCGCTTTGTTTCAGCCCCTCTGTTTCAGCCCCTCTGTTTCAGCCTCTCTGTTTCTCGCCCTCTGTTTCTCGCCCTTTGTTTCAGCCCCTCTGTTTCTCGCCCCCTGTTTCAGCCCCTCTGTTTCAGCCCCTCTATTTCAGCCCCTCTGTTCCAGCCCCTCTGTTTCTCGCCCTCTGTTTCAGTCCCTCTGTTTCGCGCTCTCTGTTTCAGCCCCTCTGTTTCAGCCCCACTGTTTCTCGCCCTCTGTTTCTGCCCGTCTGGTTCTCGCCCTCTGTTTCAGTCGCTCTGTTTCGCACCCTCTGTTTCAGCCCCTCTGATTCAGCCCCTCTGTTTCAGCCCCTGTGAATCAGCCCCTCTGATTCAGCCCCTCTGTTTCAGCCCCTCTGTTTAAGCCCCTCTGTTTCTCGCCCTCTGTTTCAGCCCCTCTGTTTCAGCCCTTCTGTTTCAGCCACTCAGATTCTGCCCCTCTGTTTCTTGCCCTCTGTTTCAGCCCCTCTGTTTCTCGCCCTCTGTTTCAGCCTCTCTGTTTCTCGCCATCTGTTTCAGCCCCTCTGTTTCTCGCCCTCTGTTTCAGTCCCTCTGTTTCGCGCTCTCTGTTTCAGCCCCTCTGTTTCAGCCCCTCTGTTTCTCGCTCTCTGTTTCAGCCCCTCTGATTCAGCCCCTCTGTATCAGCCCCTCTGTTTCAGCCCCTCTGTTTCTCGCCCTCTGTTTCAGCCCATCTGTTTCTCGCCCTCTGTTTCAGACCCTCTCTTTCTCGCACTCTGTGTCAGCCCCTCTGATTCAGCCCCTCTGTTGCAGCCCCTCTGATTCAGCCCCACTGTTTCAGCCCCTCTATTTCAGCCCCTCTGTTTCAGCCCCTCTGCTTCATCCCATCTGTTTCTCGCCCTCTGTTTTTCACCCTCTGTTTCTCACCCTCTGTTTCAGCCCCTCTGTTTTTTGCCCTCTGTTTCAGCCCCTCTGTTTCTCGCCCTTTGTTTCTCACCCTCTGTTTCTCGGCCTCTGTTTCAGCCCCTCTGTTTTTTGCCCTCTGTTTCAGCCCGTCTGTTTCAGCCCCTCTGTTTCAGCCCCTCTGTTTCTCGCCCTCTGTTTCAGCCCCTCTGTTTCTCGCCCTCTGTTTCAGCCCCTATGTTTCTCGCCCTCTGTTTCAACCTCTCTGTTTCTCGCCCTCTGTTTCAGCCCCTCTGTTACAGCCACTCTGTTTCAGCCCCTCTGTTTCTCGCCCTCTGTTTCAGCCCTTCTGTTTTTCGCCCTCTGTTTCAGCCCCTCTGATTCAGCCGCTCTGTTTCAGCGCCTCTGTTTCAGCCCCTCTGTTTCTTGCCCTCTGTTTCAGCCAATCTGTTTCAGCCCCTCTGTTTCAGCCCCTCTGTTTCAGCCCCTCTGTTTCTCGCCATGTTTCAGCCGCTTTGTTTCAGCCCCTCTGTTTCAGCCCCTCTGTTTCAGCCTCTCTGTTTCTCGCCCTCTGTTTCTCGCCCTCTGTTTCAGCCCCTCTGTTTCTCGCCCTCTTTTTCAGCCCCTCTGTTTCAGCTCCTCTGATTCAGCCCCTCTGATTCAGCCCCTCTGTTTCTCGCCCTCTGTTTCAGCCCCTCTGTTTCAGCCCTTCTGTTTCAGCCATTCAGTTTCAGCCCCTCTGTTTCTTGCCCTCTGTTTCAGACCCTCTGTTTCTCGCCCTCTGTTTCAGCCCCTCTGTTTCTCGCCGTCTGTTTCAGCCCCTCTGTTTCTCGGCCTCTGTTTCAGTCCCTCTGTTTCGCGCTCTCTGTTTCAGCCCCTCTGATTCATCCCCTCTGTTTCAGCCCCTCTGATTCAGCCGCTCTGTTTCAGCGCCTCTGTTTCAGCCCCTCTGTTTCTTGCCCTCTGTTTCAGCCACTCTGTTTCAGCCCCTCTGTTTCAGCCACTCTGTTTCAGCCCCTCTGTTTCTCGCCATGTTTCAGCCGCTTTGTTTCAGCCCCTCTGTTTCAGCCCCTCTGTTTCAGCCTCTCTGTTTCTCGCCCTCTGTTTCTCGCCCTCTGTTTCAGCCCCTCTGTTTCTCGCCCTCTGTTTCAGCCCCTCTGTTTCAGCTCCTCTGATTCAGCCCCTCTGATTCAGCCCCTCTGTTTTTCGCCCTCTGTTTCAGCCCCTCTGTTTCAGCCCTTCTGTTTCAGCCATTCAGTTTCAGCCCCTCTGTTTCTTGCCCTCTGTTTCAGACCCTCTGTTTCTCGCCCTCTGTTTCAGCCCCTCTGTTTCTCGCCGTCTGTTTCAGCCCCTCTGTTTCTCGCCCTCTGTTTCAGTCCCTCTGTTTCGCGCTCTCTGTTTCAGCCCCTCTGATTCAGCCCCTCTGTTTCAGCCCCTCTGAATCAGCCCCTCTGATTCAGCCCCTCTGTTTCAGCCCCTCTGTTTCAGCCCCTCTGTTTCTCGCCCTCTGTTTCAGCCTCTCTGTTTCTCGCCCTCTGTTTCAGCCCCTCTGTTTCAGCCCCTCTGTTTCAGCCCCTCTGTTTCTCGCCCTCTGTTTCAGCCCCTCTGTTTCTCGCCCTCTGTTTCAGCCCCTCTGTTTCTCGCCCTCTGTTTCAGCCCCTCTGTTTCTTGCCCTCTGTTTCAGCCCCTCTGTTTCTCGCCCTCTGTTTCAGCCCCTCTGTTTCAGCCCCTCTGTTTCTCGCCATGTTTCAGCGACTCTGTTTCTCGCCCTCTGTTTCAACCCCTCTGTTTCTCACCCTCTGTATCAGCTGCTTTGTTTCAGCCCCTCTGTTTCAGCCCCTCTGTTTCAGCCTCTCTGTTTCTCGCCCTCTGTTTCTCGCCCTCTGTTTCAGCCCCTCTGTTTCTCGCCCTCTGTTTCAGCCCCTCTGTTTCAGCTCCTCTGATTCAGCCCCTCTGATTTAGCCCCTCTGTTTCTTGCCCTCTGTTTCAGCCCCCCTGTTTCTCGCCCTCTGTTTCAGCCCCTCTGTTTCTCGCCGTCTGTTTCAGCCCCTCTGTTTCTCGCCCTCTGTTTCAGTCCCTCTGATTCGCGCTCTCTGATTCATCCCCTCTGTTTCAGCCCCTCTGTTTCTCGCCCTCTGTTTCTGCCCGTCTGTTTCTCGCCCTCTGTTTCAGCCACTCTGTTTCTCGCCCTCTGTTTCAGCCCCTCTGATTCAGCCCCTCTGTTTCAGCCCCTCTGAATCAGCCCCTCTGATTCAGCCCCTCTGTTTCAGCCCCTCTGTTTCAGCCCCTCTGTTTCTCGCCCTCTGTTTAATCCCCTCTGTTTCTCACCATCTGTTTCAGCCCCTCTGTTTCAGCCCCTCTGTTTCTCGCCCTCTGTTTCAGTCTTTCTGTTTATCGCCCTCTGTTTCAGCCCCTCTGATTCAGCCCCTCTGTTTCTTGCCCTCTGTTTCAGCCCCTCTGTTTCAGCCCCTCTGTTTCGCGCCCTCTGTTTCAGCCCCTCTATTTCTCGCCCTCTGTTTCAGCCCCTCTGTTTCAGCCCCACTGTTTCAGCCCCTCTGTTTCAGCCCCTCTGTTACTCGCCCGCTGTTTCAGCCCCTCTGTTTCTCGCCCTCTGTTTCAGCCCCTCTGTTTCTCGCCCTCTGTTTCAGCCCCTCTGTTTCAGCCCCTCTGTTTCTTGCCCTCTGTTTCAGCCCCTCTGTTTGAGCCCCTCTGTTTCAGCCCCTCTGATTCAGCCCCTCTGTTTTTCGCCATGTTTCAGCGACTCTGTTTCTCGCCCTCTGTTTCAGCCCCTCTGTTTCTAACCCTCTGTATCAGCCGCATTGTTTCAGCCCCTCTGTTTCCGCCCCTCTGTTTCAGCCTCTCTGTTTCTCGCTCTCTGTTTCTCGCCCTCTGTTTCAGCCCCTCTGTTTCTCGCCCTCTGTTTCAGGCCCTCTGTTTCAGCTCCTCTGATTCAGCCACTCTGATTCAGCCCCTCTGTTTCTCGCCCTCTGTTTCAGCCTCTCTGCTTCAGCCCCTCTGTTTCAGCCCCTCTGTTTCAGCCTCTCTGTTTCAGCCCCTCTGTTTCTCGCCCTCTGTTTCAGCCCCTCTGTTTCAGCCCCTCTGTTTCAGTCCCTCTGTTTCTCGCCCTCTGTTTCTCGCCCTCTGTTTCAGCCCCTCTGTTTCTCGCCCTCTGTTTCAGTCCCTCTGTTTCTCGCCCTCTGTTTCAGCCCCTCTATTTCTCGCCCTCTGTTTCAGCCCCTCTGTTTCAGCCCCACTGTGTCAGCGCCTCTGTTTCAGACCCTCTGTTTCTCGCGCTCTGTTTCAGCCCCTCTGTTTCTCGCCCTCTGTTTCAGCCCCTCTGTTTCTCGCCCTCTGTTTCAGCCCCTCTGATTCAGCCCCTCTGTTTCTCGCCCTCTGTTTCAGCCCCTCTGTTTCAGCCCCTCTGTTTCAGTCCCTCTGTTTCTCGCCCTCTGTTTCTCGCCCTCTGTTTCAGCCCCTCTGTTTCTCGCCCTCTGTTTCAGTCCCTCTGTTTCTCGCCCTCTGTTTCAGCCCCTCTATTTCTCGCCCTCTGTTTCAGCCACTCTGTTTCAGCCCCACTGTGTCAGCGCCTCTGTTTCAGACCCTCTGTTTCTCGCGCTCTGTTTCAGCCCCTCTGTTTCTCGCCCTCTGTTTCAGCCCCTCTGTTTCTCGCCCTCTGTTTCAGCCCCTCTGATTCAGCCCCTCTGTTTCTCGCCCTCTGTTTCTCGCCCTCTTTTTCAGCCCCTCTGTTTCTTGCCCTCTGTTTCAGCCCCTCTGTTTCTCACCCTCTGTTTCAGCCCCTCTGTTTCTCACCCTCTGTTTCAGCCCCTCTGTTTCAGCCCATCTGTTTCTCGCCCTCTGTTTCAGCCCCTCTGTTTCTCGCCCTCTGTTTCAGCCCCTCTGATTCAGTCCCTCTGTTTCTCGCCCTCTGTTTCTCGCCCTCTTTTTCAGCCCCTCTGTTTCTTGCCCTCTGTTTCAGCCCCTCTGTTTCAGCCCCTCTGTTTCAGCCCCTCTGTTTCTCGCCCTCTGTTTCAGCCCCTCTGTTTCTCGCCCTCTGTTTCTCGCCCTCTGTTTCAGCCCCTCTGTTTCAGTCCCTCTGTTTCTCGCCCTCTGTTTCAGCCCCTCTGTTTCTCGCCCTCTGTTTCAGACCCTCTGTTTCAGCCCCTCTGTTTCAGCCCCTCTGTTTCTCGCCCTCTGTTTCAGCCCCTCTGTTTCTTGCCCTCTGTTTCAGCCCCTCTGTTTCTCGCCCTCTGTTTCAGCCCCTCTGTTTCAGTCCCTCTGTTTCTCGCCCTCTGTTTCTCGACCTCTGTTTCTCGCCCTCTGTTTCAGCCCCTGTTTCTCGCCCTCTGTTTCAGCACCTCTGTTTCAGCCCCACTGTGTCAGCCCCACTGTTTCAGCCCCTCTGTTTCTCGCCCTCTGTTTCAGCCCCTCTGTTTCAGCCCCTCTGATTCAGCCCCTCTGATTCAGCCCCTCTGTTTCTCGCCCTCGGTTTCAGCCCCTCTGTTTCAGCCCCTCTGTTTCTAGCCCTCTATTTCAGCCCCTCTGTTTCTCGCCCTCTGTTTCAGCCCCTCTGTTTCTCGCCCTCTGTTTCAGCCCCTCTGTTTCAGCCCCTCTGTTTCTCGCCCTCTGTTTCAGCCCCTCTGTTTCTCGCCCTCTGTTTCAGCCCCTCTGTTTCAGCATCTCTGTTTCAGCCCCTCTGTTTCAGCCACCCTGTTTCAGCCCCTCTGTTTCAGCCCCTCTGTTTCACCCCCTCTGTTTCTCGCCCTCTGTTTCAGCCCCTCTGTTTTTCGCCCTCTTTTTCAGCCCCTCTGTTTCAGCCCTCTGTTTCAGCCCTTCTGTTTCTCACCCTCTGTTTCAGCCCCTCTGATTCAGCCCCTCTGTTTCTCGCCCTCTGTTTCAGCCCCTCTGTTTCGCGCCCTCTGTTTCAGCCCCTCTGTTTCTCACCCTCTGTTTCAGCCCCACTGTTTCATCCCCTCTGTTTCTAGCCCTCTGTTTCAGCCACTCTGTTTCTTGCCCTCTGTTTCAGCCCCTCTGTTTCAGCCCCTCTGTTTCTCACCCTCTGTTTCAGCCCCACTGTTTCAGCCCCTCTGTTTCTAGCCCTCTGTTTCAGCCACTCTGTTTCTTGCCCTCTGTTTCAGACCCTCTGTTTCAACCCCTCTGTTTCAGCCCCTCTGTTTCTAGCCCTCTGTTTCAGCCACTCTGTTTCTTGCCCTCTGTTTCAGCCCCTCTGTTTCAGCCCCTCTGTTTCTCGCCCGCTGATTCTGCCCCTCTGTTTCAGCCCCACAGTTTCTCGCCCTCTGTTTCAGCCCCGCTGATTCAGCCCCTCTGTTTCAGCCCCTCTGATTCATCCCCTCTGTTTCAGCCCCTCTATTTCAGCCCCTCTGTTTCAGCCCCTCTGATTCAGCTCCTCTGTTTCAGGCTCTCTGTTTCAGCCCGTCTGTTTCAGCCCCTCTGTTTCAGCCCCTCTGTTTCTCGCACTCTGTTTCTCGCCCGCTGTTTCAGTCCCTTAGTTTCTCGCCCACTGTTTCAGCCCCTCTGTTTCAGCCCCTCTGATTCAGCCCCTCTGATTCAGCCCCTCTGTTTCTCGCCCTCTGTTTCAGCCCCACTGTTTCAGCCCCTCTGTTTCAGCCCCTCCGATTCATCCCCACTGTTTCAGCCCCTCTGTTTCTCGCCCTCTGTTTCAGCCCCTCTGATTCACACTCTCTGTTTCAGCCCCTCTGTTTCAGCCCCTCTGTTTCTCGCCCTCTGTTTCTGCCCGTCTGATTCAGCCCCTCTGTTTCAGCCCCTCTGATTCAGCCCCTCTGTTTCAGCCCCTCTGTTTCAGCCCGTCTGTTTCTCACCCTCTGTTTCAGCCCCTCTGTTTCTCACCCTCTGTTTCAGCCCCTCTGTTTCATCCCCTCTTTTTCTCGCCCTCTGTTTCAGCCCCTCTGTTTCAGCCCCTCTGTTTGAGCCCCTCTGTTTCTCGCCCTCTGTTTCAGCCCCTCTGTTTCTCGCCCTCTGTTTCAGCCCCTCTATTTCTCGCCCTCTGTTTCAGCCCCTCTGTTTCAGCCCCACTGTTTCAGCCCCTTTGTTTCAGCCCCTCTGTTTCTCGCCCTCTGTTTCAGCCGCTCTGTTTCTCGCCCTCTGTTTCAGCCCCTCTGTTTCAGCCCCTCTGTTTCAGTCCCTCTGTTTCTCGCCCTCTGTTTCTGACCCTCTGTTTCAGCCCCTCTGTTTCTCCCCCTCTGTTTCAGCCCTTCTGGTTCAGCCCCTCTGTTTCAGCCCCTCTGTTTCAGCCCCTCTGATTCAGCCCCTCTGTTTCTCGCCATGTTTCAGCGACTCTGTTTCTCGCCCTCTGTTTCAGCCCCTCTGTTTCTAACCCTCTGTATCAGCCGCATTGTTTCAGCCCCTCTGTTTCAGCCCCTCTGTTTCAGCCTCTCTGTTTCTCGCTCTCTGTTTCTCGCCCTCTGTTTCAGCCCCTCTGTTTCTCGCCCTCTGTTTCAGGCCCTCTGTTTCAGCTCCTCTGATTCAGCCACTCTGATTCAGCCCCTCTGTTTCTCGCCCTCTGTTTCAGCCTCTCTGCTTCAGCCCCTCTGTTTCAGCCCCTCTGTTTCAGCCTCTCTGTTTCAGCCCCTCTGTTTCTCGCCCTCTGTTTCAGCCCCTCTGTTTCAGCCCCTCTGTTTCAGTCCCTCTGTTTCTCGCCCTCTGTTTCTCGCCCTCTGTTTCAGCCCCTCTGTTTCTCGCCCTCTGTTTCAGTCCCTCTGTTTCTCGCCCTCTGTTTCAGCCCCTCTATTTCTCGCCCTCTGTTTCAGCCCCTCTGTTTCAGCCCCACTGTGTCAGCGCCTCTGTTTCAGACCCTCTGTTTCTCGCGCTCTGTTTCAGCCCCTCTGTTTCTCGCCCTCTGTTTCAGCCCCTCTGTTTCTCGCCCTCTGTTTCAGCCCCTCTGATTCAGCCCCTCTGTTTCTCGCCCTCTGTTTCTCGCCCTCTTTTTCAGCCCCTCTGTTTCTTGCCCTCTGTTTCAGCCCCTCTGTTTCTCACCCTCTGTTTCAGCCTCTCTGTTTCTCACCCTCTGTTTCAGCCCCTCTGTTTCAGCCCATCTGTTTCTCGCCCTCTGTTTCAGCCCCTCTGTTTCTCGCCCTCTGTTTCAGCCCCTCTGATTCAGTCCCTCTGTTTCTCGCCCTCTGTTTCTCGCCCTCTTTTTCAGCCCCTCTGTTTCTTGCCCTCTGTTTCAGCCCCTCTGTTTCAGCCCCTCTGTTTCAGCCCCTCTGTTTCTCGCCCTCTGTTTCAGCCCCTCTGTTTCTCGCCCTCTGTTTCTCGCCCTCTGTTTCAGCCCCTCTGTTTCAGTCCCTCTGTTTCTCGCCCTCTGTTTCAGCCCCTCTGTTTCTCGCCCTCTGTTTCAGACCCTCTGTTTCAGCCCCTCTGTTTCAGCCCCTCTGTTTCTCGCCCTCTGTTTCAGCCCCTCTGTTTCTTGCCCTCTGTTTCAGCCCCTCTGTTTGTCGCCCTCTGTTTCAGCCCCTCTGTTTCAGTCCCTCTGTTTCTCGCCCTCTGTTTCTCGACCTCTGTTTCTCGCCCTCTGTTTCAGCCCCTGTTTCTCGCCCTCTGTTTCAGCCCCTCTGTTTCAGCCCCACTGTGTCAGCCCCACTGTTTCAGCCCCTCTGTTTCTCGCCCTCTGTTTCAGCCCCTCTGTTTCAGCCCCTCTGATTCAGCCCCTCTGATTCAGCCCCTCTGTTTCTCGCCCTCGGTTTCAGCCCCTCTGTTTCAGCCCCTCTGTTTCTAGCCCTCTATTTCAGCCCCTCTGTTTCTCGCCCTCTGTTTCAGCCCCTCTGTTTCTCGCCCTCTGTTTCAGCCCCTCTGTTTCAGCCCCTCTGTTTCTCGCCCTCTGTTTCAGCCCCTCTGTTTCTCGCCCTCTGTTTCAGCCCCTCTGTTTCAGCATCTCTGTTTCAGCCCCTCTGTTTCAGCCACCCTGTTTCAGCCCCTCTGTTTCAGCCCCTCTGTTTCAGCCCCTCTGTTTTTCGCCCTCTTTTTCAGCCCCTCTGTTTCAGCCCTCTGTTTCAGCCCTTCTGTTTCTCACCCTCTGTTTCAGCCCCTCTGATTCAGCCCCTCTGTTTCTCGCCCTCTGTTTCAGCCCCTCTGTTTCGCGCCCTCTGTTTCAGCCCCTCTGTTTCTCACCCTCTGTTTCAGCCCCACTGTTTCAGCCCCTCTGTTTCTAGCCCTCTGTTTCAGCCACTCTGTTTCTTGCCCTCTGTTTCAGCCCCTCTGTTTCAGCCCCTCTGTTTCTCGCCCTCTGTTTCAGCCCCACTGTTTCAGCCCCTCTGTTTCTAGCCCTCTGTTTCAGCCACTCTGTTTCTTGCCCTCTGTTTCAGACCCTCTGTTTCAACCCCTCTGTTTCAGCCCCTCTGTTTCTAGCCCTCTGTTTCAGCCACTCTGTTTCTTGCCCTCTGTTTCAGCCCCTCTGTTTCAGCCCCTCTGTTTCTCGCCCGCTGATTCTGCCCCTCTGTTTCAGCCCCACAGTTTCTCGCCCTCTGTTTCAGCCCCGCTGATTCAGCCCCTCTGTTTCAGCCCCTCTGATTCATCCCCTCTGTTTCAGCCCCTCTATTTCAGCCCCTCTGTTTCAGCCCCTCTGATTCAGCTCCTCTGTTTCAGGCTCTCTGTTTCAGCCCGTCTGTTTCAGCCCCTCTGTTTCAGCCCCTCTGTTTCTCGCACTCTGTTTCTCGCCCGCTGTTTCAGTCCCTTAGTTTCTCGCCCACTGTTTCAGCCCCTCTGTTTCAGCCCCTCTGATTCAGCCCCTCTGATTCAGCCCCTCTGTTTCTCGCCCTCTGTTTCAGCCCCACTGTTTCAGCCCCTCTGTTTCAGCCCCTCCGATTCATCCCCACTGTTTCAGCCCCTCTGTTTCTCGCCCTCTGTTTCAGCCCCTCTGATTCACACTCTCTGTTTCAGCCCCTCTGTTTCAGCCCCTCTGTTTCTCGCCCTCTGTTTCTGCCCGTCTGATTCAGCCCCTCTGTTTCAGCCCCTCTGATTCAGCCCCTCTGTTTCAGCCCCTCTGTTTCAGCCCGTCTGTTTCTCACCCTCTGTTTCAGCCCCGCTGTTTCTCACCCTCTGTTTCAGCCCCTCTGTTTCATCCCCTCTTTTTCGCGCCCTCTGTTTCAGCCCCTCTGTTTCAGCCCCTCTGATTCAGCCCCTCTGTTTCTCGCCCTCTGTTTCAGCCCCTCTGTTTCTCGCCCTCTGTTTCAGCCCCTCTGTTTCTCGCCCTCTGTTTCAGCCCCTCTGTTTCAGCCCCTCTGTTTGAGCCCCTCTGTTTCTCGCCCTCTGTTTCAGCCCCTCTGTTTCTCGCCCTCTGTTTGAGCCCCTCTATTTCTCGCCCTCTGTTTCAGCCCCTCTGTTTCAGCCCCACTGTTTCAGCCCCTTTGTTTCAGCCCCTCTGTTTCTCGCCCTCTGTTTCAGCCGCTCTGTTTCTCGCCCTCTGTTTCAGCCCCTCTGTTTCAGCCCCTCTGTTTCAGTCCCTCTGTTTCTCGCCCTCTGTTTCTGACCCTCTGTTTCAGCCCCTCTGTTTCTCCCCCTCTGTTTCAGCCCTTCTGGTTCAGCCCCTCTGTTTCAGCCCCTCTGTTTCAGCCCCTCAGTTTCAGCCCCTCTGTTTCAGCCCCTCTGTTTCTCGCCCTCTGTTTCAGCCCCGCTGTTTCTTTCCCTCTGTTTCAGCCACTCTGTTTCTCGCCCTCTGTTTCAGCCTCTCTGTTTCTCGCCCTCTGTTTCAGCCCCTCTGTTTCAGCCCCTCTGTTTCTCGCCCTCTGTTTCAGCCCCTCTGTTTCAGCCCCTCTGTTTCAGCCCCTCTGTTTCTCGCCCTCTGTTTCAGCCCCTCTGTTTCTCGCCCTCTGTTTCAGCCTCTCTGTTTCTCGCCCTCTGTTTCAGCTCCTCTGTTTCAGCCCCTCTGTTTCAGCCCCTCTGTTTCTCGCCCTCTGTTACAGCCCCTCTGTTTCAGCTCCACTGTTTCAGCCCCTCTGTTTCAGCCCCTCTGTTTCTCGCCCTCCGTTTCAGCCCCTCTGTTTCAGCCCCTCTGTTTCAGCCCCTCTGGTTCTCGCCCTCTGTTTCAGCCCCTTTGTTTCTCGCCCTCTGTTTCTCGCCCTCTGTTTCAGCCCTTCTGTTTCTCGCCCTCTGTTTCAGCACATCCGTTTCTAGCACTCTGTTTCAGCCCCTCTCTTTCAGCCCCTCTGGTTCAGCCCCTCCGTTTCTCGCCCTCTGTTTCTGCCACTCTGTTTCTCGCCCTCTGTTTCAGCCCCTCTGTTTCTCGCCCTCTGTTTCAGCCCCTCTGTTTCTTGCCCTCTGTTTCAGCCACTCTGTTTCTCGCCCTCTGTTTCAGCCCCTCTGTTTCTCGCCCTCTGTTTCAGCCCCTCTGTTTCAGCCACTCTGTTTCTCGCCCTCTGTTTCAGCCCCTCTGTTTCAGCCCCTCTGTTTCTCGCCCTCTGTTTCAGCCCCTGTGTTTCTTGCCCTCTGTTTCAGCCCCTCTGTTTCAGTCGCACTGTTTCAGCCCCTCTGTTTCAGCCCCTCTGTTTCAGCCCCTCTGTTTCTCGCCATGTTTCAGCGACTCTGTTTCTCGCCCTCTGTTTCAGCCCCTCTGTTTCTCACCCTCTGTATCAGCCGCTTTGTTTCAGCCCCTCTGTTTCAGCCCCTCTGTTTCAGCCTCTCTGTTTCTCGCCCTCTGTTTCTCGCCCTCTGTTTCAGCCCCTCTGTTTCTCGCCCTCTGTTTCAGCCCCTCTGTTTCAGCCCCTCTGTTTCTCGCCCTCTGTTTCAGTCCCTCTGTTTCGCGCTCTCTGTTTCAGCCCCTCTGTTTCAGCCCCACTGTTTCTCGCCCTCTGTTTCTGCCCGTCTGGTTCTCGCCCTCTGTTTCAGTCCCTCTGTTTCGCGCCCTCTGTTTCAGCCCCTCTGATTCAGCCCCTCTGTTTCAGCCCCTGTGAATCAGCCCGTCTTATTCAGCCCCTCTGTTTCAGCCCCTCTGTTTAAGCCCCGCTGTTTCTCGCCCTCTGTTTCAGCCCCTCTGTTTCAGCCCTTCTGTGTCAGCCAATCAGTTTCAGCCCCTCTGTTTCTTGCCCTCTGTTTCAGCCCCTCTGTTTCTCGCCCTCTGTTTCAGCCTCTCTGTTTCTCGCCATCTGTTTCAGCCCCTCTGTTTCTCGCCCTCTGTTTCAGTCCCTCTGTTTCGCGCTCTCTGTTTCAGCCCCTCTGTTTCTCGCTCTCTGTTTCAGCCCCTCTGATTCAGCCCCTCTGTATCAGCCCCTCTGTTTCAGCCCCTCTGTTTCTCGCCCTCTGTTTAATCCCCTCTGTTTCTCACCATCTGTTTCAGCTCCTCTCTTTCAGCCCCTCTGATTCTCGCCCTCTGTTTCAGCCTTTCTGTTTCTCGCCCTTTGTTTCAGCCCCTCTGATTCAGACCCTCTGTTTCTCGCCCTCTGTTTCAGCCCCTCTGATTCTCGCCCTCTGTTTCAGCCTCTCAGTTTCTCGCCCTCTGTTTCAGGCCCTCTGTTTCAGCCCCTCTGTTTTAGCCCCTCTGTTTCGCGCCCTCTGTTTCAGCCCCTCTGTTTCTCGCCCTCTGTTTCAGCCCATCTGTTTCTCGCCCTCTGTTTCAGCCCCTCTCTTTCTCGCACTCTGTGTCAGCCCCTCTGATTCAGCCCCTCTGTTGCAGCCCCTCTGATTCAGCCCCTCTGTTTCAGCCCCTCTATTTCAGCCCCTCTGTTTCAGCCCCTCTGCTTCATCCCATCTGTTTCTCGCCCTCTGTTTTTCACCCTCTGTTTCTCACCCTCTGTTTCAGCCCCTCTGTTTTTTGCCCTCTGTTTCAGCCCCTCTGTTTCTCGCCCTCTGTTTCTCACCCTCTGTTTCTCGCCCTCTGTTTCAGCCCCTCTGTTTTTTGCCCTCTGTTTCAGCCCGTCTGTTTCAGCCCCTCTGTTTCAGCCCCTCTGTTTCTCGCCCTCTGTTTGAGCCCCTCTCTTTCTCGCCCTCTGTTTCAGCCCCTCTGTTTCTCGCCCTCTGTTTCAACCTCTCTGTTTCTCGCCCTCTGTTTCAGCCACTCTGTTTCAGCCCCTCTGTTTCAGCCCCTCTGTTTCTCGCCCTCTGTTTCTCACCCTCTGTTTCTCGCCCTCTGTTTCAGCCCCTCTGTTTTTTGCCCTCTGTTTCAGCCCGTCTGTTTCAGCCCCTCTGTTTCAGCCCCTTTGTTTCTCGCCCTCTGATTCAGCCCCTCTGATTCAGCCCCTCTGTTTCTCGCCCTCTGTTTCAGCCCCTCTGTTTCTCGCCCTCTGTTTCTCGCCCTCTATTTCAGCCCCTCTGTTTCTCGCCCTCTGTTTCAGCCCCTTTGTTTCTCGCCCTCTGATTCAGCCCCTCTGATTCAGCCCCTCTGTTTCTCGCCCTCTGTTTCAGCCCCTCTGTTTCTCGCCCTCTGTTTCTCGCCCTCTATTTCAGCCCCTCTGTTTCTCGCCCTCTGTTTCAGCCCCTCTGTTTCTCGCCCTCTGTTTCAGCCCCTCTGTTTCAGACCCTCTCTTTCTCGCCCTCTGTTTCAGCCCCTCTGTTTCCCGCCCTCTGTTTCAGCCCCTCTGTTTCAGCACCTCTGTTTCAGCCCCTCTGTTTCAGCCACCCTGTTTCAGCCCCTCTGTTTCAGCCCCTCTGTTTCAGCCCCTCTGTTTCACCCCCTCTGTTTCTCGCCCTCTGTTTCAGCCCCTCTGTTTTTCGCCCTCTTTTTCAGCCTCTCTGTTTCAGCCCTCTGTTTCAGCCCATCTGTTTCTCACCCTCTGTTTCAGCCCCTCTGTTTCAGGCTCTCTGTTTCAGCCCGTCTGTTTCAGCCCCTCTGTTTCAGCCCCTCTGTTTCTCGCACTCTGTTTCTCGCCCGCTGTTTCAGTCCCTTAGTTTCTCGCCCACTGTTTCAGCCCCTCTGTTTCAGCCCCTCTGATTCAGCCCCTCTGATTCAGCCCCTCTGTTTCTCGCCCTCTGTTTCAGCCCCCCTGTTTCAGCCCCTCTGTTTCAGCCCCTCCGATTCAGCCCCTCTGTTTCAGCCCCTCTGTTTCTCGCCGTCTGTTTCAGCCCCTCTGATTCACACTCTCTGTTTCAGCACCTCTGTTTCAGCCCCTCTGTTTCTCGCCCTCTTTTTCTGCCCCTCTGTCTCTCGCCATCTGTTTCAGCCCGTCTGATTCAGCCCCTGTGTTTCTCGCCCTCTGTTTCAGCCCCTCTGTTTCTCACCCTCTGTTTCTCGCCCTCTGTTTCAGCCCCTCTGTTTCTCGCCCTCTGTTTCAGCCCCTCTGTTTCTCGCCCTCTGTTTCTGCCCCTCTGATTCAGCCCCTCTGTTTCTCGCCCTCTGTTTCAGCCCCTCTGTTTCTCACCCTCTGTTTCAGCCCCTCTGTTTCTCGCCCTCTGTTTCAGCCCCTCTGTTTCAGCCCCTCTGTTTCAGCCCCTCTGTTTCTCGCCCTCTGTTTCAGCCCCTCTGTTTCTCGCCCTCTGTTTCAGCCCCTCTATTTCTCGCCCTCTGTTTCAGCCACTCTGTTTCAGCCCCACTGTTTCAGCCCCTATGTTTCAGCCCCTCTGTTTCTGGCCCTCTGTTTCAGCCGCTCTGTTTCTCGCCCTCTGTTTCAACCTCTCTGTTTCTCGCCCTCTGTTTCAGCCACTCTGTTTCAGCCCCTCTGTTTCAGCCCCTCTGTTTCTCGCCCTCTGTTTGAGCCCCTCAGTTTCTCGCCCTCTGTTTCAGCCCCTCTGTTTCTCGCCCTCTGTTTCAACCTCTCTGTTTCTCGCCCTCTGTTTCAGCCACTCTGTTTCAGCCCCTCTGTTTCAGCCCCTCTGTTTCTCGCCCTCTGTTTCAGCCCCTCTGTTTCTCGCCCTCTGTTTCAGCCCCTCTGTTTCTCGCCCTCTGTTTCAGCCCCCCTGATTCAGCCCCTCTGTTTCAGCCCCTCTGATTCAGACCGTCTGTTTCAGCCCCTCTGTTTCAGCCCCTCTGTTTCATCCCCTCTGTTTCTCGCCCTCTGTTTCAGCCCCTCTGTTTTTCGCCCTCTGTTTCAGCCCCTCTGTTTCTTGCCCTCTGTTTCAGGCTCTCTGTTTCAGCCCGTCTGTTTCAGCCCCTCTGTTTCAGCCCCTCTGTTTTTTGCCCTCTGTTTCAGCCCCTCTGTTTCTCGCCCTCTGTTTCAGCCCCTCTGTTTCTCGCCCTCTGTTTCAGCCTCTCTGTTTCTCGCCCTCTGTTTCAGCTCCTCTGTTTCAGCCCCTCTGTTTCAGCCCCTCTGTTTCTCGCCCTCTGTTACAGCCCCTCTGTTTCAGCTCCACTGTTTCAGCCCCTCTGTTTCAGCCCCTCTGTTTCTCGCCCTCCGTTTCAGCCCCTCTGTTTCAGCCCCTCTGTTTCAGCCCCTCTGGTTCTCGCCCTCTGTTTCAGCCCCTTTGTTTCTCGCCCTCTGTTTCTCGCCCTCTGTTTCAGCCCTTCTGTTTCTCGCCCTCTGTTTCAGCCCCTCCGTTTCTCGCACTCTGTTTCAGCCCCTCTCTTTCAGCCCCTCTGGTTCAGCCCCTCCGTTTCTCGCCCTCTGTTTCTGCCACTCTGTTTCTCGCCCTCTGTTTCAGCCCCTCTGTTTCTCGCCCTCTGTTTCAGCCCCTCTGTTTCTTGCCCTCTGTTTCAGCCACTCTGTTTCTCGCCCTCTGTTTCAGCCCCTCTGTTTCTCGCCCTCTGTTTCAGCCCCTCTGTTTCAGCCACTCTGTTTCTCGCCCTCTGTTTCAGCCCCTCTGTTTCAGCCCCTCTGTTTCTCGCCCTCTGTTTCAGCCCCTGTGTTTCTTGCCCTCTGTTTCAGCCCCTCTGTTTCAGTCGCACTGTTTCAGCCCCTCTGTTTCAGCCCCTCTGTTTCAGCCCCTCTGTTTCTCGCCATGTTTCAGCGACTCTGTTTCTCGCCCTCTGTTTCAGCCCCTCTGTTTCTCACCCTCTGTATCAGCCGCTTTGTTTCAGCCCCTCTGTTTCAGCCCCTCTGTTTCAGCCTCTCTGTTTCTCGCCCTCTGTTTCTCGCCCTCTGTTTCAGCCCCTCTGTTTCTCGCCCTCTGTTTCAGCCCCACTGTTTCTCGCCCCCTGTTTCAGCCCCTCTGTTTCAGCCCCTCTGTTTCTCGCCCTCTGTTTCAGTCCCTCTGTTTCGCGCTCTCTGTTTCAGCCCCTCTGTTTCAGCCCCACTGTTTCTCGCCCTCTGTTTCTGCCAGTCTGGTTCTCGCCCTCTGTTTCAGTCCCTCTGTTTCGCGCCCTCTGTTTCAGCCCCTCTGATTCAGCCCCTCTGTTTCAGCCCCTGTGAATCAGCCCGTCTGATTCAGCCCCTCTGTTTCAGCCCCTCTGTTTAAGCCCCGCTGTTTCTCGCCCTCTGTTTCAGCCCCTCTGTTTCAGCCCTTCTGTGTCAGCCAATCAGTTTCAGCCCCTCTGTTTCTTGCCCTCTGTTTCAGCCCCTCTGTTTCTCGCCCTCTGTTTCAGCCTCTCTGTTTCTCGCCATCTGTTTCAGCCCCTCTGTTTCTCGCCCTCTGTTTCAGTCCCTCTGTTTCGCGCTCTCTGTTTCAGCCCCTCTGTTTCTCGCTCTCTGTTTCAGCCCCTCTGATTCAGCCCCTCTGTATCAGCCCCTCTGTTTCAGCCCCTCTGTTTCTCGCCCTCTGTTTAATCCCCTCTGTTTCTCACCATCTGTTTCAGCTCCTCTCTTTCAGCCCCTCTGATTCTCGCCCTCTGTTTCAGCCTTTCTGTTTCTCGCCCTTTGTTTCAGCCCCTCTGATTCAGACCCTCTGTTTCTCGCCCTCTGTTTCAGCCCCTCTGATTCTCGCCCTCTGTTTCAGCCTCTCAGTTTCTCGCCCTCTGTTTCAGGCCCTCTGTTTCAGCCCCTCTGTTTTAGCCCCTCTGTTTCGCGCCCTCTGTTTCAGCCCCTCTGTTTCTCGCCCTCTGTTTCAGCCCATCTGTTTCTCGCCCTCTGTTTCAGCCCCTCTCTTTCTCGCACTCTGTGTCAGCCCCTCTGATTCAGCCCCTCTGTTGCAGCCCCTCTGATTCAGCCCCTCTGTTTCAGCCCCTCTATTTCAGCCCCTCTGTTTCAGCCCCTCTGCTTCATCCCATCTGTTTCTCGCCCTCTGTTTTTCACCCTCTGTTTCTCACCCTCTGTTTCAGCCCCTCTGTTTTTTGCCCTCTGTTTCAGCCCCTCTGTTTCTCGCCCTCTGTTTCTCACCCTCTGTTTCTCGCCCTCTGTTTCAGCCCCTCTGTTTTTTGCCCTCTGTTTCAGCCAGTCTGTTTCAGCCCCTCTGTTTCAGCCCCTCTGTTTCTCGCCCTCTGTTTGAGCCCCTCTGTTTCTCGCCCTCTGTTTCAGCCCCTCTGTTTCTCGCCCTCTGTTTCAACCTCTCTGTTTCTCGCCCTCTGTTTCAGCCACTCTGTTTCAGCCCCTCTGTTTCAGCCCCTCTGTTTCTCGCCCTCTGTTTCTCACCCTCTGTTTCTCGCCCTCTGTTTCAGCCCCTCTGTTTTTTGCCCTCTGTTTCAGCCCGTCTGTTTCAGCCCCTCTGTTTCAGCCCCTTTGTTTCTCGCCCTCTGATTCAGCCCCTCTGATTCAGCCCCTCTGTTTCTCGCCCTCTGTTTCAGCCCCTCTGTTTCTCGCCCTCTGTTTCTCGCCCTCTATTTCAGCCCCTCTGTTTCTCGCCCTCTGTTTCAGCCCCTTTGTTTCTCGCCCTCTGATTCAGCCCCTCTGATTCAGCCCCTCTGTTTCTCGCCCTCTGTTTCAGCCCCTCTGTTTCTCGCCCTCTGTTTCTCGCCCTCTATTTCAGCCCCTCTGTTTCTCGCCCTCTGTTTCAGCCCCTCTGTTTCTCGCCCTCTGTTTCAGCCCCTCTGTTTCAGACCCTCTCTTTCTCGCCCTCTGTTTCAGCCCCTCTGTTTCCCGCCCTCTGTTTCAGCCCCTCTGTTTCAGCACCTCTGTTTCAGCCCCTCTGTTTCAGCCACCCTGTTTCAGCCCCTCTGTTTCAGCCCCTCTGTTTCAGCCCCTCTGTTTCACCCCCTCTGTTTCTCGCCCTCTGTTTCAGCCCCTCTGTTTTTCGCCCTCTTTTTCAGCCTCTCTGTTTCAGCCCTCTGTTTCAGCCCATCTGTTTCTCACCCTCTGTTTCAGCCCCTCTGTTTCAGGCTCTCTGTTTCAGCCCGTCTGTTTCAGCCCCTCTGTTTCAGCCCCTCTGTTTCTCGCACTCTGTTTCTCGCCCGCTGTTTCAGTCCCTTAGTTTCTCGCCCACTGTTTCAGCCCCTCTGTTTCAGCCCCTCTAATTCAGCCCCTCTGATTCAGCCCCTCTGTTTCTCGCCCTCTGTTTCAGCCCCCCTGTTTCAGCCCCTCTGTTTCAGCCCCTCCGATTCAGCCCCTCTGTTTCAGCCCCTCTGTTTCTCGCCGTCTGTTTCAGCCCCTCTGATTCACACTCTCTGTTTCAGCACCTCTGTTTCAGCCCCTCTGTTTCTCGCCCTCTTTTTCTGCCCCTCTGTCTCTCGCCATCTGTTTCAGCCCGTCTGATTCAGCCCCTGTGTTTCTCGCCCTCTGTTTCAGCCCCTCTGTTTCTCACCCTCTGTTTCTCGCCCTCTGTTTCAGCCCCTCTGTTTCTCGCCCTCTGTTTCAGCCCCTCTGTTTCTCGCCCTCTGTTTCTGCCCCTCTGATTCAGCCCCTCTGTTTCTCGCCCTCTGTTTCAGCCCCTCTGTTTCTCACCCTCTGTTTCAGCCCCTCTGTTTCTCGCCCTCTGTTTCAGCCCCTCTGTTTCAGCCCCTCTGTTTCAGCCCCTCTGTTTCTCGCCCTCTGTTTCAGCCCCTCTGTTTCTCGCCCTCTGTTTCAGCCCCTCTATTTCTCGCCCTCTGTTTCAGCCACTCTGTTTCAGCCCCACTGTTTCAGCCCCTTTGTTTCAGCCCCTCTGTTTCTGGCCCTCTGTTTCAGCCGCTCTGTTTCTCGCCCTCTGTTTCAACCTCTCTGTTTCTCGCCCTCTGTTTCAGCCACTCTGTTTCAGCCCCTCTGTTTCAGCCCCTCTGTTTCTCGCCCTCTGTTTGAGCCCCTCTGTTTCTCGCCCTCTGTTTCAGCCCCTCTGTTTCTCGCCCTCTGTTTCAACCTCTCTGTTTCTCGCCCTCTGTTTCAGCCACTCTGTTTCAGCCCCTCTGTTTCAGCCCCTCTGTTTCTCGCCCTCTGTTTCAGCCCCTCTGTTTCTCGCCCTCTGTTTCAGCCCCTCTGTTTCTCGCCCTCTGTTTCAGCCCCCCTGATTCAGCCCCTCTGTTTCAGCCCCTCTGATTCAGACCGTCTGTTTCAGCCCCTCTGTTTCAGCCCCTCTGTTTCATCCCCTCTGTTTCTCGCCCTCTGTTTCAGCCCCTCTGTTTTTCGCCCTCTGTTTCAGCCCCTCTGTTTCTTGCCCTCTGTTTCAGGCTCTCTGTTTCAGCCCGTCTGTTTCAGCCCCTCTGTTTCAGCCCCTCTGTTTTTTGCCCTCTGTTTCAGCCCCTCTGTTTCTCGCCCTCTGTTTCTCACCCTCTGTTTCTCGCCCTCTGTTTCAGCCCCTCTGTTTTTTGCCCTCTGTTTCAGCCCGTCTGTTTCAGCCCCTCTGTTTCAGCCCCTTTGTTTCTCGCCCTCTGATTCAGCCCCTCTGATTCAGCCCCTCTGTTTCTCGCCCTCTGTTTCAGCCCCTCTGTTTCTCGCCCTCTGTTTCTCGCCCTCTATTTCAGCCCCTCTGTTTCTCGCCCTCTGTTTCAGCCCCTTTGTTTCTCGCCCTCTGATTCAGCCCCTCTGATTCAGCCCCTCTGTTTCTCGCCCTCTGTTTCAGCCCCTCTGTTTCTCGCCCTCTGTTTCTCGCCCTCTATTTCAGCCCCTCTGTTTCTCGCCCTCTGTTTCAGCCCCTCTGTTTCTCGCCCTCTGTTTCAGCCCCTCTGTTTCAGACCCTCTCTTTCTCGCCCTCTGTTTCAGCCCCTCTGTTTCCCGCCCTCTGTTTCAGCCCCTCTGTTTCAGCACCTCTGTTTCAGCCCCTCTGTTTCAGCCACCCTGTTTCAGCCCCTCTGTTTCAGCCCCTCTGTTTCAGCCCCTCTGTTTCACCCCCTCTGTTTCTCGCCCTCTGTTTCAGCCCCTCTGTTTTTCGCCCTCTTTTTCAGCCTCTCTGTTTCAGCCCTCTGTTTCAGCCCATCTGTTTCTCACCCTCTGTTTCAGCCCCTCTGTTTCAGGCTCTCTGTTTCAGCCCGTCTGTTTCAGCCCCTCTGTTTCAGCCCCTCTGTTTCTCGCACTCTGTTTCTCGCCCGCTGTTTCAGTCCCTTAGTTTCTCGCCCACTGTTTCAGCCCCTCTGTTTCAGCCCCTCTGATTCAGCCCCTCTGATTCAGCCCCTCTGTTTCTCGCCCTCTGTTTCAGCCCCTCTGTTTCAGCCCCTCTGTTTCAGCCCCTCCGATTCAGCCCCTCTGTTTCAGCCCCTCTGTTTCTCGCCGTCTGTTTCAGCCCCTCTGATTCACACTCTCTGTTTCAGCCCCTCTGTTTCAGCCCCTCTGTTTCTCGCCCTCTTTTTCTGCCCCTCTGTCTCTCGCCATCTGTTTCAGCCCGTCTGATTCAGCCCCTGTGTTTCTCGCCCTCTGTTTCAGCCCCTCTGTTTCTCACCCTCTGTTTCTCGCCCTCTGTTTCAGCCCCTCTGTTTCTCGCCCTCTGTTTCAGCCCCTCTGTTTCTCGCCCTCTGTTTCTGCCCCTCTGATTCAGCCCCTCTGTTTCTCGCCCTCTGTTTCAGCCCCTCTGTTTCTCACCCTCTGTTTCAGCCCCTCTGTTTCTCGCCCTCTGTTTCAGCCCCTCTGTTTCAGCCCCTCTGTTTCTCGCCCTCTGTTTCAGCCCCTCTGTTTCTCGCCCTCTGTTTCAGCCCCTCTATTTCTCGCGCTCTGTTTCAGCCACTCTGTTTCAGCCCCACTGTTTCAGCCCCTTTGTTTCAGCCCCTCTGTTTCTGGCCCTCTGTTTCAGCCGCTCTGTTTCTCGCCCTCTGTTTCAGCCCCTCTGTTTCAGCCCCTCAGTTTCAGTCCCTCTGTTTTTCGCCCTCTGTTTCTGGCCCTCTGTTTCAGCCCCTCTGTTTCTCGCCCTCTGTTTCAGCCCTTCTGGTTCAGCCCCTCTGTTTCAGCCCCTATGTTTCTCGCCCTCTGTTTCAGCCCCTCTGTTTCAGCCCCTCTGTTTCAGCCCCTATGTTTCTCGCCCTCTGTTTCAGCCCCTCTGTTTCTCGCCCTCTGTTTCAGCCCCTCTGTTTCAGCCCCTCTGTTTCAGCCCCTATGTTTCTCGCCCTCTGTTTCAGCCCCTCTGTTTCTCGCCCTCTGTTTCAGTCCCTCTGTTTCTTGCCCTCTGTTTCAGCCACTCTGTTTCAGCCCCTCTGTTTCAGCCCCTCTGTTTCAGCCCCTCTGTTTCTCGCCATGTTTCAGCCGCTTTGTTTCAGCCCCTCTGTTTCAGCCCCTCTGTTTCAGCCTCTCTGTTTCTCGCCCTCTGTTTCTCGCCCTCTGTTTCAGCCCCTCTGTTTCTCGCCCTCTGTTTCAGCCCCTCTGTTTCAGCTCCTCTGATTCAGCCCCTCTGATTCAGCACCTCTGTTTCTCGCCCTCTGTTTCAGCCCCTCTGTTTCAGCCCTTCTGTTTCAGCCACTCAGTTTCAGCCCCTCTGTTTCTTGCCCTCTGTTTCAGCCCCTCTGTTTCTCGCCCTCTGTTTCAGCCCCTCTGTTTCTCGCTGTCTGTTTCAGCCCCTCTGTTTCTCGCCCTCTGTTTCAGTCCCTCTGTTTCGCGCTCTCTGTTTCAGCCCCTCTGTTTCAGCCCCTCTGTTTCTCGCCCTCTGTTTCTGCCCGTCTGTTTCTCGCCCTCTGTTTCAGCCACTCTGTTTCTCGCCCTCTGTTTCAGCCCCTCTGATTCAGCCCCTCTGTTTCAGCCGCTCTGAATCAGCCCCTCTGATTCAGCCCCTCTGTTTCAGCCCCTCTGTTTCAGCCCCTCTGTTTCTCGCCCTCTGTTTCAGCCTCTCTGTTTCTCGCCCTCTGTTTCAGCCCCTCTGTTTCAGCCCCTCTGTTTCAGCCCCTCTGTTTCTCGCCCTCTGTTTCAGCCCCTCTGTTTCTCGCCCTCTGTATCAGCCCCTCTGTTTCTCGCCCTCTGTTTCAGCCCCTCTGTTTCTTGCCCTCTGTTTCAGCCCCTCTGTTTCAGCCCCTCTGTTTCAGCCCCTCTGTTTCAGCCCCTCTGTTTCTCGCCATGTTTCAGCGACTCTGTTTCTCGCCCTCTGTTTCAGCCCCTCTGTTTCTCACCCTCTGTATCAGCCGCTTTGTTTCAGCCCCTCTGTTTCAGCCCCTCTGTTTCAGCCTCTCTGTTTCTCGCCCTTTGTTTCTCGCCCTCTGTTTCAGCCCCTCTGTTTCTCGCCCTCTGTTTCAGCCCCTCTGTTTCAGCTCCTCTGATTCAGCCCCTCTGATTCAGCCCCTCTGTTTCTCGCCCTCTGTTTCTGCCCCTCTGTTTCAGCCCTTCTGTTTCAGCCACTCAGTTTCAGCCCCTCTGTTTCTTGCCCTCTGTTTCAGCCCCCCTGTTTCTCGCCCTCTGTTTCAGCCCCTCTGTTTCTCGCCGTCTGTTTCAGCCCCTCTGTTTCTAGAACTCTGTTTCAGTCCCTCTGTTTCGCGCTCTCTGTTTCAGCCCCTCTGTTTCAGCCCCTCTGTTTCTCACCCTCTGTTTCTGCCCGTCTGTTTCTCGCCCTCTGTTTCAGCCATTCGGTTTCTCGCCCTCTGTTTCAGCCCCTCTGATTCAGCCCCTCTGTTTCAGCCCCTCTGAATCAGCCCCTCTGATTCAGCCCCTCTGTTTCAGCCCCTCTGTTTCTCGCCCTCTGTTTAATCCCCTCTGTTTCTCACCATCTGTTTCAGCCCCTCTGTTTCAGCCCCTCTGTTTCTCGCCCTCTGTTTCAGTCTTTCTGTTTCTCGCCCTCTGTTTCAGCCCCTCTGATTCAGCCCCTCTGTTTCTCGCACTCTGTTTCAGCCCCTCTGATTCTCGCCCTCTGTTTCAGCCCCTCAGTTTCTTGCCCTCTGTTTCAGCCCCTCTGTTTCAGCCCCTCTGTTTCAGCCCCTCTGTTTCGCGCCCTCTGTTTCAGCCCCTCTGTTTCTCGCGCTCTGTTTCAGCCCCTCTGTTTCTCGCCCTCTGTTTCAGCCCCTCTATTTCTCGCCCTCTGTTTCAGCCCCTCTGTTTCAGCCCCACTGTTTCAGCCCCTCTGTTTCAGCCCCTCTGTTTCTCGCCCTCTGTTTCAGCCCCTCTGTTTCTCGCCCTCTGTTTCAGCCCCTCTGTTTCTCGCCCTCTGTTTCAGCACCTCTGTTTCTCGCCCTCTGTTTCAGCCCCTCTGTTTCTCGCACTCTGTTTCAGCCCCTCTGATTCTCGCCCTCTGTTTCAGCCCCTCAGTTTCTTGCCCTCTGTTTCAGCCCCTCTGTTTCAGCCCCTCTGTTTCAGCCCCTCTGTTTCGCGCCCTCTGTTTCAGCCCCTCTGTTTCTCGCGCTCTGTTTCAGCCCCTCTGTTTCTCGCCCTCTGTTTCTGCCCCTCTATTTCTCGCCCTCTGTTTCAGCCCCTCTGTTTCAGCACCACTGTTTCAGCCCCTCTGTTTCAGCCCCTCTGTTTCTCGCCCTCTGTTTCAGCCCCTCTGTTTCTCGCCCTCTGTTTCAGCCCCTCTGTTTCTCGACCTCTGTTTCAGCCCCTCTGTTTCAGCCCCTCTGTTTCTTGCCCTCTGTTTCAGCCCCTCTGTTTCAGCCCCTCTGTTTCAGCCCCTCTGTTTCAGCCTCTCCGTTTCTCGCCATGTTTAAGCGACTCTGTTTCTCGCCCTCTGTTTCAGCACCTCTGTTTCTCACCCTCTGTATCAGCCGCATTGTTTCAGCCCCTCTGTTTCAGCCCCTCTGTTTCAGCCTCTCTGTTTCTCGCCCTCTGTTTCTCGCCCTCTGTTTCAGCCCCTCTGTTTCTCGCCCTCTGTTTCAGCCCCTCTGTTTCAGCTCCTCTGATTCAGCCCCTCTGATTCAGCCCCTCTGTTTCTCGCCCTCTGTTTCAGCCCCTCTGTTTCAGCCCTTCTGTTTCAGCCACTCAGTTTCAGCCCCTCTGTTTCTTGCCCTCTGTTTCAGCCCCTCTGTTTGTCGCCCTCTGTTTCAGCCCCTCTGTTTCTCGCCGTCTGTTTCAGCCCCTCTGTTTCTCGCCCTCTGTTTCAGTCCCTCTGTTTCGCGCTCTCTGTTTCAGCCCCTCTGTTTCAGCCCCTCTGTTTCTCGCCCTCTGTTTCTGCCCGTCTGTTTCTCGCCCTCTGTTTCAGCCACTCTGTTTCTCGCCCTCTGTTTCAGCCCCTCTGATTCAGCCCCTCTGTTTCAGCCCCTCTGAATCAGCCCCTCTGATTCAGCCCCTCTGTTTCAGCCCCTCTGTTTCAGCCCCTCTGTTTCTCGCCCTCTGCTTCAGCCTCTCTGTTTCTCGCCCTCTGTTTCAGCCCCTCTGTTTCAGCCCCTCTGTTTCAGCCCCTCTGTTTCTCGCCCTCTGTTTCAGCCCCTCTGTTTCTCGCCCTCTGTTTCAGCCCCTCTGTTTCTCTTCTCTGTTTCAGCCCCTCTGTTTCTTGCCCTCTGATTCAGCCCCTCTGTTTCAGCCCGTCTGTTTCAGCCCCTCTGTTTCAGCCCCTCTGTTTTTTGCCCTCTGTTTCAGCCCCTCTGTTTCTCGCCCTCTGTTTCTCACCCTCTGTTTCTCGCCCTCTGTTTCAGCCCCTCTGTTTTTTGCCCTCTGTTTCAGCCCGTCTGTTTCAGCCCCTCTGTTTCAGCCCCTTTGTTTCTCGCCCTCTGATTCAGCCCCTCTGATTCAGCCCCTCTGTTTCTCGCCCTCTGTTTCAGCCCCTCTGTTTCTCGCCCTCTGTTTCTCGCCCTCTATTTCAGCCCCTCTGTTTCTCGCCCTCTGTTTCAGCCCCTTTGTTTCTCGCCCTCTGATTCAGCCCCTCTGATTCAGCCCCTCTGTTTCTCGCCCTCTGTTTCAGCCCCTCTGTTTCTCGCCCTCTGTTTCTCGCCCTCTATTTCAGCCCCTCTGTTTCTCGCCCTCTGTTTCAGCCCCTCTGTTTCTCGCCCTCTGTTTCAGCCCCTCTGTTTCAGACCCTCTCTTTCTCGCCCTCTGTTTCAGCCCCTCTGTTTCCCGCCCTCTGTTTCAGCCCCTCTGTTTCAGCACCTCTGTTTCAGCCCCTCTGTTTCAGCCACCCTGTTTCAGCCCCTCTGTTTCAGCCCCTCTGTTTCAGCCCCTCTGTTTCACCCCCTCTGTTTCTCGCCCTCTGTTTCAGCCCCTCTGTTTTTCGCCCTCTTTTTCAGCCTCTCTGTTTCAGCCCTCTGTTTCAGCCCATCTGTTTCTCACCCTCTGTTTCAGCCCCTCTGTTTCAGGCTCTCTGTTTCAGCCCGTCTGTTTCAGCCCCTCTGTTTCAGCCCCTCTGTTTCTCGCACTCTGTTTCTCGCCCGCTGTTTCAGTCCCTTAGTTTCTCGCCCACTGTTTCAGCCCCTCTGTTTCAGCCCCTCTAATTCAGCCCCTCTGATTCAGCCCCTCTGTTTCTCGCCCTCTGTTTCTCGCCCTCTATTTCAGCCCCTCTGTTTCTCGCCCTCTGTTTCAGCCCCTCTGTTTCTCGCCCTCTGTTTCAGCCCCTCTGTTTCAGACCCTCTCTTTCTCGCCCTCTGTTTCAGCCCCTCTGTTTCCCGCCCTCTGTTTCAGCCCCTCTGTTTCAGCACCTCTGTTTCAGCCCCTCTGTTTCAGCCACCCTGTTTCAGCCCCTCTGTTTCAGCCCCTCTGTTTCAGCCCCTCTGTTTCACCCCCTCTGTTTCTCGCCCTCTGTTTCAGCCCCTCTGTTTTTCGCCCTCTTTTTCAGCCTCTCTGTTTCAGCCCTCTGTTTCAGCCCATCTGTTTCTCACCCTCTGTTTCAGCCCCTCTGTTTCAGGCTCTCTGTTTCAGCCCGTCTGTTTCAGCCCCTCTGTTTCAGCCCCTCTGTTTCTCGCACTCTGTTTCTCGCCCGCTGTTTCAGTCCCTTAGTTTCTCGCCCACTGTTTCAGCCCCTCTGTTTCAGCCCCTCTGATTCAGCCCCTCTGATTCAGCCCCTCTGTTTCTCGCCCTCTGTTTCAGCCCCTCTGTTTCAGCCCCTCTGTTTCAGCCCCTCCGATTCAGCCCCTCTGTTTCAGCCCCTCTGTTTCTCGCCGTCTGTTTCAGCCCCTCTGATTCACACTCTCTGTTTCAGCCCCTCTGTTTCAGCCCCTCTGTTTCTCGCCCTCTTTTTCTGCCCCTCTGTCTCTCGCCATCTGTTTCAGCCCGTCTGATTCAGCCCCTGTGTTTCTCGCCCTCTGTTTCAGCCCCTCTGTTTCTCACCCTCTGTTTCTCGCCCTCTGTTTCAGCCCCTCTGTTTCTCGCCCTCTGTTTCAGCCCCTCTGTTTCTCGCCCTCTGTTTCTGCCCCTCTGATTCAGCCCCTCTGTTTCTCGCCCTCTGTTTCAGCCCCTCTGTTTCTCACCCTCTGTTTCAGCCCCTCTGTTTCTCGCCCTCTGTTTCAGCCCCTCTGTTTCAGCCCCTCTGTTTCTCGCCCTCTGTTTCAGCCCCTCTGTTTCTCGCCCTCTGTTTCAGCCCCTCTATTTCTCGCGCTCTGTTTCAGCCACTCTGTTTCAGCCCCACTGTTTCAGCCCCTTTGTTTCAGCCCCTCTGTTTCTCGCGCTCTGTTTCAGCCCCTCTGTTTCTCGCCCTCTGTTTCTGCCCCTCTATTTCTCGCCCTCTGTTTCAGCCCCTCTGTTTCAGCACCACTGTTTCAGCCCCTCTGTTTCAGCCCCTCTGTTTCTCGCCCTCTGTTTCAGCCCCTCTGTTTCTCGCCCTCTGTTTCAGCCCCTCTGTTTCTCGACCTCTGTTTCAGCCCCTCTGTTTCAGCCCCTCTGTTTCTTGCCCTCTGTTTCAGCCCCTCTGTTTCAGCCCCTCTGTTTCAGCCCCTCTGTTTCAGCCTCTCTGTTTCTCGCCATGTTTAAGCGACTCTGTTTCTCGCCCTCTGTTTCAGCACCTCTGTTTCTCACCCTCTGTATCAGCCGCATTGTTTCAGCCCCTCTGTTTCAGCCCCTCTGTTTCAGCCTCTCTGTTTCTCGCCCTCTGTTTCTCGCCCTCTGTTTCAGCCCCTCTGTTTCTCGCCCTCTGTTTCAGCCCCTCTGTTTCAGCTCCTCTGATTCAGCCCCTCTGATTCAGCCCCTCTGTTTCTCGCCCTCTGTTTCAGCCCCTCTGTTTCAGCCCTTCTGTTTCAGCCACTCAGTTTCAGCCCCTCTGTTTCTTGCCCTCTGTTTCAGCCCCTCTGTTTGTCGCCCTCTGTTTCAGCCCCTCTGTTTCTCGCCGTCTGTTTCAGCCCCTCTGTTTCTCGCCCTCTGTTTCAGTCCCTCTGTTTCGCGCTCTCTGTTTCAGCCCCTCTGTTTCAGCCCCTCTGTTTCTCGCCCTCTGTTTCTGCCCGTCTGTTTCTCGCCCTCTGTTTCAGCCACTCTGTTTCTCGCCCTCTGTTTCAGCCCCTCTGATTCAGCCCCTCTGTTTCAGCCCCTCTGAATCAGCCCCTCTGATTCAGCCCCTCTGTTTCAGCCCCTCTGTTTCAGCCCCTCTGTTTCTCGCCCTCTGCTTCAGCCTCTCTGTTTCTCGCCCTCTGTTTCAGCCCCTCTGTTTCAGCCCCTCTGTTTCAGCCCCTCTGTTTCTCCCCCTCTGTTTCAGCCCCTCTGTTTCTCGCCCTCTGTTTCAGCCCCTCTGTTTCTCTTCTCTGTTTCAGCCCCTCTGTTTCTTGCCCTCTGATTCAGCCCCTCTGTTTCAGCCCCTCTGTTTCAGCCCCTCTGTTTCAGCCCCTCTGTTTCAGCCCCTCTGTTTCTCGCCATGTTTCAGCGACTCTGTTTCTCGCCCTCTGTTTCAGCCCCTCTGTTTCTCACCCTCTGTATCAGCCGCTTTGTTTCAGCCCCTCTGTTTCAGCCCCTCTGTTTCAGCCTCTCTGTTTCTCGCCCTCTGTTTCTCGCCCTCTGTTTCAGCCCCTCTGTTTCCCCCCCCCCCATGTTTCAGCCCCTCTGTTTCAGCTCCTCTGATTCAGCCCCTCTGATTCAGCCCCTCTGTTTCTCGCCCTCTGTTTCAGCCCCTCTGTTTCAGCCCTTCTGTTTCAGCCACTCAGTTTCAGCCCCTCTGTTTCTTGCCCTCTGTTTCAGCCCCCCTGTTTCTCGCCCTCTGTTTCAGCCCCTCTGTTTCTCGCCGTCTGTTTCAGCCCCTCTGTTTCTCGCCCTCTGTTTCAGTCCCTCTGTTTCGCGCTCTCTGTTTCAGCCCCTCTGTTTCAGCCCCTCTGTTTCTCGCCCTCTGTTTCTGCCCGTCTGTTTCTCGCCCTCTGTTTCAGCCACTCGGTTTCTCGCCCTCTGTTTCAGCCCCTCTGATTCAGCCCCTGTGTTTCAGCCCCTCTGAATCAGCCCCTCTGATTCAGCCCCTCTGTTTCAGCCCCTCTGTTTCAGCCCCTCTGTTTCTCGCCCTCTGTTTAATCCCCTCTGTTTCTCACCATCTGTTTCAGCCCCTCTGTTTCAGCCCCTCTGTTTCTCGCCCTCTGTTTCAGTCTTTCTGTTTCTCGCCCTCTGTTTCAGCCCCTCTGTTTCAGTCCCCCTGTTTCGCGCTCTCTGTTTCAGCCCCTCTGTTTCAGCCCCTCTGTTTCTCACCCTCTGTTTCTGCCCGTCTGTTTCTCGCCCTCTGTTTCAGCCATTCGGTTTCTCGCCCTCTGTTTCAGCCCCTCTGATTCAGCCCCTCTGTTTCAGCCCCTCTGAATCAGCCCCTCTGATTCAGCCCCTCTGTTTCAGCCCCTCTGTTTCTCGCCCTCTGTTTAATCCCCTCTGTTTCTCACCATCTGTTTCAGCCCCTCTGTTTCAGCCCCTCTGTTTCTCGCCCTCTGTTTCAGTCTTTCTGTTTCTCGCCCTCTGTTTCAGCCCCTCTGATTCAGCCCCTCTGTTTCTCGCACTCTGTTTCAGCCCCTCTGATTCTCGCCCTCTGTTTCAGCCCCTCAGTTTCTTGCCCTCTGTTTCAGCCCCTCTGTTTCAGTCCCTCTGTTTCTCGCCCTCTGTTTCAGCCCCTCTGTTTCTCGCGCTCTGTTTCAGCCCCTCTGTTTCTCGCCCTCTGTTTCAGCCCCTCTATTTCTCGCCCTCTGTTTCAGCCCCTCTGTTTCAGCCCCACTGTTTCAGCCCCTCTGTTTCAGCCCCTCTGTTTCTCGCCCTCTGTTTCAGCCCCTCTGTTTCTCGCCCTCTGTTTCAGCCCCTCTGTTTCTCGCCCTCTGTTTCAGCACCTCTGTTTCTCGCCCTCTGTTTCAGCCCCTCTGTTTCTCGCACTCTGTTTCAGCCCCTCTGATTCTCGCCCTCTGTTTCAGCCCCTCAGTTTCTTGCCCTCTGTTTCAGCCCCTCTGTTTCAGCCCCTCTGTTTCAGCCCCTCTGTTTCGCGCCCTCTGTTTCAGCCCCTCTGTTTCTCGCGCTCTGTTTCAGCCCCTCTGTTTCTCGCCCTCTGTTTCTGCCCCTCTATTTCTCGCCCTCTGTTTCAGCCCCTCTGTTTCAGCACCACTGTTTCAGCCCCTCTGTTTCAGCCCCTCTGTTTCTCGCCCTCTGTTTCAGCCCCTCTGTTTCTCGCCCTCTGTTTCAGCCCCTCTGTTTCTCGACCTCTGTTTCAGCCCCTATGTTTCAGCCCCTCTGTTTCTTGCCCTCTGTTTCAGCCCCTCTGTTTCAGCCCCTCTGTTTCAGCCCCTCTGTTTCAGCCTCTCTGTTTCTCGCCATGTTTAAGCGACTCTGTTTCTCGTCCTCTGTTTCAGCCCCTCTGTTTCTCACCCTCTGTATCAGCCGCATTGTTTCAGCCCCTCTGTTTCAGCCCCTCTGTTTCAGCCTCTCTGTTTCTCGCCCTCTGTTTCTCGCCCTCTGTTTCAGCCCCTCTGTTTCTCGCCCTCTGTTTCAGCCCCTCAGTTTCAGCTCCTCTGATTCAGCCCCTCTGATTCAGCCCATCTGTTTCTCGCCCTCTGTTTCAGCCCCTCTGTTTCAGCCCTTCTGTTTCAGCCACTCAGTTTCAGCCCCTCTGTTTCTTGCCCTCTGTTTCAGCCCCTCTGTTTGTCGCCCTCTGTTTCAGCCCCTCTGTTTCTCGCCGTCTGTTTCAGCCCCTCTGTTTCTCGCCCTCTGTTTCAGTCCCTCTGTTTCGCGCTCTCTGTTTCAGCCCCTCTGTTTCAGCCCATCTGTTTCTCGCCCTCTGTTTCTGCCCGTCTGTTTCTCGCCCTCTGTTTCAGCCACTCTGTTTCTCGCCCTCTGTTTCAGCCCCTCTGATTCAGCCCCTCTGTTTCAGCCCCTCTGAATCAGCCCCTCTGATTCAGCCCCTCTGTTTCAGCCCCTCTGTTTCAGCCCCTCTGTTTCTCGCCCTCTGCTTCAGCCTCTCTGTTTCTCGCCCTCTGTTTCAGCCCCTCTGTTTCAGCCCCTCTGTTTCAGCCCCTCTGTTTCTCGCCGTCTGTTTCAGCCCCTCTGTTTCTCGCCCTCTGTTTCAGTCCCTCTGTTTCGCGCTCTCTGTTTCAGCCCCTCTGTTTCAGCCCCTCTGTTTCTCGCCCTCTGTTTCTGCCCGTCTGTTTCTCGCCCTCTGTTTCAGCCACTCGGTTTCTCGCCCTCTGTTTCAGCCCCTCTGATTCAGCCCCTCTGTTTCAGCCCCTCTGAATCACCCCCTCTGATTCAGCCCCTCTGTTTCAGCCCCTCTGTTTCAGCCCCTCTGTTTCTCGCCCTCTGTTTAATCCCCTCTGTTTCTCACCATCTGTTTCAGCCCCTCTGTTTCAGCCCCTCTGTTTCTCGCCCTCTGTTTCAGTCTTTCTGTTTCTCGCCCTCTGTTTCAGCCCCTCTGTTTCAGTCCCTCTGTTTCGCGCTCTCTGTTTCAGCCCCTCTGTTTCAGCCCCTCTGTTTCTCACCCTCTGTTTCTGCCCGTCTGTTTCTCGCCCTCTGTTTCAGCCATTCGGTTTCTCGCCCTCTGTTTCAGCCCCTCTGATTCAGCCCCTCTGTTTCAGCCCCTCTGAATCAGCCCCTCTGATTCAGCCCCTCTGTTTCAGCCCCTCTGTTTCTCGCCCTCTGTTTAATCCCCTCTGTTTCTCACCATCTGTTTCAGCCCCTCTGTTTCAGCCCCTCTGTTTCTCGCCCTCTGTTTCAGTCTTTCTGTTTCTCGCCCTCTGTTTCAGCCCCTCTGATTCAGCCCCTCTGTTTCTCGCACTCTGTTTCAGCCCCTCTGATTCTCGCCCTCTGTTTCAGCCCCTCAGTTTCTTGCCCTCTGTTTCAGCCCCTCTGTTTCAGCCCCTCTGTTTCAGCCCCTCTGTTTCTCGCCCTCTGTTTCAGCCCCTCTGTTTCTCGCGCTCTGTTTCAGCCCCTCTGTTTCTCGCCCTCTGTTTCAGCCCCTCTATTTCTCGCCCTCTGTTTCAGCCCCTCTGTTTCAGCCCCACTGTTTCAGCCCCTCTGTTTCAGCCCCTCTGTTTCTCGCCCTCTGTTTCAGCCCCTCTGTTTCTCGCCCTCTGTTTCAGCCCCTCTGTTTCTCGCCCTCTGTTTCAGCACCTCTGTTTCTCGCCCTCTGTTTCAGCCCCTCTGTTTCTCGCACTCTGTTTCAGCCCCTCTGATTCTCGCCCTCTGTTTCAGCCCCTCAGTTTCTTGCCCTCTGTTTCAGCCCCTCTGTTTCAGCCCCTCTGTTTCAGCCCCTCTGTTTCGCGCCCTCTGTTTCAGCCCCTCTGTTTCTCGCGCTCTGTTTCAGCCCCTCTGTTTCTCGCCCTCTGTTTCTGCCCCTCTATTTCTCGCCCTCTGTTTCAGCCCCTCTGTTTCAGCACCACTGTTTCAGCCCCTCTGTTTCAGCCCCTCTGTTTCTCGCCCTCTGTTTCAGACCCTCTGTTTCTCGCCCTCTGTTTCAGCCCCTCTGTTTCTCGACCTCTGTTTCAGCCCCTCTGTTTCAGCCCCTCTGTTTCTTGCCCTCTGTTTCAGCCCCTCTGTTTCAGCCCCTCTGTTTCAGCCCCTCTGTTTCAGCCTCTCTGTTTCTCGCCATGTTTAAGCGACTCTGTTTCTCGCCCTCTGTTTCAGCCCCTCTGTTTCTCACCCTCTGTATCAGCCGCATTGTTTCAGCCCCTCTGTTTCAGCCCCTCTGTTTCAGCCTCTCTGTTTCTCGCCCTCTGTTTCTCGCCCTCTGTTTCAGCCCCTCTGTTTCTCGCCCTCTGTTTCAGCCCCTCAGTTTCAGCTCCTCTGATTCAGCCCCTCTGATTCAGCCCCTCTGTTTCTCGCCCTCTGTTTCAGCCCCTCTGTTTCAGCCCTTCTGTTTCAGCCACTCAGTTTCAGCCCCTCTGTTTCTTGCCCTCTGTTTCAGCCCCTCTGTTTGTCGCCCTCTGTTTCAGCCCCTCTGTTTCTCGCCGTCTGTTTCAGCCCCTCTGTTTCTCGCCCTCTGTTTCAGTCCCTCTGTTTCGCGCTCTCTGTTTCAGCCCCTCTGTTTCAGCCCATCTGTTTCTCGCCCTCTGTTTCTGCCCGTCTGTTTCTCGCCCTCTGTTTCAGCCACTCGGTTTCTCGCCCTCTGTTTCAGCCCCTCTGATTCAGCCCCTCTGTTTCAGCCCCTCTGAATCAGCCCCTCTGATTCAGCCCCTCTGTTTCAGCCCCTCTGTTTCAGCCCCTCTGTTTCTCGCCCTCTGCTTCAGCCTCTCTGTTTCTCGCCCTCTGTTTCAGCCCCTCTGTTTCAGCCCCTCTGTTTCAGCCCCTCTGTTTCTCGCCCTCTGTTTCAGCCCCTCTGTTTCTCGCCCTCTGTTTCAGCCCCTCTGTTTCTCTTCTCTGTTTCAGCCCCTCTGTTTCTTGCCCTCTGATTCAGCCCCTCTGTTTCAGCCCCTCTGTTTCAGCCCCTCTGTTTCAGCCCCTCTGTTTCTCGCCATGTTTCAGCGACTCTGTTTCTCGCCCTCTGTTTCAGCCCCTCTGTTTCTCACCCTCTGTATCAGCCGCTTTGTTTCAGCCCCTCTGTTTCAGCCCCTCTGTTTCAGCCTCTCTGTTTCTCGCCCTCTGTTTCTCGCCCTCTGTTTCAGCCCCTCTGTTCCCCCCCCCCCCATGTTTCAGCCCCTCTGTTTCAGCTCCTCTGATTCAGCCCCTCTGATTCAGCCCCTCTGTTTCTCGCCCTCTGTTTCAGCCCCTCTGTTTCAGCCCTTCTGTTTCAGCCACTCAGTTTCAGCCCCTCTGTTTCTTGCCCTCTGTTTCAGCCCCCCTGTTTCTCGCCCTCTGTTTCAGCCCCTCTGTTTCTCGCCGTCTGTTTCAGTCCCTCTGTTTCGCGCTCTCTGTTTCAGCCCCTCTGTTTCAGCCCCTCTGTTTCTCGCCCTCTGTTTCTGCCCGTCTGTTTCTCGCCCTCTGTTTCAGCCACTCGGTTTCTCGCCCTCTGTTTCAGCCCCTCTGATTCAGCCCCTCTGTTTCAGCCCCTCTGAATCAGCCCCTCTGATTCAGCCCCTCTGTTTCAGCCCCTCTGTTTCAGCCCCTCTGTTTCTCGCCCTCTGTTTAATCCCCTCTGTTTCTCACCATCTGTTTCAGCCCCTCTGTTTCAGCCCCTCTGTTTCTCGCCCTCTGTTTCAGTCTTTCTGTTTATCGCCCTCTGTTTCAGCCCCTCTGATTCAGCCCCTCTGTTTCTCGCACTCTGTTTCAGCCCCTCTGATTCTCGCCCTCTGTTTCAGCCCCTCAGTTTCTTGCCCTCTGTTTCAGCCCCTCTGTTTCAGCCCCTCTGTTTCGCGCCCTCTGTTTCAGCCCCTCTGTTTCTCGCGCTCTGTTTCAGCCCCTCTGTTTCTCGCCCTCTGTTTCAGCCCCTCTATTTCTCGCCCTCTGTTTCAGCCCCTCTGTTTCAGCCCCACTGTTTCAGCGCCTCTGTTTCAGCCCCTCTGTTTCTCGCCCTCTGTTTCAGCCCCTCTGTTTCTCGCCCTCTGTTTCAGCCCCTCTGTTTCTCGCCCTCTGTTTCAGAACCTCTGTTTCTCGCCCTCTGTTTCAGCCCCTCTGTTTCTCGCACTCTGTTTCAGCCCCTCTGATTCTTGCCCTCTGTTTCAGCCCCTCAGTTTCTTGCCCTCTGTTTCAGCCCCTCTGTTTCAGTCCCTCTGTTTCTCGCCCTCTGTTTCTCGCCCTCTGTTTCAGCCCCTCTGTTTCTCGCCCTCTGTTTCAGTCCCTCTGTTTCTCGCCCTCTGTTTCAGCCCCTCTATTTCTCGCCCTCTGTTTCAGCCCCTCTGTTTCAGCCCCACTGTGTCCGCCCCTCTGTTTCAGACCCTCTGTTTCTCGCGCTCTGTTTCAGCCCCTCTGTTTCTCGCCCTCTGTTTCAGCCCCTCTGATTCAGCCCCTCTGTTTCAGCCCCTCTGAATCAGCCCCTCTGATTCAGTCGCTCTGTTTCAGCCTCTCTGTTTCAGCTCCTCTGTTTCTCACCCTCTGTTTCAGCCCCTCTGTTTCTCACCCTCTGTTTCAGCCCCTCTGTTTCAGCCCGTCTGTTTCTCGCCCTCTGTTTCAGCCCCTCTGTTTCTCGCCCTCTGTTTCAGCCCCTCTGATTCAGCCCCTCTGTTTCTCGCCCTCTGTTTCTCGCACTCTTTTTCAGCCCCTCTGTTTCTTGCCCTCTGTTTCAGCCCCTCTGTTTCAGCCCCTCTGTTTCAGCGCCTCTGTTTCTCGCCCTCTGTTTCAGCCCCTCTTTTTCTCACCCTCTGTTTCAGCCTATCTGTTTCTCGCCCTCTGTTTCAGCCCCTCTATTTCTCGCACTCTGTTTCAGCCCCTCTGTTTCAGCCCTTCTGTTTCAGCCGCTCTGTTTCAGCCCCTCTGTTTCTCGCCCTCTGTTTCAGCCCCTCTGTTTCTCGCCCTCTGTTTCAGCCCCTCTGTTTCTCGCCCTCTGTTTCTCGCCCTCTGTTTCAGCCCCTCTGTTTCAGTCCCTCTGTTTCTCGCCCTCTGTTTCTCGCCCTCTGTTTCAGCCCCACTGTTTCTCGCCCTCTGTTTCAGACCCTCTGTTTCAGCCCCTCTGTTTCAGCCCCTCTGTTTCTTGCCCTCTGTTTCAGCCCCTCTGTTTCTTGCCCTCTGTTTCAGCCCCTCTGTTTCTCGCCCTCTGTTTCAGCCCCTCTGTTTCAGTCCCTCTATTTCAGTCCCTCTGTTTCTCGCCCTCTGTTTCAGCCCCTGTTTCTCGCCCTCTGTTTCAGCCCCTCTGTTTCAGCCCCACTGTGTCAGCCCCACTGTTTCAGAAGCTCTGTTTCTCGCCCTCTGTTTCAGCCCCTCTGTTTCTCGCCCTCTGTTTCAGCCCCTCTGTTTCTCGCCCTGTGTTTCAGCATCTCTGTTTCAGCCCCTCTGTTTCAGACCCTCTGTTTCTGGCCCTCTGTTTCTCGCCCTCTGTTTCAGCCCCTCTGTTTCTCGCCCTCTGTTTCAGCCCCTCTGTTTCTCGCCCTCTGTTTCAGCCCCTCTGTTTCAGCCCCTCTGTTTCAGCCCCTCTCCGTTTCTCGCCCTCTGTTTCAGCCACTCTGTTTCTCGCCCTCTGTTTCAGCCCCTCTGTTTCTCGCCCTCTGTTTCAGTCACTCTGTTTCGCGCTTTCTGTTTCAGCCCCTCTCTTTCAGTCCCTCTGTTTCTCGCCCTCTGTTTCTGCCCGTCTGTTTCTAGCCCTCTGTTTCAGACCCTCTGTTTCTCGCCCTCTGTTTCAGCCCCTCTGTTTCTCGCCCTCTGTTTCAGCCCCTCTGTTTCTCGTCCTCTGTTTCAGCCCCTCTGTTTCAGCCCCTCTGTTTCAGTCCCTCTGTTTCTCGCCCTCTGTTTCCCGCCCTCTGTTTCAGCCCCTCTGTTTCTCGCCCTCTGTTTCAGACCCTCTGTTTCAGCCCCTCTGTTTCAGCCCCTCCGTTTCTCGCCCTCTGTTTCAGCCCCTCTGTTTTTCGCCCTCTGTTACAGCCCCTCTGTTTCTCACCCTCTGTTTCAGTCCCTCTGTTTCGCGCTCTCTGTTTCAGCCCCTATGTTTCAGTCCCTCTGTTTCTCGCCCTCTGTTTCTGCCCGTCTGTTTCTCGCCCTCTGTTTCAGCCACTCTGTTTCTCGCCCTCTGTTTCAGCCCCTCTGTTTCTCGCCCTCTGTTTCAGACCCTCTGATTCAGCCCCTCTGTTTCAGCCCCTCTGAATCAGCCCCTCTGATTCAGCCCCTCTGTTTCAGCACCTCTGTTTCGGCCCCTCTGTTTCTCGCCCTCTGTTTCAGCCCCTCTGTTTCAGCCCCACAGTGTCAGCCCCTCTGTTTCAGCCCCTCTATTTCTCGCCCTCTGTTTCAGCCCCTCTGTTTCAGCCCCACTGTGTCAGCCCCTCTGTTTCAGCCCCTCTGTTTCTCGCCCTCTGTTTCAGCCCCTCTGTTTCTCGCCCTCTGTTTCAGCCCCTCTGTTTCTCGCCCTCTGTTTCAGCCCCTCTGTTTCAGCCCCTCTGTTTCAGTCCCTCTGTTTCTCGCCCTCTGTTTCTCGCCCTCTGTTTCAGCCCCTCTGTTTCTCGCCCTCTGTTTCAGCCCCTCTGTTTCTCGCCCTCTGTTTCAGCCCCTATGTTTCTCGCCCTCTGTTTCAGCCCCTCTGTTTCTCGCCCTCTGTTTCAGCCCCTATGTTTCTCGCCCTCTGTTTCAGCCCCTCTGTTTCTCGCCATCTGTTTCAGCCCCTCTGATTCAGACCCTCTGTTTCAACCCCTCTGATTCAGCCCCTCTGATTTAGCCCCTCTGATTCAGCCCCTCTGTTTCTCGCCCTCTGTTTCAGCTCCTCTGTTTCAGCCCCTCTGTATCTTGCCCTCTGTTTCAGCCACTCTGTTTCTCGCCCTCTGTTTCAGCCCCACTGATTCAGCCACTCTGTTTCAGCCCCTCTGATTCAGCCCCTCTGATTTAGCCCTCTGATTCAGCCCCTCTGTTTCTCGCTCTCTGTTTCAGCCCCTCTGATTCAGCCCCTCTGATTCAGCCCCACTCATTCAGCCCCTATGTTTCAGCCCCTCTGTTTCTCGCCCTCTGTTTCATCCCCTCTGTTTCTCGCCCTTGGTTTCAGCCCCTCTGTTTCTCGCACTCTGCTTCAGCCCCTCTGTTTCTTGCCCTCTGTTTCAGCCACTCTGTTTCTCGCCCTCTGTTTCAGCCTCTCTGTTTCTCGCCCTCTGTTTCAGCCCCTCTGTTTCAGCCCCTCTGTTTCAGCCCCTCTGTTTCTCGCCCTCTGTTTCAGCCCCTCTGTTTCTCGCCCTCTGTTTCAGCCCCTCTGTTTCTTGCCCTCTGTTTCAGCCCCTCTGTTTCAGCCCCTCTGTTTCAGCCCCTCTGTTTCAGCTCCTCTATTTCAGCCCGTCTGTTTCAGCCCCTCTGTTTCTCGCCATGTTTCAGCCACTCTGTTTCTCGCCCTCTGTTTCAGCCCCTCTGTTTCTCGCCCTCTGTATCAGCCACTTTGTTTCATCCCCTCTGTTTCAGCCCCTCTGTTTCAGCCCCTCTGTTTCTCGCCCTCTGTTTCAGCCCCTCTGTTTCTCGCCCTCTGTTTCAGCCCCTCTATTTCTCGCCCTCTGTTTCAGCCCCTCTATTTCTCGCCCTCTGTTTCTCGCGCTCTGTTTCAGCCCCACTGTTTCAGCCCCTCTGTTTCAGCCCCTCTGTTTCTCGCACTCTGTTTCAGCCACTCTGTTTCTCGCCCTCTGTTTCAGCCCCTCTGATTCAGCCCCTCTGATTCAGCCCCTCTGTTTCAGCCCCTCTGTTTCAGCATCTCTGTTTCCCGCCCTCTGTTTCAGCCCCTCTGTTTCTCACCCTCTGTTTCAGCCCCTCTGTTTCTCGCCCTCTGTTTCAGCCTTTCTGTTTCTCGCCCTCTGTTTCAGCCCCTCTGATTCAGCCCCTCTGTTTCTCGCGCTCTGTTTCAGCCCCTCTGTTTCTCGCCCTCTGTTTCAGCCCCTCTATTTCTCGCCCTCTGTTTCAGCCCCTCTATTTCTCGCCCTCTGTTTCTCGCGCTCTGTTTCAGCCCCACTGTTTCAGCCCCTCTGTTTCAGCCCCTCTGTTTCTCGCCCTCTGTTTCAGCCCCTCTGTTTTTCGCCCTCTGTTACAGCCCCTCTGTTTCTCACCCTCTGTTTCAGTCCCTCTGTTTCGCGCTCTCTGTTTCAGCCCCTATGTTTCAATCCCTCTGTTTCTCGCCCTCCGTTTCTGCCCGTCTGTTTCTCGCCCTCTGTTTCAGCCACTCTGTTTCTCGCCCTCTGTTTCAGCCCCTCTGTTTCTCGCCCTCTGTTTCAGACCCTCTGATTCAGCCCCTCTGTTTCAGCCCCTCTGAATCAGCCCCTCTGATTCAGCCCCTCTGTTTCAGCCCCTCTGTTTCGGCCCCTCTGTTTCTCGCCCTCTGTTTCAGCCCCTCTGTTTCAGCCCCACAGTGTCAGCCCCTCTGTTTCAGCCCCTCTATTTCTCGCCCTCTGTTTCAGCCCCTCTGTTTCAGCCCCACTGTGTCAGCCCCTCTGTTTCAGCCCCTCTGTTTCTCGCCCTCTGTTTCAGCCCCTCTGTTTCTCGCCCTCTGTTTCAGCCCCTCTGTTTCTCGCCCTCTGTTTCAGCCCCTCTGTTTCAGCCCCTCTGTTTCAGTCCCTCTGTTTCTCGCCCTCTGTTTCTCGCCCTCTGTTTCAGCCCCTCTGTTTCTCGCCCTCTGTTTCAGCCCCTCTGTTTCTCGCCCTCTGTTTCAGCCCCTATGTTTCTCGCCCTCTGTTTCAGCCCCTCTGTTTCTCGCCCTCTGTTTCAGCCCCTATGTTTCTCGCCCTCTGTTTCAGCCCCTCTGTTTCTCGCCATCTGTTTCAGCCCCTCTGATTCAGACCCTCTGTTTCAACCCCTCTGATTCAGCCCCTCTGATTTAGCCCCTCTGATTCAGCCCCTCTGTTTCTCGCCCTCTGTTTCAGCTCCTCTGTTTCAGCCCCTCTGTATCTTGCCCTCTGTTTCAGCCACTCTGTTTCTCGCCCTCTGTTTCAGCCCCACTGATTCAGCCACTCTGTTTCAGCCCCTCTGATTCAGCCCCTCTGATTTAGCCCTCTGATTCAGCCCCTCTGTTTCTCGCTCTCTGTTTCAGCCCCTCTGTTTCAGCCCCTCTGTTTCAGCCCCTCTGTTTCTCACCCTCTGTTTCAGCCCCTCTGATTCAGCCCCTCTGATTCAGCCCCACTCATTCAGCCCCTATGTTTCAGCCCCTCTGTTTCTCGCCCTCTGTTTCATCCCCTCTGTTTCTCGCCCTTGGTTTCAGCCCCTCTGTTTATCGCACTCTGCTTCAGCCCCTCTGTTTCTTGCCCTCTGTTTCAGCCACTCTGTTTCTCGCCCTCTGTTTCAGCCTCTCTGTTTCTCGCCCTCTGTTTCAGCCCCTCTGTTTCAGCCCCTCTGTTTCAGCCCCTCTGTTTCTCGCCCTCTGTTTCAGCCCCTCTGTTTCTCGCCCTCTGTTTCAGCCCCTCTGTTTCTTGCCCTCTGTTTCAGCCCCTCTGTTTCAGCCCCTCTGTTTCAGCCCCTCTGTTTCAGCTCCTCTATTTCAGCCCGTCTGTTTCAGCCCCTCTGTTTCTCGCCATGTTTCAGCCACTCTGTTTCTCGCCCTCTGTTTCAGCCACTCTGTTTCTCGCCCTCTGTATCAGCCACTTTGTTTCATCCCCTCTGTTTCAGCCCCTCTGTTTCAGCCCCTCTGTTTCTCGCCTTCTGTTTCAGCCACTCTGTTTCTCGCCCTCTGTTTCAGCCCCTCTATTTCTCGCCCTCTTTTTCAGCCCCTCTATTTCTCGCCCTCTGTTTCTCGCGCTCTGTTTCAGCCCCACTGTTTCAGCCCCTCTGTTTCAGCCCCTCTGTTTCTCGCACTCTGTTTCAGCCACTCTGTTTCTCGCCCTCTGTTTCAGCCCCTCTGATTCAGCCCCTCTGATTCAGCCCCTTTGTTTCAGCCCCTCTGTTTCAGCATCTCTGTTTCCCGCCCTCTGTTTCAGCCCCTCTGTTTCTCACCCTCTGTTTCAGCCCCTCTGTTTCTCGCCCTCTGTTTCAGCCTTTCTGTTTCTCGCCCTCTGTTTCAGCCCCTCTGATTCAGCCCCTCTGTTTCTCGCGCTCTGTTTCAGCCCCTCTGTTTCTCGCCCTCTGTTTCAGCCCCTCTATTTCTCGCCCTCTGTTTCAGCCCCTCTATTTCTCGCCCTCTGTTTCTCGCGCTCTGTTTCAGCCCCACTGTTTCAGCCCCTCTGTTTCAGCCCCTCTGTTTCTCGCCCTCTGTTTCAGCCCCTCTGTTTCTCGCCCTCAGTTTCAGCCCCTCTGTTTCTCGCCCTCTGTTTCAGCCAAACTGTTTCAGCCCCTCTGTTTCAGCCCCTCTGTTTCTCGCCCTCTGTTTCAGCCCCTCTGTTTCTCGCCCTCTGTTTCAGCCCCTCTGTTTCAGCCTCTCTGTTTCAGCCCCTCTGTTTCTCGCCCTCTGTTTCAGCCCCTCTGTTTCGCGCCCTCTGTTTCAGCCCCTCTGTTTCTCGACCGCTGTTTCAGCCTCTCTGTTTCTCGCCCTCTGTTTCAGCCCCTCTGTTTCAGCCCCTCTGTTTCAGCACCTCTGTTTCTCGCCCTCTGTTTCAGCCCCTCTGTTTCTCGCCCTCTGTTTCAGACCCTCTGTTTCTCGCACTCTGTGTCAGCCCCTCTGATACAGCCCCTCTGTTGCAGCCCCTCTGATTCAGCCCCTCTGTTTCAGCCCCTCTATTTCAGCCCCTCTGTTTCAGCCCCTCTGTTTCATCCCCTCTGTTTCTCACCCTCTGTTTCTCACCGTCTGTTTCTCGCCCTCTGTTTCAGCCCCTCTGTTCTTTGCCCTCTGTTTCAGCCCCTCTGTTTCTCGCCCTCTGTTTCTCACCCTCTGTTTCTCACCCTCTGTTTCAGCCCCTCTGTTTTTTGCCCTCTGTTTCAGCCCGTCTGTTTCAGCCCCTCTGTTTCAGCCCCTCTTTTTTTCGCCCTCTTTTTCAGCCCCTGTGTTTCAGCCCTTCTGTTTCAGCCACTCTGTTTCACGCCCTCTGTTTCAGCCCCTCTGTTTCTCACCCTCTGTTTCAGCCCCTCTGATTCAGCCCCTCTGTTTCTCGCCCTCTGTTTCAGCCCCTCTGTTTCTCGCCCTCTGTTTCAGCCCCTCTGTTTCTCGCCCTCTGTTTCAGCCCCACTGTTTCAGCCCCTCTGTTTCAGCCCCTCTGATTCAGCCCCTCTGAATCTCGCCCTCTGTTTCAGCCCCTCTGTTTCTCGCCCTCTGTTTCAGCCCGTCTGTTTCTCGCCCTCTGTTTCAGCCCCTCTGTTTTTCGCCCTCTTTTTCAGCCCCTCTGTTTCAGCCCGTCTGTTTCAGCCACTCTGTTTCTCGCCCTCTGTTTCAGCCCCTCTGTTTCCCTCCCTCTGTTTCAGCCCCTCTGATTCAGCCCCTCTGTTTCTCGCCCTCTGTTTCAGCCCCTCTGTTTCTCGCCCTCTGTTTCAGCCCCTCTGTTTCTCGCCCTCTGTTTCAGCCCCTCTGTTTCTTGCCCTCTGTTTCAGCCCCTCTGTTTCTCGCCCTCTGTTTCAGCCCCTCTGTTTCAGCCACTCTGTTTCTCGCACTCTGTTTCTGCCCCTCTGTTTCTCGCCCTTTGTTTCAGCCCCTCTGTTTCAGCACGTCTGTTTCAGCCCCTCTGTTTCAGCCACCCTGTTTCAGCCCCTCTGTTTCAGCCCCTCTGTTTCAGCCCCTCTGATTCACCCCCTCTGTTTCTCGCCCTCTGTTTCAGCCCCTCTGTTTTTCGCCCTCTTTTTCAGCCCCTCTGTTTCAGCCCTCTGTTTCAGCCCCTCTGTTTCTCACCCTCTGTTTCAGCCCCTCTGATTCAGCTCCTCTGTTTCTCGCACTCCGTTTCAGCCCCTCTGTTTCGCGCCCTCTGTTTCAGCCCCTCTGATTCAGCCCCTCTGTTTCTCGCCCTCTGTTTCAGCCCCTCTGTTTCTCGACCTCTGTTTCAGCCCCTCTGTTTCTCGCCCTCTGTTTCAGCCCCTCTGTTTCAGCCGCTCTGTTTCTCGCCCTCTGTTTCTGCCACTCTGTATCTCGCCCTCTGTTTCAGCCCCTCAGTTTCTCGCTCTCTGTTTCAGCCCCGCTGATTCAGCCCCTCTGTTTCAGCCCCTCTGAATCAGCCTCTCTGATTCAGCCCGTCTGTTTCAGACCCTCTGTTTCAGCCCCTCTGTTTCTTCCCCTCTGTTTCTCGCCCTCTGTTTCAGCCCCTATGTTTCTCGCCCTCTGTTTCAGCCCCTCTGTTTCTCGCCCTCTGTTTCAGCCCCTATGTTTCTCGCCCTCTGTTTCAGCCCCTCTGTTTCTCGCCATCTGTTTCAGCCCCTCTGATTCAGACCCTCTGTTTCAACCCCTCTGATTCAGCCCCTCTGATTTAGCCCCTCTGATTCAGCCCCTCTGTTTCTCGCCCTCTGTTTCAGCCCTTCTGTTTCAGCCCCTCTGTATCTTGCCCTCTGTTTCAGCCCCACTGATTCAGCCACTCTGTTTCAGCCCCTCTGATTCAGCCCCTCTGATTTAGCCCTCTGATTCAGCCCCTCTGTTTCTCGCTCTCTGTTTCAGCCCCTCTGTTTCAGCCCCTCTGTTTCAGCCCCTCTGTTTCTCACCCTCTGTTTCAGCCCCTCTGATTCAGCCCCTCTGATTCAGCCCCACTCATTCAGCCCCTATGTTTCAGCCCCTCTGTTTCTCGCCCTCTGTTTCATCCCCTCTGTTTCTCGCCCTTGGTTTCAGCCCCTCTGTTTCTCGCCCTCTGCTTCAGCCCCTCTGTTTCTTGCCCTCTGTTTCAGCCACTCTGTTTCTCGCCCTCTGTTTCAGCCTCTCTGTTTCTCGCCCTCTGTTTCAGCCCCTCTGTTTCAGCCCCTCTGTTTCAGCCCCTCTGTTTCTCGCCCTCTGTTTCAGCCCCTCTGTTTCTCGCCCTCTGTTTCAGCCCCTCTGTTTCTTGCCCTCTGTTTCAGCCCCTCTGTTTCTTGCCCTCTGTTTCAGCCCCTCTGTTTCAGCCCCTCTGTTTCAGCCCCTCTGTTTCAGCTCCTCTATTTCAGCCCGTCTGTTTCAGCCCCTCTGTTTCTCGCCATTTTTCAGCCACTCTGTTTCTCGCCCTCTGTTTCAGCCCCTCTGTTTCTCGCCCTCTGTATCAGCCACTTTGTTTCAGCCCCTCTGTTTCAGCCCCTCTGTTTCAGCCCCTCTGTTTCTCGCCCTCTGTTTATTCGCCCTCTGTTTCAGACCCTCTGATTCAGACCCTCTGTTTCAAACCCTCTGATTCAGCCCCTCTGATTCAGCCCCACTCATTCAGCCCCTATGTTTCAGCCCCTCTGTTTCTCGCCCTCTGTTTCAGCCCCTCTGTTTCTCGCCCTCTGTTTCAGCCACTCTGTTTCTCGCCCTCTGTTTCAGCCCCTCTGTTTCTCGCCCTCTGTTTCAGCCCCTCTGTTTCTTGCCCTCTGTTTCAGCCACTCTGTTTCTCGCCCTCTGTTTCAGCCTCTCTGTTTCTCGCCCTCTGTTTCAGCCCATCTGTTTCAGCCCCTCTGTTTCAGCCCCTCTGTTTCTCGCCCTCTGTTTCAGCCCCTCTGTTTCTCGCCCTCTGTTTCAGCCCCTCTGTTTCTCGCCCTCTGTTTCAGCCCCTCTGTTTCAGCCCCTCTGTTTCAGCCCATCTGTTTCTCGCCCTCTGTTTCAGCCCCTCTGTTTCAGCCGCTCTGTTTCTCGCCCTCTGTTTCTGCCCCTCTGTTTCTCGCCCTCTGTTTCAGCCCCTCTGTTTCAGCACCTCTGTTTCAGCCCCTCTGTTTCAGCCACCCTGTTTCAGCCCCTCTGTTTCAGCCCCTCTGTTTCAGCCCCTCTGATTCACCACCTCTGTTTCAGCCCCTCTGTTTCTCGCCCTCTGTTTCAGCCCCTCTGTTTCAGCCCCTCTGTTTCAGCCCCTCTGTTTCTCGCCCTCTGTTTCAGCCCCTCTGTTTCTCGCCCTCTGTTTCAGCCCCTCTGTTTCAGCCCCTCTGTTTCAGCCCGTCTGTTTCAGCCACTCTGTTTCTCGCCCTCTGTTTCAGCCCCTCTGTTTCTCGCGCTCTGTTTCAGCCCCTCTGATTCAGCCCCTCTGTTTCAGCCCCTCTGAATCAGCCTCTCTGATTCAGCCCGTCTGTTTCAGACCCTCTGTTTCAGCCCCTCTGTTTCTTCCCCTCTGTTTCTCGCCCTCTGTTTCAGCCCCTGTTTCTCGCCCTCTGTTTCAGCCCCTCTGTTTCTCGCCCTCTGTTTCAGCCCCTATGTTTCTCGCCCTCTGTTTCAGCCCCTCTGTTTCTCGCCCTCTGTTTCAGCCCCTCTGATTCAGACCCTCTGTTTCAACCCCTCTGATTCAGCCCCTCTGATTTAGCCCCTCTGATTCAGCCCCTCTGTTTCTCGCCCTCTGTTTCAGCCCTTCAGTTTCATCCCCTCTGTTTCCTGCCCTCTGTTTCAGCCCCTCTGTTTCTCGCCCTCTGTTTCAGCCCCACTGATTCAGCCACTCTGTTTCAGCCCCTCTGATTCAGCCCCTCTGATTTAGCCCTCTGATTCAGCCCCTCTGTTTCTCGCTCTCTGTTTCAGCCCCTCTGTTTCAGCCCCTCTGTTTCAGCCCCTCTGTTTCTCACCCTCTGTTTCAGCCCCTCTGATTCAGCCCCTCTGATTCAGCCCCTATGTTTCAGCCCCTCTGTTTCAGCCCCTCTGTTTCTCGCCCTCTGTTTCAGCCCCTCTGTTTCTCGCCCTTGGTTTCAGCCCCTCTGTTTCTCGCCCTCTGCTTCAGCCCCTCTGTTTCTTGCCCTCTGTTTCAGCCACTCTGTTTCTCGCCCTCTGTTTCAGCCCCTCTGTTTCAGCCCCTCTGTTTCTCGCCCTCTGTTTCAGCCCCTCTGTTTCTCGCCCTCTGTTTCAGCCCCTCTGTTTCTCGCCCTCTGTTTCAGCCCCTCTGTTTCTTGCCCTCTGTTTCAGCCCCTCTGTTTCAGCCCCTCTGTTTCAGCCCCTCTGTTTCAGCTCCTCTATTTCAGCCCGTCTGTTTCAGCCCCTCTGTTTCTCGCCATGTTTCAGCCACTCTGTTTCTCGCCCTCTGTTTCTCGCCCACTGTATCAGCCACTTTGTTTCAGCCCCTCTGTTTCAGCCCCTCTGTTTCAGCCCCTCTGTTTCTTGCCCTCTGTTTCTCGCCCTCTGTTTCAGACCCTCTGATTCAGACCCTCTGTTTCAACCCGTCTGATTCAGCCCCTCTGATTCAGCCCCACTCATTCAGCCCCTATGTTTCAGCCCCTCTGTTTCTCGCCCTCTGTTTCAGCCCCTTTGTTTCTCGCCCTCTGTTTCAGCCCCTCTGTTTCTCGCCCTCTGTTTCAGCCCCTCTGTTTCTCGCCCTCTGTTTCAGCCCCTCTGTTTCTTGCCCTCTGTTTCAGCCACTCTGTTTCTCGCCCTCTGTTTCAGCCTCTCTGTTTCTCGCCCTCCGTTTCGGCCCATCTGTTTCAGCCCCTCTGTTTCAGCCCCTCTGTTTCTCGCCCTCTGTTTCAGCCCCTCTGTTTCTCGCCCTCTGTTTCAGCCCCTCTGTTTCTCGCCCTCTGTTTCAGCCCCTCTGTTTCAGCGCCTCTGTTTCTCGCCCTCTGTTTCAGCCCCTCTGTTTCAGCCCCTCTGTTTCTCGCCCTCTGTTTCAGCCTTTCTGTTTCTCGCCCTCTGTTTCAGCCCCTCTGATTCAGCCCCTCTGTTTCTCGTGCTCTGTTTCAGCCCCTCTGTTTCTCGCCCTCTGTTTCAGCCCCTCTGTTTCTCGCCCTCTGTTTCAGCCCCTCTATTTCTCGCCCTCTGTTTCAGCCCCTCTATTTCTCGCCCTCTGTTTCAGCCCCTCTATTTCAGCCCCTCTGTTTCAGCCCCTCTGTTTCATCCCCTCTGTTTTTCGCCCTCTGTTTCTCACCCTGTTTCTCGCCCTCTGTTTCAGCCTCTCTGTTTTTTGCCCTCAGTTTCAGCCCCTCTGTCTCTCGCCCTCTGTTTCTCACCCTCTGTTTCTCACCCTCTGTTTCAGCCCCTCTGTTTTTTGCCCTCTGTTTCAGCCCGTGTGTTTCAGACCCTCTGTTTCAGCCCCTCTGTTTCTCACCCTCTGTTTCAGCCCCTCTGTTTCTCGCCCTGTGTTTCAGCCCCTCTGTTTCTCGCCCTCTGTTTCAACCTCTCTGTTTCTCGCCCTCTGTTTCAGCCACTCTGTTTCAGCCCCTCTGTTTCAGCCCCTCTGTATCTCGCCCTCTGTTTCAGACCCTCTGTTTCTCGCCCTCTGTCTCAGCCCCTCTGTTTCTCGACCTCTGTTTCAGCCCCTCTGATTCAGCCCCTCTGTTTCAGCTCCTCTGATTCAGCCCCTCTGATTCAGCGCCTCTGTTTCAGCCCCTCTGTTTCAGCTCCTCTGATTCAGCCCCTCTGATTCAGCCCCTCTGTTTCAGCCCCTCTGATTCAGACCCTCCGTTTAAACCCCTCTGATTCAGCCCCTCTGTTTCAGCCCCTCTGAATCAGCCCCTCAAATTCAGCCCCTCTGTTTCTCGCCCTCTGTTTCAGCCCCTCAGTTTCTGGCCCTCTGTTTCAGCCCCGCTGATTCAGCCCCTCTGTTTCAGCCCCTCTGAATCAGCCCCTCTGATTCAGCCCCTCTGTTTCAGACCCTCTGTTTCAGCCCCTCTGTTTCAGCCCCTCTGTTTCTCGCCCTCTGTTTCAGCCCCTCTATTTCTCGCCCTCTGTTTCAGCCCCTCTGATTCAGACCCTCTGTTTCAACCCCTCTGATTCAGCCCCTCTGATTTAGCCCCTCTGATTCAGCCCCTCTGTTTCTCGCCCTCTGTTCCAGCCCTTCTGTTGCAGCCCCTCTGTTTCTTGCCCTCTGTTTCAGCCCCTCTGTTTCAGCCCCTCTGTTTCAGCCCCTCTGTTTCAGCTCCTCTATTTCAGCCCGTCTGTTTCAGCCCCTCTGTTTCTCGCCATGTTTCAGCCACTCTGTTTCTCGCCCTCTGTTTCAGCCCCTCTGTTTCTCGCCCTCTGTATCAGCCACTTTGTTTCATCCCCTCTGTTTCAGCCCCTCTGTTTCAGCCCCTCTGTTTCTCGCCCTCTGTTTCAGCCACTCTGTTTCTCGCCCTCTGTTTCAGCCCCTCTATTTCTCGCCCTCTGTTTCAGCCCCTCTATTTCTCGCCCTCTGTTTCTCGCGCTCTGTTTCAGCCCCACTGTTTCAGCCCCTCTGTTTCAGCCCCTCTGTTTCTCGCACTCTGTTTCAGCCACTCTGTTTCTCGCCCTCTGTTTCAGCCCTTCTGATTCAGCCCCTCTGATTCAGCCCCTCTGTTTCAGCCCCTCTGTTTCAGCATCTCTGTTTCCCGCCCTCTGTTTCAGCCCCTCTGTTTCTCACCCTCTGTTTCAGCCCCTCTGTTTCTCGCCCTCTGTTTCAGCCTTTCTGTTTCTCGCCCTCTGTTTCAGCCCCTCTGATTCAGCCCCTCTGTTTCTCGCGCTCTGTTTCAGCCCCTCTGTTTCTCGCCCTCTGTTTCAGCCCCTCTATTTCTCGCCCTCTGTTTCAGCCCCTCTATTTCTCGCCCTCTGTTTCTCGCGCTCTGTTTCAGCCCCACTGTTTCAGCCCCTCTGTTTCAGCCCCTCTGTTTCTCGCCCTCTGTTTCAGCCCCTCTGTTTCTCGCCCTCAGTTTCAGCCCCTCTGTTTCTCGCCCTCTGTTTCAGCCAAACTGTTTCAGCCCCTCTGTTTCAGCCCCTCTGTTTCTCGCCCTCTGTTTCAGCCCCTCTGTTTCTCGCCCTCTGTTTCAGCCCCTCTGTTTCAGCCTCTCTGTTTCAGCCCCTCTGTTTCTCGCCCTCTGTTTCAACCCCTCTGTTTCGCGCCCTCTGTTTCAGCCCCTCTGTTTCTCGACCGCTGTTTCAGCCTCTCTGTTTCTCGCCCTCTGTTTCAGCCCCTCTGTTTCAGCCCCTCTGTTTCAGCACCTCTGTTTCTCGCCCTCTGTTTCAGCCCCTCTGTTTCTCGCCCTCTGTTTCAGACCCTCTGTTTCTCGCACTCTGTGTCAGCCCCTCTGATACAGCCCCTCTGTTGCAGCCCCTCTGATTCAGCCCCTCTGTTTCAGCCCCTCTATTTCAGCCCCTCTGTTTCAGCCCCTCTGTTTCATCCCCTCTGTTTCTCACCCTCTGTTTCTCACCCTCTGTTTCTCGCCCTCTGTTTCAGCCCCTCTGTTCTTTGCCCTCTGTTTCAGCCCCTCTGTTTCTCGCCCTCTGTTTCTCACCCTCTGTTTCTCGCCCTCTGTTTCAGCCCCTCTGTTTTTTGCCCTCTGTTTCAGCCCGTCTGTTTCAGCCCCTCTGTTTCAGCCCCTCTTTTTTTCGCCCTCTTTTTCAGCCCCTGTGTTTCAGCCCTTCTGTTTCAGCCACTCTGTTTCACGCCTTCTGTTTCAGCCCCTCTGTTTCTCACACTCTGTTTCAGCCCCTCTGATTCAGCCCCTCTGTTTCTCGCCCTCTGTTTCAGCCCCTCTGTTTCTCGCCCTCTGTTTCAGCCCCTCTGTTTCTCGCCCTCTGTTTCAGCCCCACTGTTTCAGCCCCTCTGTTTCAGCCCCTCTGATTCAGCCCCTCTGTTTCTCGCCCTCTGTTTCAGCCCCTCTGTTTCTCGCCCTCTGTTTCAGCCCGTCTGTTTCTCGCCCTCTGTTTCAGCCCCTCTGTTTTTCGCCCTCTTTTTCAGCCCCTCTGTTTCAGCCCGTCTGTTTCAGCCACTCTGTTTCTCGCCCTCTGTTTCAGCCCCTCTGTTTCCCTCCCTCTGTTTCAGCCCCTCTGATTCAGCCCCTCTGTTTCTCGCCCTCTGTTTCAGCCCCTCTGTTTCTCGCCCTCTGTTTCAGCCCCTCTGTTTCTCGCCCTCTGTTTCAGCCCCTCTGTTTCTTGCCCTCTGTTTCAGCCCCTCTGTTTCTCGCCCTCTGTTTCAGCCCCTCTGTTTCAGCCGCTCTGTTTCTCGCACTCTGTTTCTGCCCCTCTGTTTCTCGCCCTCTGTTTCAGCCCCTCTGTTTCAGCACGTCTGTTTCAGCCCCTCTGTTTCAGCCACCCTGTTTCAGCCCCTCTGTTTCAGCCCCTCTGTTTCAGCCCCTCTGATTCACCTCCTCTGTTTCTCGCCCTCTGTTTCAGCCCCTCTGTTTTTCGCCCTCTTTTTCAGCCCCTCTGTTTCAGCCCTCTGTTTCAGCCCCTCTGCTTCTCACCCTCTGTTTCAGCCCCTCTGATTCAGCTCCTCTGTTTCTCGCACTCCGTTTCAGCCCCTCTGTTTCGCGCCCTCTGTTTCAGCCCCTCTGATTCAGCCCCTCTGTTTCTCGCCCTCTGTTTCAGCCCCTCTGTTTCTCGACCTCTGTTTCAGCCCCTCTGTTTCTCGCCCTCTGTTTCAGCCCCTCTGTTTCAGCCGCTCTGTTTCTCGCCCTCTGTTTCTGCCACTCTGTATCTCGCCCTCTGTTTCAGCCCCTCAGTTTCTCGCTCTCTGTTTCAGCCCCGCTGATTCAGCCCCTCTGTTTCAGCCCCTCTGAATCAGCCTCTCTGATTCAGCCCGTCTGTTTCAGACCCTCTGTTTCAGCCCCTCTGTTTCTTCCCCTCTGTTTCTCGCCCTCTGTTTCAGCCCCTATGTTTCTCGCCCTCTGTTTCAGCCCCTCTGTTTCTCGCCCTCTGTTTCAGCCCCTATGTTTCTCGCCCTCTGTTTCAGCCCCTCTGTTTCTCGCCATCTGTTTCAGCCCCTCTGATTCAGACCCTCTGTTTCAACCCCTCTGATTCAGCCCCTCTGATTTAGCCCCTCTGATTCAGCCCCTCTGTTTCTCGCCCTCTGTTTCAGCCCTTCTGTTTCAGCCCCTCTGTATCTTGCCCTCTGTTTCAGCCCCTCTGTTTCTTGCCCTCTGTTTCAGCCCCACTGATTCAGCCACTCTGTTTCAGCCCCTCTGATTCAGCCCCTCTGATTTAGCCCTCTGATTCAGCCCCTCTGTTTCTCGCTCTCTGTTTCAGCCCCTCTGTTTCAGCCCCTCTGTTTCAGCCCCTCTGTTTCTCACCCTCTGTTTCAGCCCCTCTGATTCAGCCCCTCTGATTCAGCCCCACTCATTCAGCCCCTATGTTTCAGCCCCTCTGTTTCTCGCCCTCTGTTTCATCCCCTCTGTTTCTCGCCCTTGGTTTCAGCCCCTCTGTTTCTCGCCCTCTGCTTCAGCCCCTCTGTTTCTTGCCCTCTGTTTCAGCCACTCTGTTTCTCGCCCTCTGTTTCAGCCTCTCTGTTTCTCGCCCTCTGTTTCAGCCCCTCTGTTTCAGCCCCTCTGTTTCAGCCCCTCTGTTTCTCGCCCTCTGTTTCAGCCCCTCTGTTTCTCGCCCTCTGTTTCAGCCCCTCTGTTTCTCGCCCTCTGTTTCAGCCCCTCTGTTTCTTGCCCTCTGTTTCAGCCCCTCTGTTTCAGCCCCTCTGTTTCAGCCCCTCTGTTTCAGCTCCTCTATTTCAGCCCGTCTGTTTCAGCCCCTCTGTTTCTCGCCATTTTTCAGCCACTCTGTTTCTCGCCCTCTGTTTCAGCCCCTCTGTTTCTCGCCCTCTGTATCAGCCACTTTGTTTCAGCCCCTCTGTTTCAGCCCCTCTGTTTCAGCCCCTCTGTTTCTCGCCCTCTGTTTATTCGCCCTCTGTTTCAGACCCTCTGATTCAGACCCTCTGTTTCAAACCCTCTGATTCAGCCCCTCTGATTCAGCCCCACTCATTCAGCCCCTATGTTTCAGCCCCTCTGTTTCTCGCCCTCTGTTTCAGCCCCTCTGTTTCTCGCCCTCTGTTTCAGCCACTCTGTTTCTCGCCCTCTGTTTCAGCCCCTCTGTTTCTCGCCCTCTGTTTCAGCCCCTCTGTTTCTTGCCCTCTGTTTCAGCCACTCTGTTTCTCGCCCTCTGTTTCAGCCTCTCTGTTTCTCGCCCTCTGTTTCAGCCCATCTGTTTCAGCCCCTCTGTTTCAGCCCCTCTGTTTCTCGCCCTCTGTTTCAGCCCCTCTGTTTCTCGCCCTCTGTTTCAGCCCCTCTGTTTCTCGCCCTCTGTTTCAGCCCCTCTGTTTCAGCCCCTCTGTTTCAGCCCATCTGTTTCTCGCCCTCTGTTTCAGCCCCTCTGTTTCAGCCGCTCTGTTTCTCGCCCTCTGTTTCTGCCCCTCTGTTTCTCGCCCTCTGTTTCAGCCCCTCTGTTTCAGCACCTCTGTTTCAGCCCCTCTGTTTCAGCCACCCTGTTTCAGCCCCTCTGTTTCAGCCCCTCTGTTTCAGCCCCTCTGATTCACCACCTCTGTTTCAGCCCCTCTGTTTCTGGCCCTCTGTTTCAGCCCCTCTGTTTCAGCCCCTCTGTTTCAGCCCCTCTGTTTCTCGCCCTCTGTTTCAGCCCCTCTGTTTCTCGCCCTCTGTTTCAGCCCCTCTGTTTCAGCCCCTCTGTTTCAGCCCGTCTGTTTCAGCCACTCTGTTTCTCGCCCTCTGTTTCAGCCCCTCTGTTTCTCGCGCTCTGTTTCAGCCCCTCTGATTCAGCCCCTCTGTTTCAGCCCCTCTGAATCAGCCTCTCTGATTCAGCCCGTCTGTTTCAGACCCTCTGTTTCAGCCCCTCTGTTTCTTCCCCTCTGTTTCTCGCCCTCTGTTTCAGCCCCTGTTTCTCGCCCTCTGTTTCAGCCCCTCTGTTTCTCGCCCTCTGTTTCAGCCCCTATGTTTCTCGCCCTCTGTTTCAGCCCCTCTGTTTCTCGCCCTCTGTTTCAGCCCCTCTGATTCAGACCCTCTGTTTCAACCCCTCTGATTCAGCCCCTCTGATTTAGCACCTCTGATTCAGCCCCTCTGTTTCTCGCCCTCTGTTTCAGCCCTTCAGTTTCAGCCCCTCTGTTTCCTGCCCTCTGTTTCAGCCCCTCTGTTTCTCGCCCTCTGTTTCAGCCCCACTGATTCAGCCACTCTGTTTCAGCCCCTCTGATTCAGCCCCTCTGATTTAGCCCTCTGATTCAGCCCCTCTGTTTCTCGCTCTCTGTTTCAGCCCCTCTGTTTCAGCCCCTCTGTTTCAGCCCCTCTGTTTCTCACCCTCTGTTTCAGCCCCTCTGATTCAGCCCCTCTGATTCAGCCCCACTCATTCAGCCCCTATGTTTCAGCCCCTCTGTTTCTCGCCCTCTGTTTCAGCCCCTCTGTTTCTCGCCCTTGGTTTCAGCCCCTCTGTTTCAGCCCCTCTGTTTCAGCCCCTCTGTTTCTCACCCTCTGTTTCAGCCCCTCTGATTCAGCCCCTCTGATTCAGCCCCACTCATTCAGCCCCTATGTTTCAGCCCCTCTGTTTCTCGCCCTCTGTTTCATCCCCTCTGTTTCTCGCCCTTGGTTTCAGCCCCTCTGTTTCTCGCCCTCTGCTTCAGCCCCTCTGTTTCTTGCCCTCTGTTTCAGCCACTCTGTTTCTCGCCCTCTGTTTCAGCCTCTCTGTTTCTCGCCCTCTGTTTCAGCCCCTCTGTTTCAGCCCCTCTGTTTCAGCCCCTCTGTTTCTCGCCCTCTGTTTCAGCGCCTCTGTTTCTCGCCCTCTGTTTCAGCCCCTCTGTTTCTCGCCCTCTGTTTCAGCCCCTCTGTTTCTTGCCCTCTGTTTCAGCCCCTCTGTTTCAGCCCCTCTGTTTCAGCCCCTCTGTTTCAGCTCCTCTATTTCAGCCCGTCTGTTTCAGCCCCTCTGTTTCTCGCCATTTTTCAGCCACTCTGTTTCTCGCCCTCTGTTTCAGCCCCTCTGTTTCTCGCCCTCTGTATCAGCCACTTTGTTTCAGCCCCTCTGTTTCAGCCCCTCTGTTTCAGCCCCTCTGTTTCTCGCCCTCTGTTTATTCGCCCTCTGTTTCAGACCCTCTGATTCAGACCCTCTGTTTCAAACCCTCTGATTCAGCCCCTCTGATTCAGCCCCACTCATTCAGCCCCTATGTTTCAGCCCCTCTGTTTCTCGCCCTCTGTTTCAGCCCCTCTGTTTCTCGCCCTCTGTTTCAGCCACTCTGTTTCTCGCCCTCTGTTTCAGCCCCTCTGTTTCTTGCCCTCTGTTTCAGCCACTCTGTTTCTCGCCCTCTGTTTCAGCCTCTCTGTTTCTCGCCCTCTGTTTCAGCCCATCTGTTTTAGCCCCTCTGTTTCAGCCCCTCTGTTTCTCGCCCTCTGTTTCAGCCCCTCTGTTTCTCGCCCTCTGTTTCAGCCCCTCTGTTTCTCGCCCTCTGTTTCAGCCCCTCTGTTTCAGCCCCTCTGTTTCAGCCCATCTGTTTCTCGCCCTCTGTTTCAGCCCCTCTGTTTCAGCCGCTCTGTTTCTCGCCCTCTGTTTCTGCCCCTCTGTTTCTCGCCCTCTGTTTCAGCCCCTCTGTTTCAGCACCTCTGTTTCAGCCCCTCTGTTTCAGCCACCCTGTTTCAGCCCCTCTGTTTCAGCCCCTCTGTTTCAGCCCCTCTGATTCACCACCTCTGTTTCAGCCCCTCTGTTTCTCGCCCTCTGTTTCAGCCCCTCTGCTTCAGCCCCTCTGTTTCAGCCCCTCTGTTTCTCGCCCTCTGTTTCAGCCCCTCTGTTTCTCGCCCTCTGTTTCAGCCCCTCTGTTTCAGCCCCTCTGTTTCAGCCCGTCTGTTTCAGCCACTCTGTTTCTCGCCCTCTGTTTCAGCCCCTCTGTTTCTCGCGCTCTGTTTCAGCCCCTCTGATTCAGCCCCTCTGTTTCAGCCCCTCTGAATCAGCCTCTCTGATTCAGCCCGTCTGTTTCAGACCCTCTGTTTCAGCCCCTCTGTTTCTTCCCCTCTGTTTCTCGCCCTCTGTTTCAGCCCCTGTTTCTCGCCCTCTGTTTCAGCCCCTCTGTTTCTCGCCCTCTGTTTCAGCCCCTATGTTTCTCGCCCTCTGTTTCAGCCCCTCTGTTTCTCGCCCTCTGTTTCAGCCCCTCTGATTCAGACCCTCTGTTTCAACCCCTCTGATTCAGCCCCTCTGATTTAGCCCCTCTGATTCAGCCCCTCTGTTTCTCGCCCTCTGTTTCAGCCCTTCAGTTTCAGCCCCTCTGTTTCCTGCCCTCTGTTTCAGCCCCTCTGTTTCTCGCCCTCTGTTTCAGCCCCACTGATTCAGCCACTCTGTTTCAGCCCCTCTGATTCAGCCCCTCTGATTTAGCCCTCTGATTCAGCCCCTCTGTTTCTCGCTCTCTGTTTCAGCCCCTCTGTTTCAGCCCCTCTGTTTCAGCCCCTCTGTTTCTCACCCTCTGTTTCAGCCCCTCTGATTCAGCCCCTCTGATTCAGCCCCTATGTTTCAGCCCCTCTGTTTCAGCCCCTCTGTTTCTCGCCCTCTGTTTCAGCCCCTCTGTTTCTCGCCCTTGGTTTCAGCCCCTCTGTTTCTCGCCCTCTGCTTCAGCCCCTCTGTTTCTTGCCCTCTGTTTCAGCCACTCTGTTTCTCGCCCTCTGTTTCAGCCCCTCTGTTTCAGCCCCTCTGTTTCTCGCCCTCTGTTTCAGCCCCTCTGTTTCTCGCCCTCTGTTTCAGCCCCTCTGTTTCTCGCCCTCTGTTTCAGCCCCTCTGTTTCTTGCCCTCTGTTTCAGCCCCTCTGTTTCAGCCCCTCTGTTTCAGCCCCTCTGTTTCAGCTCCTCTATTTCAGCCCGTCTGTTTCTGCCCCTCTGTTTCTCGCCATGTTTCAGCCACTCTGTTTCTCGCCCTCTGTTTCTCGCCCACTGTATCAGCCACTTTGTTTCAGCCCCTCTGTTTCAGCCCCTCTGTTTCAGCCCCTCTGTTTCTCGCCCTCTGTTTCTCGCCCTCTGTTTCAGACCCTCTGATTCAGACCCTCTGTTTCAACCCCTCTGATTCAGCCCCTCTGATTCAGCCCCACTCATTCAGCCCCTATGTTTCAGCCCCTCTGTTTCTCGCCCTCTGTTTCAGCCCCTTTGTTTCTCGCCCTCTGTTTCAGCCCCTCTGTTTCTCGCCCTCTGTTTCAGCCCGTCTGTTTCTCGCCCTCTGTTTCAGCCCCTCTGTTTCTTGCCCTCTGTTTCAGCCACTCTGTTTCTCGCCCTCTGTTTCAGCCTCTCTGTTTCTCGCCCTCCGTTTCGGCCCATCTGTTTCAGCCCCTCTGTTTCAGCCCCTCTGTTTCTCGCCCTCTGTTTCAGCCCCTCTGTTTCTCGCCCTCTGTTTCAGCCCCTCTGTTTCTCGCCCTCTGTTTCAGCCCCTCTGTTTCAGCGCCTCTGTTTCTCGCCCTCTGTTTCAGCCCCTCTGTTTCAGCCCCTCTGTTTCTCGCCCTCTGTTTCAGCCTTTCTGTTTCTCGCCCTCTGTTTCAGCCCCTCTGATTCAGCCCCTCTGTTTCTCGTGCTCTGTTTCAGCCCCTCTGTTTCTCGCCCTCTGTTTCAGCCCCTCTGTTTCTCGCCCTCTGTTTCAGCCCCTCTATTTCTCGCCCTCTGTTTCAGCCCCTCTATTTCTCGCCCTCTGTTTCAGCCCCTCTATTTCAGCCCCTCTGTTTCAGCCCCTCTGTTTCATCCCCTCTGTTTTTCGCCCTCTGTTTCTCACCCTGTTTCTCGCCCTCTGTTTCAGCCTCTCTGTTTTTTGCCCTCAGTTTCAGCCCCTCTGTCTCTCGCCCTCTGTTTCTCACCCTCTGTTTCTCACCCTCTGTTTCAGCCCCTCTGTTTTTTGCCCTCTGTTTCAGCCCGTGTGTTTCAGACCCTCTGTTTCAGCCCCTCTGTTTCTCACCCTCTGTTTCAGCCCCTCTGTTTCTCGCCCTGTGTTGCAGCCCCTCTGTTTCTCGCCCTCTGTTTCAACCTCTCTGTTTCTCGCCCTCTGTTTCAGCCACTCTGTTTCAGCCCCTCTGTTTCAGCCCCTCTGTTTCTCGCCCTCTGTTTCAGACCCTCTGTTTCTCGCCCTCTGTCTCAGCCCCTCTGTTTCTCGACCTCTGTTTCAGCCCCTCTGATTCAGCCCCTCTGTTTCAGCTCCTCTGATTCAGCCCCTCTGATTCAGCGCCTCTGTTTCAGCCCCTCTGTTTCAGCTCCTCTGATTCAGCCCCTCTGATTCAGCCCCTCTGTTTCAGCCCCTCTGATTCAGACCCTCCGTTTAAACCCCTCTGATTCAGCCCCTCTGTTTCAGCCCCTCTGAATCAGCCCCTCAAATTCAGCCCCTCTGTTTCTCGCCCTCTGTTTCAGCCCCTCAGTTTCTGGCCCTCTGTTTCAGCCCCGCTGATTCAGCCCCTCTGTTTCAGCCCCTCTGAATCAGCCCCTCTGATTCAGCCCCTCTGTTTCAGCCCCTCTGTTTCAGCCCCTCTGTTTCAGCCCCTCTGTTTCTCGCCCTCTGTTTCAGCCCCTCTATTTCTCGCCCTCTGTTTCAGCCCCTCTGATTCAGACCCTCTGTTTCAACCCCTCTGATTCAGCCCCTCTGATTTAGCCCCTCTGATTCAGCCCCTCTGTTTCTCGCCCTCTGTTCCAGCCCTTCTGTTGCAGCCCCTCTGTTTCTTGCCCTCTGTTTCAGCCCCTCTGTTTAGCGCCCTCTGTTTCAGCCCCTCTGATTCAGCCACTCTGTTTCAGCCCCTCTGATTCAGCCCCTCTGATTTAGCCCTCTGATTCAGCCCCTCTGTTTCTCGCCCTCAGTTTCAGCCCCTCTGTTTTTCGCCCTCTTTTTCAGCCCCTCTGTTTCAGCCCGTCTGTTTCAGCCCCTCTGTTTCAGCACCTCTGTTTCTCGCCCTCTGTTTCAGCCCCTCTGTTTCAGCACCTCTGTTTCAGCCCCTCTGTTTCAGCCACCCTTTTTCAGCCCCTCTGTTTCAGCCCCTCTGTTTCAGCCCCTCTGTTTCACCCCCTCTGTTTCTCGCCCTCTGTTTCAGCCCCTCTGTTTTTCGCCCTCTTTTTCAGCCCCTCTGTTTCAGCCCTCTGTTTCAGCCCCTCTGTTTCTCACCCTCTGTTTCAGCCCCTCTGATTCAGCCCCTCTGTTTCTCGCCCTCTGTTTCAGCCCCTCTGTTTCGCGCCGTCTGTTACAGCCCCTCTGTTTCTCACCCTCTGTTTCAGACCCTCTGATTCAGCCCCTCTGTTTCAGCTCCTCTGATTCAGCCCCTCTGATTCAGCCCCTCTGTTTCAGCCCCTCTGTTTCAGCTCCTCTGATTCAGCCCCTCTGATTCAGCCCCTCTGTTTCAGCCCCTCTGATTCAGACCCTCTGTTTCAACCCCTCTGATTCAGCCCCTCTGTTTCAGCCCCTCTGAATCAGCCCCTCAAATTCAGCCCCTCTGTTTCTCGCCCTCTGTTTCAGCCCCTCAGTTTCTGGCCCTCTGTTTCAGCCCCGCTGATTCAGCCCCTCTGTTTCAGCCCCTCTGAATCAGCCCCTCTGATTCAGCCCCTCTGTTTCAGACCCTCTGTTTCAGCCCCTCTGTTTCAGCCCCTCTGTTTCTCGCCCTCTGTTTCAGCCCCTCAGTTTCTGGCCCTCTGTTTCAGCCCCGCTGATTCAGCCCCTCTGTTTCAGCCCCTCTGAATCAGCCCCTCTGATTCAGCCCCTCTGTTTCAGACCCTCTGTTTCAGCCCCTCTGTTTCAGCCCCTCTGTTTCTCGCCCTCTGATTCAGCCCCTCTGATTCAGCCCCTCTGTTTCAGCCCCTCTGATTCAGACCCTCTGTTTCAACCCCTCTGATTCAGCCCCTCTGTTTCAGCCCCTCTGAATCAGCCCCTCAAATTCAGCCCCTCTGTTTCTCGCCCTCTGTTTCAGCCCCTCAGTTTCTCGCCCTCTGTTTCAGCCCCGCTGATTCAGCCCCTCTGTTTCAGCCCCTCTGAATCAGCCCCTCTGATTCAGCCCCTCTGTTTCAGACCCTCTGTTTCAGCCCCTCTGTTTCAGCCCCTCTGTTTCTCGCCCTCTGTTTCAGCCCCTCTATTTCTCGCCCTCTGTTTCAGCCCCTCTGATTCAGACCCTCTGTTTCAACCCCTCTGATTCAGCCCCTCTGATTTAGCCCCTCTGATTCAGCCCCTCTGTTTCTCGCCCACTGTTCCAGCCCTTCTGTTGCAGCCCCTCTGTTTCTTGCCCTCTGTTTCAGCCCCTCTGTTTAGCGCCCTCTGTTTCAGCCCCTCTGATTCAGCCACTCTGTTTCAGCCCCTCTGATTCAGCCCCTCTGATTTAGCCCTCTGATTCAGCCCCTCTGTTTCTCGCCCTCAGTTTCAGCCCCTCTGTTTTTCGCCCTCTTTTTCAGACCCTCTGTTTCAGCCCGTCTGTTTCAGCCACTCTGTTTCTCGCCCTCTGTTTCAGCCCCTCTGTTTCAGCACCTCTGTTTCAGCCCCTCTGTTTCAGCCACCCTTTTTCAGCCCCTCTGTTTCAGCCCCTCTGTTTCAGCCCCTCTGTTTCACCCCCTCTGTTTCTCGCCCTCTGTTTCAGCCCCTCTGTTTTTCGCCCTCTTTTTCAGCCCCTCTGTTTCAGCCCTCTGTTTCAGCCCCTCTGTTCCTCACCCTCTGTTTCAGCCCCTCTGATTCAGCCCCTCTGTTTCTCGCCCTCTGTTTCAGCCCCTCTGATTCGCGCCCTCTGTTACAGCCCCTCTGTTTCTCACCCTCTGTTTCAGCCCCTCTGATTCAGCCCCTCTGTTTCTCGCCCTCTGTTTCAGCCCCTCTGTTTCTCGACCTCTGTTTCAGCCCCTCTGTTTCTCGCCCTCTGTTTCAGCCCCTCTGTTTCTTGCCCTCTGTTTCAGCCCCTCTGTTTCTCGCCCTCTGTTTCAGCCCCTCTGTTTCAGCCGCTCTGTTTCTCGCCCTCTGTTTCTGCCCCTCTGTTTCTCGCCCTCTGCTTCAGCCCCTCAGTTTCTCGCCCTCTGTTTCAGCCCCGCTGATTCAGCCCCTCTGTTTCAGCCCCTCTGAATCAGCCCCTCTGATTCAACCCGTCTGTTTCAGACCCTCTGTTTCAGCCCCTCTGTTTCTATCCCTCTGTTTCTCGCCCTCTGTTTCAGCCCCTATGTTTCTCGCCCTCTGTTTCAGCCCCTCTGTTTCTCGCCCTCTGTTTCAGCCCCTATGTTTCTCGCCCTCTGTTTCAGCCCCTCTGTTTCTCGCCCTCTGTTTCAGCCCCTCTGATTCAGCCACTCTGTTTCAGCCCCTCTGATTCAGCCCCTCTGATTTAGACCTCTGATTCAGCCCCTCTGATTCTCGCTCTCTGTTTCAGCCCCTCTGTTTCAGCCCTTCTGTTCCAGCCCCTCTGTTTCTCACCCTCTGTTTCAGCCCCTCTGATTCAGCCCCTCTGATTCAGCCCCACTCATTCAGCCCCTATGTTTCAGCCCCTCTGTTTCTCGCCCTCTGTTTCAGCCCCTCTGTTTCTCGCCCTCTGTTTCAGCCCCTCTGTTTCTCGCCCTCTGTTTCAGCCCCTCTGTTTCTTGCCCTCTGTTTCACCAATCTGTTTCTCACCCTCTGTTTCAGCCTCTCTGTTTCTCGCCCTCTGTTTGAGCCCCTCTGTTTGAGCCCCTCTGTTTCAGCCCCTCTGTTTCTCGCCCTCTGTTTCAGCCCCTCTGTTTCTCGCCCTCTGTTTCAGCCCCTCTGTTTCTTGCCCTCTGTTTCAGCCCCTCTGTTTCAGCCCCTCTGTTTCAGCCCCTCTGTTTCAGCCCCTCTGTTTCTCGCCATGTTTCAGCCACTCTGTTTCTCGCCCTCTGTTTCAGCCCCACTGTTTCAGCCCCTCTGTTTCAGCCACTCTGTTTCTCGCCCTCTGTTTCAGCCCCACTGTTTCAGCCCCTCTGTTTCAGCCCCTCTGTTTCTCACCCATTGTTTCAGCCCCTCTGATTCAGCCCCTCTGATTCAGCCCCACTCATTCAGCCCCTATGTTTCAGCCCCTCTGTTTCTCGCCCTCTGTTTCAGCCCCTCTGTTTCTCGCCCTCTGTTTCAGCCCCTCTGTTTCTCACCCTCTGTTTCAGCCCCTCTGTTTCTTGCTCTCTGTTTCAGCCACTCTGTTTCTCGCCCTCTGTTTCAGCCTCTCTGTTTCTCGCCCTCTGTTTCAGCCCCTCTGTTTCAGCCCCTCTGTTTCAGCCCCTCTGTTTCTCGCCCTCTGTTTCAGCCCCTCAGTTTCTCGCCCTCTGTTTCAGCCCCTCTGTTTCAGCCCCTCTGTTTCAGCCCCTCTGTTTCAGCCCCTCTGTTTCTCGCCATGTTTCAGCCACTCTGTTTCTCGCCCTCTGTTTCAGCCCCTCTGTTTCTCGCCCTCTGTATCAGCCACTTTGTTTCAGCCCCTCTGTTTCAGCCCCTCTGTTTCAGCCCCTCTGTTTCTCGCCCTCTGTTTCTCGCCCTCTGTTTCAGCCCCTCTGATTCAGACCCTCTGTTTCAACCCCTCTGATTCAGCCCCTCTGATTCAGCCCCACTCATTCAGCCCCTATGTTTCAGCCCCTCTGTTTCTCGCCCTCTGTTTCAGCCCCTCTGTTTCTCGCCCTCTGTTTCAGCCCCTCTGTTTCTTGCCCTCTGTTTCAGCCACTCTGTTTCTCGCCCTCTGTTTCAGCCTCTCTGTTTCTCGCCCTCTGTTTCAGCCCCTCTGTTTCAGCCCGTCTGTTTCAGCCCCTCTGTTTCTCGCCCTCTGTTTCAGCCCCTCTGTTTCTCGCCCTCTGTTTCAGCCCCTCTGTTTCTCGCCATGTTTCAGCCACTCTGTTTCTCGCCCTCTGTTTCAGCCGCTTTGTTTCAGCCCCTCTGTTTCAGCCCCTCTGTTTCAGACCCTCTGTTTCTCGCCCTCTGTTTCTTGCCCTCTGTTTCAGCCCCTCTGTTTCAGCTCCTCTGATTCAGCCCCTCTGATTCAGCCCCTCTGTTTCTCGCCCTCTGTTTCAGCCCCACTGTTTCAGCCCTTCTGTTTCAGCCACTCAGTTTCAGCCCCTCTGTTTCTTGCCCTCTCTTTCAGCCCCTCTGTTTCTCGCCCTCTGTTTCAGCCCCTCTGTTTCTCGCCATCTGTTTCAGCCCCTCTGTTTCTCGCCCTCTGTTTCAGCCCCTCTGTTTCAGCTCCTCTGATTCAGCCCCTCTGATTCAGCCGCTCTGTTTCACGCCCTCTGTTTCAGCCCCTCTGTTTCAGCCCCTCTGTTTCAGCCACTCAGTTTCAGTCCCTCTGTTTCTTGCCCTCTGTTTTAGCCCCTCTGTTTCTCGCCCTCTGTTTCAGCCCCTCTGTTTCTCGCCATCTGTTTCAGCCCCTCTGTTTCTCGCACTCTGTTTCAGCCACTCTGTTTCTCGCCCTCTGTTTCAGCCCCTCTGATTCAGCCCCTCTGATTCAGCCCCTCTGTTTCAGCCCCTCTGTTTCAGCATCTCTGTTTCCCGCCCTCTGTTTCAGCCCCTCTGTTTCTCACCCTCTGTTTCAGCCCCTCTGTTTCAGCCCCTCTGTTTCTCGCCCTCTGTTTCAGCCTTTCTGTTTCTCGCCCTCTGTTTCAGCCCCTCTGATTCAGCCCCTCTGTTTCTCGCGCTCTGTTTCAGCCCCTCTGTTTCTCGCCCTCTGTTTCAGCCCCTCTATTTCTCGCCCTCTGTTTCAGCCCCTCTGTTTCAGCCCCACTGTTTCAGCCCCTCTGTTTCAGCCCCTCTGTTTCTCGCCCTCTGTTTCAGCCCCTCTGTTTCTCGCCCTCAGTTTCAGCCCCTCTGTTTCTCGCCCTCTGTTTCTGCCAAACTGTTTCAGCCCCTCTGTTTCAGCCCCTCTGTTTCTCGCCCTCTGTTTCAGCCCCTCTGTTTCTCGCCCTCTGTTTCAGCCCCTCTGTTTCAGCCTCTCTGTTTCAGCCCCTCTGTTTCTCGCCCTCTGTTTCAGCCCCTCTGTTTCGCGCCCTCTGTTTCAGCCCCTCTGTTTCTTGCCCTCTGTTTCAGCCTCTCTGTTTCTCGCCCTCTGTTTCAGCCCCTCTGTTTCAGCACCTCTGTTTCATCACCTCTGTTTCTCGCCCTCTGTTTCAGCCCCTCTGTTTCTCGCCCTCTGTTTCAGACCCTCTGTTTCTCGCACTCTGTGTCAGCCCCTCTGATTCAGCCCCTCTGTTGCAGCCCCTCTGATTCAGCCCCTCTGTTGCAGCCCCTCTGATTCAGCCCCTCTGTTTCAGCCCCTCTGTTTCATCCCCTCTGTTTCTCGCCCTCTGTTTCTCACCCTCTGTTTCTCGCCCTCTGTTTCAGCCCCTCTGTTCTTTCCCCTCTGTTTCAGCCCCTCTATTTCTCGCCCTCTGTTTCTCACCCTCTGTTTCTCGCCCTCTGTTTCAGCCACTCTGTTTTTTGCCCTCTGCTTCAGCCCGTCTGTTTCAGCCCCTCTGTTTCAGCCCCTCTGTTTCTCGCCCTCTGTTTCAGCCCCTCTGTTTCTCGCCCTCTGTTTCACCCCCTCTGTTTCTCGCCCGCTGTTTCAACCTCTCTGTTTCTCACCCTCTTTTTCAGCCACTCTGTTTCAGCCCTTCTGTTTCAGCCCCTCTGTTTCTCGCCCTCTGTTTCAGACCCTCTGTTTCTCGCCCTCTGTTTCAGCCCCCCTGTTTCTTGCCCTCTGTTTCAGCCACTCTGTTTCTCGCCCTCTGTTTCAGCCTCTCTGTTTCTCGCCCTCTGTTTCAGCCAATCTGTTTCAGCCCCACTGTTTCAGCCCCTCTGTTTCAGCCCCTCTGTTTCTCGCCCTCTGTTTCAGCCCCTCTGTTTCTCGCCCTCTGTTTCAGCCCCTCTGTTTCAGCCCCTCTGTTTCAGCCCCTCTGTTTCTCGCCCTCTGTTCCAGACCCTCTGTTTCTCGCCCTCTGTCTCAGCCCCTCTGTTTCTCGACCTCTGTTTCAGCCCCTCTGATTCAGCCCCTCTGTTTCAGCCCCTCTGATTCAGCCCCTCTGTTTCAGCTCCTCTGATTCAGCCCCTCGGATTCAGCCCCTCTGTTTCAGACCCTCTGTTTCAGCCCCTCAGTTTCTCGCCCTCTGTTTCAGCCCCGCTGATTCAGCCCCTCTGTTTCAGCCCCTCTGAATCAGCCCCTCTGATTCAGCCCCTCTGTTTCAGACACTCTGTTTCAGCCCCTCTGTTTCAGCCCCTCTGTTTCTCGCCCTCTGTTTCAGCCCCTCTATTTCTCGCCCTCTGTTTCAGCCCCTCTGATTCAGACCCTCTGTTTCAACCCCTCTGATTCAGCCCCTCTGATTTAGCCCCTCTGATTCAGCCCCTCTGTTTCTCGCCCTCTGTTTCAGCCCTTCTGTTTCAGCCCCTCTGTTTCTTGCCCTCTGTTTCAGCCCCTCTGTTTCTCGCCCTCTGTTTCAGCCCCTCTGATTCAGCCCCTCTGTTTCAGCCCCTCTGATTCAGCCCCTCTGATTTAGCCCTCTGATTCAGCCCCTCTGTTTCTCGCCCTCAGTTTCAGCCCCTCTGTTTTTCGCACTCTTTTTCAGCCCCTCTGTTTCAGCCCGTCTGTTTCAGCCACTCTGTTTCTCGCCCTCTGTTTCAGCCCCTCTGTTTCAGCACCTCTGTTTCAGCCCCTCTGTTTCAGCCACCCTGTTTCAGCCCCTCTGTTTCAGCCCCTCTGTTTCAGCCCCTCTGTTTCACCCCCTCTGTTTCTCGCCTTCTGTTTCAGCCCCTCTGTTTTTCGCCCTCTTTTTCAGCCCCTCTGTTTCAACCCTCTGTTTCAGCCCCTCTGTTTCTCACCCTCTGTTTCAGCCCCTCTGATTCAGCCACTCTGTTTCTCGCCCTCTGTTTCAGCCCCTCTGTTTCGCGCCCTCTGTTTCAGCCCCTCTGTTTCTCACCCTCTGTTTCAGCCCCACTGATTCAGCCCCTCTGTTTCTCGCCCTCTGTTTCAGCCCCTCTGTTTCTTGCCCTCTGTTTCAGCCACTCTGTTTCTCGCCCTCTGTTTCAGCCTCTCTGTTTCTCGCCCTCTGTTTCAGCCCCTCTGTTTCAGCCCCTCTGTTTCTCGCCCTCTGTTTCAGCCCCTCTGTTTCTCGCCCTCTGTTTCAGCCCCTCTGTTTCTCGCCCTCTGTTTCAGCCCCTCTGTTTCTTGCCCTCTGTTTCTTGCCCTCTGTTTCAGCCCCTCTGTTTCAGCCCCTCTGTTTCAGCTCTTCTATTTCAGCCCCTCTGTTTCAGCCCCTCTGTTTCTCGCCATGTTTCAGCCACTCTGTTTCTCGCCCTCTGTTTCAGCCCCTCTGTTTCTCGCCCTCTGTATCAGCCACTTTGTTTCAGCCCCTCTGTTTCAGCCCCTCTGTTTCAGCCCCTCTGTTTCACCCCCTCTGTTTCTCGCCCTCTGTTTCAGCCCCTCTGTTTTTCGCCCTCTTTTTCAGCCCCTCTGTTTCAGCCCTCTGTTTCAGCCCCTCTGTTTCTCACCCTCTGTTTCAGCCCCTCTGATTCAGCCCCTCTGTTTCTCGCCCTCTGTTTCAGCCCCTCTGATTCGCGCCCTCTGTTACAGCCCCTCTGTTTCTCACCCTCTGTTTCAGCCCCTCTGATTCAGCCCCTCTGTTTCTCGCCCTCTGTTTCAGCCCCTCTGTTTCTCGACCTCTGTTTCAGCCCCTCTGTTTCTCGCCCTCTGTTTCAGCCCCTCTGTTTCTTGCCCTCTGTTTCAGCCCCTCTGTTTCTCGCCCTCTGTTTCAGCCCCTCTGTTTCAGCCGCTCTGTTTCTCGCCCTCTGTTTCTGCCCCTCTGTTTCTCGCCCTCTGTTTCAGCCCCTCAGTTTCTCGCCCTCTGTTTCAGCCCCGCTGATTCAGCCCCTCTGTTTCAGCCCCTCTGAATCAGCCCCTCTGATTCAAACCGTCTGTTTCAGACCCTCTGTTTCAGCCCCTCTGTTTCTTTCCCTCTGTTTCTCGCCCTCTGTTTCAGCCCCTATGTTTCTCGCCCTCTGTTTCAGCCCCTCTGTTTCTCGCCCTCTGTTTCAGCCCCTATGTTTCTCGCCCTCTGTTTCAGCCCCTCTGTTTCTCGCCCTCTGTTTCAGCCCCTCTGATTCAGCCACTCTGTTTCAGCCCCTCTGATTCAGCCCCTCTGATTTAGACCTCTGATTCAGCCCCTCTGATTCTCGCTCTCTGTTTCAGCCCCTCTGTTTCAGCCCTTCTGTTCCAGCCCCTCTGTTTCTCACCCTCTGTTTCAGCCCCTCTGATTCAGCCCCTCTGATTCAGCCCCACTCATTCAGCCCCTATGTTTCAGCCCCTCTGTTTCTCGCCCTCTGTTTCAGCCCCTCTGTTTCTCGCCCTCTGTTTCAGCCCCTCTGTTTCTCGCCCTCTGTTTCAGCCCCTCTGTTTCTTGCCCTCTGTTTCAGCCACTCTGTTTCACACCCTCTGTTTCAGCCTCTCTGTTTCTCGCCCTCTGATTGAGCCCCTCTGTTTGAGCCCCTCTGTTTCAGCCCCTCTGTTTCTCGCCCTCTGTTTCAGCCCCTCTGTTTCTCGCCCTCTGTTTCAGCCCCTCTGTTTCTTGCCCTCTGTTTCAGCCCCTCTGTTTCAGCCCCTCTGTTTCAGCCCCTCTGTTTCAGCCCCTCTGTTTCTCGCCATGTTTCAGCCACTCTGTTTCTCGCCCTCTGTTTCAGCCCCACTGTTTCAGCCCCTCTGTTTCAGCCCCTCTGTTTCTCACCCATTGTTTCGGCCCCTCTGATTCAGCCCCTCTGATTCAGCCCCACTCATTCAGCCCCTATGTTTCAGCCCCTCTGTTTCTCGCCCTCTGTTTCAGCCCCTCTGTTTCTCGCCCTCTGTTTCAGCCCCTCTGTTTCTCACCCTCTGTTTCAGCCCCTCTGTTTCTTGCTCTCTGTTTCAGCCACTCTGTTTCTCGCCCTCTGTTTCAGCCTCTCTGTTTCTCGCCCTCTGTTTCAGCCCCTCTGTTTCAGCCCCTCTGTTTCAGCCCCTCTGTTTCTCGCCCTCTGTTTCAGCCCCTCAGTTTCTCGCCCTCTGTTTCAGCCCCTCTGTTTCAGCCCCTCTGTTTCAGCACCTCTGTTTCAGCCCCTCTGTTTCTCGCCATGTTTCAGCCACTCTGTTTCTCGCCCTCTGTTTCAGCCCCTCTGTTTCTCGCCCTCTGTATCAGCCACTTTGTTTCAGCCCCTCTGTTTCAGCCCCTCTGTTTCAGCCCCTCTGTTTCTCGCCCTCTGTTTCTCGCCCTCTGTTTCAGCCCCTCTGATTCAGACCCTCTGTTTCAACCCCTCTGATTCAGCCCCTCTGATTCAGCCCCACTCATTCAGCCCCTATGTTTCAGCCCCTCTGTTTCTCGCCCTCTGTTTCAGCCCCTCTGTTTCTCGCCCTCTGTTTCAGCCCCTCTGTTTCTTGCCCTCTGTTTCAGCCACTCTGTTTCTCGCCCTCTGTTTCAGCCTCTCTGTTTCTCGCCCTCTGTTTCAGCCCCTCTGTTTCAGCCCGTCTGTTTCAGCCCCTCTGTTTCTCGCCCTCTGTTTCAGCCCCTCTGTTTCTCGCCCTCTGTTTCAGCCCCTCTGTTTCTCGCCATGTTTCAGCCACTCTGTTTCTCGCCCTCTGTTTCAGCCGCTTTGTTTCAGCCCCTCTGTTTCAGCCCCTCTGTTTCAGACCCTCTGTTTCTCGCCCTCTGTTTCTTGCCCTCTGTTTCAGCCCCTCTGTTTCAGCTCCTCTGATTCAGCCCCTCTGATTCAGCCCCTCTGTTTCTCGCCCTCTTTTTCAGCCCCACTGTTTCAGCCCTTCTGTTTCAGCCACTCAGTTTCAGCCCGTCTGTTTCTTGCCCTCTCTTTCAGCCCCTCTGTTTCTCGCCCTCTGTTTCAGCCCCTCTGTTTCTCGCCATCTGTTTCAGCCCCTCTGTTTCTCGCCCTCTGTTTCAGCCCCTCTGTTTCAGCTCCTCTGATTCAGCCCCTCTGATTCAGCCGCTCTGTTTCACGCCCTCTGTTTCAGCCCCTCTGTTTCAGCCCCTCTGTTTCAGCCACTCAGTTTCAGTCCCTCTGTTTCTTGCCCTCTGTTTTAGCCCCTCTGTTTCTCGCCCTCTGTTTCAGCCCCTCTGTTTCTCGCCATCTGTTTCAGCCCCTCTGTTTCTCGCACTCTGTTTCAGCCACTCTGTTTCTCGCCCTCTGTTTCAGCCCCTCTGATTCAGCCCCTCTGATTCAGCCCCTCTGTTTCAGCCCCTCTGTTTCAGCATCTCTGTTTCCCGCCCTCTGTTTCAGCCCCTCTGTTTCTCACCCTCTGTTTCAGCCCCTCTGTTTCAGCCCCTCTGTTTCTCGCCCTCTGTTTCAGCCTTTCTGTTTCTCGCCCTCTGTTTCAGCCCCTCTGATTCAGCCCCTCTGTTTCTCGCGCTCTGTTTCAGCCCCTCTGTTTCTCGCCCTCTGTTTCAGCCCCTCTATTTCTCGCCCTCTGTTTCAGCCCCTCTGTTTCAGCCCCTCTGTTTCGCGCCCTCTGTTTCAGCCCCTCTGTTTCTCACCCTCTGTTTCAGCCCCACTGATTCAGCCCCTCTGTTTCTCGCCCTCTGTTTCAGCCCCTCTGTTTCTTGCCCTCTGTTTCAGCCACTCTGTTTCTCGCCCTCTGTTTCAGCCTCTCTGTTTCTCGCCCTCTGTTTCAGCCCCTCTGTTTCAGCCCCTCTGTTTCTCGCCCTCTGTTTCAGCCCCTCTGTTTCTCGCCCTCTGTTTCAGCCCCTCTGTTTCTCGCCCTCTGTTTCAGCCCCTCTGTTTCTTGCCCTCTGTTTCTTGCCCTCTGTTTCAGCCCCTCTGTTTCAGCCCCTCTGTTTCAGCTCTTCTATTTCAGCCCCTCTGTTTCAGCCCCTCTGTTTCTCGCCATGTTTCAGCCACTCTGTTTCTCGCCCTCTGTTTCAGCCCCTCTGTTTCTCGCCCTCTGTATCAGCCACTTTGTTTCAGCCCCTCTGTTTCAGCCCCTCTGTTTCAGCCCCTCTGTTTCACCCCCTCTGTTTCTCGCCCTCTGTTTCAGCCCCTCTGTTTTTCGCCCTCTTTTTCAGCCCCTCTGTTTCAGCCCTCTGTTTCAGCCCCTCTGTTTCTCACCCTCTGTTTCAGCCCCTCTGATTCAGCCCCTCTGTTTCTCGCCCTCTGTTTCAGCCCCTCTGATTCGCGCCCTCTGTTACAGCCCCTCTGTTTCTCACCCTCTGTTTCAGCCCCTCTGATTCAGCCCCTCTGTTTCTCGCCCTCTGTTTCAGCCCCTCTGTTTCTCGACCTCTGTTTCAGCCCCTCTGTTTCTCGCCCTCTGTTTCAGCCCCTCTGTTTCTTGCCCTCTGTTTCAGCCCCTCTGTTTCTCGCCCTCTGTTTCAGCCCCTCTGTTTCAGCCGCTCTGTTTCTCGCCCTCTGTTTCTGCCCCTCTGTTTCTCGCCCTCTGTTTCAGCCCCTCAGTTTCTCGCCCTCTGTTTCAGCCCCGCTGATTCAGCCCCTCTGTTTCAGCCCCTCTGAATCAGCCCCTCTGATTCAAACCGTCTGTTTCAGACCCTCTGTTTCAGCCCCTCTGTTTCTTTCCCTCTGTTTCTCGCCCTCTGTTTCAGCCCCTATGTTTCTCGCCCTCTGTTTCAGCCCCTCTGTTTCTCGCCCTCTGTTTCAGCCCCTATGTTTCTCGCCCTCTGTTTCAGCCCCTCTGTTTCTCGCCCTCTGTTTCAGCCCCTCTGATTCAGCCACTCTGTTTCAGCCCCTCTGATTCAGCCCCTCTGATTTAGACCTCTGATTCAGCCCCTCTGATTCTCGCTCTCTGTTTCAGCCCCTCTGTTTCAGCCCTTCTGTTCCAGCCCCTCTGTTTCTCACCCTCTGTTTCAGCCCCTCTGATTCAGCCCCTCTGATTCAGCCCCACTCATTCAGCCCCTATGTTTCAGCCCCTCTGTTTCTCGCCCTCTGTTTCAGCCCCTCTGTTTCTCGCCCTCTGTTTCAGCCCCTCTGTTTCTCGCCCTCTGTTTCAGCCCCTCTGTTTCTTGCCCTCTGTTTCAGCCACTCTGTTTCACACCCTCTGTTTCAGCCTCTCTGTTTCTCGCCCTCTGATTGAGCCCCTCTGTTTGAGCCCCTCTGTTTCAGCCCCTCTGTTTCTCGCCCTCTGTTTCAGCCCCTCTGTTTCTCGCCCTCTGTTTCAGCCCCTCTGTTTCTTGCCCTCTGTTTCAGCCCCTCTGTTTCAGCCCCTCTGTTTCAGCCCCTCTGTTTCAGCCCCTCTGTTTCTCGCCATGTTTCAGCCACTCTGTTTCTCGCCCTCTGTTTCAGCCCCACTGTTTCAGCCCCTCTGTTTCAGCCCCTCTGTTTCTCACCCATTGTTTCGGCCCCTCTGATTCAGCCCCTCTGATTCAGCCCCACTCATTCAGCCCCTATGTTTCAGCCCCTCTGTTTCTCGCCCTCTGTTTCAGCCCCTCTGTTTCTCGCCCTCTGTTTCAGCCCCTCTGTTTCTCACCCTCTGTTTCAGCCCCTCTGTTTCTTGCTCTCTGTTTCAGCCACTCTGTTTCTCGCCCTCTGTTTCAGCCTCTCTGTTTCTCGCCCTCTGTTTCAGCCCCTCTGTTTCAGCCCCTCTGTTTCAGCCCCTCTGTTTCTCGCCCTCTGTTTCAGCCCCTCAGTTTCTCGCCCTCTGTTTCAGCCCCTCTGTTTCAGCCCCTCTGCTTCAGCACCTCTGTTTCAGCCCCTCTGTTTCTCGCCATGTTTCAGCCACTCTGTTTCTCGCCCTCTGTTTCAGCCCCTCTGTTTCTCGCCCTCTGTATCAGCCACTTTGTTTCAGCCCCTCTGTTTCAGCCCCTCTGTTTCAGCCCCTCTGTTTCTCGCCCTCTGTTTCTCGCCCTCTGTTTCAGCCCCTCTGATTCAGACCCTCTGTTTCAACCCCTCTGATTCAGCCCCTCTGATTCAGCCCCACTCATTCAGCCCCTATGTTTCAGCCCCTCTGTTTCTCGCCCTCTGTTTCAGCCCCTCTGTTTCTCGCCCTCTGTTTCAGCCCCTCTGTTTCTTGCCCTCTGTTTCAGCCACTCTGTTTCTCGCCCTCTGTTTCAGCCTCTCTGTTTCTCGCCCTCTGTTTCAGCCCCTCTGTTTCAGCCCGTCTGTTTCAGCCCCTCTGTTTCTCGCCCTCTGTTTCAGCCCCTCTGTTTCTCGCCCTCTGTTTCAGCCCCTCTGTTTCTCGCCATGTTTCAGCCACTCTGTTTCTCGCCCTCTGTTTCAGCCGCTTTGTTTCAGCCCCTCTGTTTCAGCCCCTCTGTTTCAGACCCTCTGTTTCTCGCCCTCTGTTTCTTGCCCTCTGTTTCAGCCCCTCTGTTTCAGCTCCTCTGATTCAGCCCCTCTGATTCAGCCCCTCTGTTTCTCGCCCTCTTTTTCAGCCCCACTGTTTCAGCCCTTCTGTTTCAGCCACTCAGTTTCAGCCCGTCTGTTTCTTGCCCTCTCTTTCAGCCCCTCTGTTTCTCGCCCTCTGTTTCAGCCCCTCTGTTTCTCGCCATCTGTTTCAGCCCCTCTGTTTCTCGCCCTCTGTTTCAGCCCCTCTGTTTCAGCTCCTCTGATTCAGCCCCTCTGATTCAGCCGCTCTGTTTCACGCCCTCTGTTTCAGCCCCTCTGTTTCAGCCCCTCTGTTTCAGCCACTCAGTTTCAGTCCCTCTGTTTCTTGCCCTCTGTTTTAGCCCCTCTGTTTCTCGCCCTCTGTTTCAGCCCCTCTGTTTCTCGCCATCTGTTTCAGCCCCTCTGTTTCTCGCACTCTGTTTCAGCCACTCTGTTTCTCGCCCTCTGTTTCAGCCCCTCTGATTCAGCCCCTCTGATTCAGCCCCTCTGTTTCAGCCCCTCTGTTTCAGCATCTCTGTTTCCCGCCCTCTGTTTCAGCCCCTCTGTTTCTCACCCTCTGTTTCAGCCCCTCTGTTTCAGCCCCTCTGTTTCTCGCCCTCTGTTTCAGCCTTTCTGTTTCTCGCCCTCTGTTTCAGCCCCTCTGATTCAGCCCCTCTGTTTCTCGCGCTCTGTTTCAGCCCCTCTGTTTCTCGCCCTCTGTTTCAGCCCCTCTATTTCTCGCCCTCTGTTTCAGCCCCTCTGTTTCAGCCCCACTGTTTCAGCCCCTCTGTTTCAGCCCCTCTGTTTCTCGCCCTCTGTTTCAGCCCCTCTGTTTCTCGCCCTCAGTTTCAGCCCCTCTGTTTCTCGCCCTCTGTTTCAGCCAAACTGTTTCAGCCCCTCTGTTTCAGCCCCTCTGTTTCTCGCCCTCTGTTTCAGCCCCTCTGTTTCTCGCCCTCTGTTTCAGCCCCTCTGTTTCAGCCTCTCTGTTTCAGCCCCTCTGTTTCTCGCCCTCTGTTTCAGCCCCTCTGTTTCGCGCCCTCTGTTTCAGCCCCTCTGTTTCTTGCCCTCTGTTTCAGCCTCTCTGTTTCTCGCCCTCTGTTTCAGCCCCTCTGTTTCAGCACCTCTGTTTCATCACCTCTGTTTCTCGCCCTCTGTTTCAGCCCCTCTGTTTCTCGCCCTCTGTTTCAGACCCTCTGTTTCTCGCACTCTGTGTCAGCCCCTCTGATTCAGCCCCTCTGTTGCAGCCCCTCTGATTCAGCCCCTCTGTTGCAGCCCCTCTGATTCAGCCCCTCTGTTTCAGCCCCTCTGTTTCATCCCCTCTGTTTCTCGCCCTCTGTTTCTCACCCTCTGTTTCTCGCCCTCTGTTTCAGCCCCTCTGTTCTTTCCCCTCTGTTTCAGCCCCTCTATTTCTCGCCCTCTGTTTCTCACCCTCTGTTTCTCGCCCTCTGTTTCAGCCACTCTGTTTTTTGCCCTCTGCTTCAGCCCGTCTGTTTCAGCCCCTCTGTTTCAGCCCCTCTGTTTCTCGCCCTCTGTTTCAGCCCCTCTGTTTCTCGCCCTCTGTTTCAGCCCCTCTGTTTCTCGCCCTCTGTTTCAACCTCTCTGTTTCTCACCCTCTTTTTCAGCCACTCTGTTTCAGCCCTTCTGTTTCAGCCCCTCTGTTTCTCGCCCTCTGTTTCAGACCCTCTGTTTCTCGCCCTCTGTTTCAGCCCCCCTGTTTCTTGCCCTCTGTTTCAGCCACTCTGTTTCTCGCCCTCTGTTTCAGCCTCTCTGTTTCTCGCCCTCTGTTTCAGCCCCTCTGTTTCAGCCCCACTGTTTCAGCCCCTCTGTTTCAGCCCCTCTGTTTCTCGCCCTCTGTTTCAGCCCCTCTGTTTCTCGCCCTCTGTTTCAGCCCCTCTGTTTCAGCCCCTCTGTTTCAGCCCCTCTGTTTCTCGCCCTCTGTTCCAGACCCTCTGTTTCTCGCCCTCTGTCTCAGCCCCTCTGTTTTCGACCTCTGTTTCAGCCCCTCTGATTCAGCCCCTCTGTTTCAGCCCCTCTGATTCAGCCCCTCTGTTTCAGCTCCTCTGATTCAGCCCCTCGGATTCAGCCCCTCTGTTTCAGACCCTCTGTTTCAGCCCCTCTGTTTCAGCCCCTCTCTTTCTCGCCCTCTGTTTCAGCCCCTCTGATTCAGACCATCTGTTTCAACCCCTCTGACTCAGCCCCTCTGTTTCAGCCCCTCTGAATCAGCCCGTCAAATTCAGCCCCTCTGTTTCACGCCCTCTGTTTCAGCCCCTCAGTTTCTCGCCCTCTGTTTCAGCCCCGCTGATTCAGCCCCTCTGTTTCAGCCCCTCTGAATCAGCCCCTCTGATTCAGCCCCTCTGTTTCAGACACTCTGTTTCAGCCCCTCTGTTTCAGCCCCTCTGTTTCTCGCCCTCTGTTTCAGCCCCTCTATTTCTCGCCCTCTGTTTCAGCCCCTCTGATTCAGACCCTCTGTTTCAACCCCTCTGATTCAGCCCCTCTGATTTAGCCCCTCTGACTCAGCCCCTCTGTTTCTCGCCCTCTGTTTCAGCCCTTCTGTTTCAGCCCCTCTGTTTCTTGCCCTCTGTTTCAGCCCCTCTGTTTCTCGCCCTCTGTTTCAGCCCCTCTGATTCAGCCCCTCTGTTTCAGCCCCTCTGATTCAGCCCCTCTGATTTAGCCCTCTGATTCAGCCCCTCTGTTTCTCGCCCTCAGTTTCAGCCCCTCTGTTTTTCGCACTCTTTTTCAGCCCCTCTGTTTCAGCCCGTCTGTTTCAGCCACTCTGTTTCTCGCCCTCTGTTTCAGCCCCTCTGTTTCAGCACCTCTGTTTCAGCCCCTCTGTTTCAGCCACCCTGTTTCAGCCCCTCTGTTTCAGCCCCTCTGTTTCAGCCCCTCTGTTTCACCCCCTCTGTTTCTCGCCTTCTGTTTCAGCCCCTCTGTTTTTCGCCCTCTTTTTCAGCCCCTCTGTTTCAACCCTCTGTTTCAGCCCCTCTGTTTCTCACCCTCTGTTTCAGCCCCTCTGATTCAGCCCCTCTGTTTCTCGCCCTCTGTTTCAGCCCCTCTGTTTCGCGCCCTCTGTTTCAGCCCCTCTGTTTCTCACCCTCTGTTTCAGCCCCACTGATTCAGCCCCTCTGTTTCTCGCCCTCTGTTTCAGCCCCTCTGTTTCTTGCCCTCTGTTTCAGCCACTCTGTTTCTCGCCCTCTGTTTCAGCCTCTCTGTTTCTCGCCCTCTGTTTCAGCCCCTCTGTTTCAGCCCCTCTGTTTCTCGCCCTCTGTTTCAGCCCCTCTGTTTCTCGCCCTCTGTTTCAGCCCCTCTGTTTCTCGCCCTCTGTTTCAGCCCCTCTGTTTCTTGCCCTCTGTTTCTTGCCCTCTGTTTCAGCCCCTCTGTTTCAGCCCCTCTGTTTCAGCTCTTCTATTTCAGCCCCTCTGTTTCAGCCCCTCTGTTTCTCGCCATGTTTCAGCCACTCTGTTTCTCGCCCTCTGTTTCAGCCCCTCTGTTTCTCGCCCTCTGTATCAGCCACTTTGTTTCAGCCCCTCTGTTTCAGCCCCTCTGTTTCAGCCCCTCTGTTTCTCGCCCTCTGTTTCTCGCCCTCTGTTTCAGACCCTCTGATTCAGACCCTCTGTTTCAACCCCTCTGATTCAGCCCCACTCATTCAGCCCCTATGTTTCAGCCCCTCTGTTTCTCGCCCTCTGTTTCAGCCCCTCTTTTTTTCGCCCTCTTTTTCAGCCCCTGTGTTTCAGCCCTTCTGTTTCAGCCACTCTGTTTCACGCCCTCTGTTTCAGCCCCTCTGTTTCTCACCCTCTGTTTCAGCCCCTCTGATTCAGCCCCTCTGTTTCTCGCCCTCTGTTTCAGCCCCTCTGTTTCTCGCCCTCTGTTTCAGCCCCTCTGTTTCTCGCCCTCTGTTTCAGCCCCACTGTTTCAGCCCCTCTGTTTCAGCCCCTCTGATTCAGCCCCTCTGTTTCTCGCCCTCTGTTTCAGCCCCTCTGTTTCTCGCCCTCTGTTTCAGCCCGTCTGTTTCTCGCCCTCTGTTTCAGCCCCTCTGTTTTTTGCCCTCTTTTTCAGCCATTCTGTTTCAGCCCGTCTGTTTCAGCCACTCTGTTTCTCGCCCTCTGTTTCAGCCCCTCTGTTTCTCACCCTCTGTTTCTCGCCCTCTGATTCAGCCCCTCTGTTTCTCGCCCTCTGTTTCAGCCCCTCTGTTTCTCGCCCTCTGTTTCAGCCCCTCTGTTTCTCGCCCTCTGTTTCAGCCCCTCTGTTTCAGCCGCTCTGTTTCTCGCCCTCTGTTTCTGCCCCTCTGTTTTTCGCCCTCTGTTTCAGCCCCTCTGTTTCAGCACGTCTGTTTCAGCCCCTCTGTTTCAGCCACCCTGTTTCAGCCCCTCTGTTTCAGCCCCTCTGTTTCAGCCCCTCTGATTCACCCCCTCTGTTTCTCGCCCTCTGTTTCTGCCCCTCTGTTTTTCGCCCTCTGTTTCAGCCCCTCTGTTTCAGCACGTCTGTTTCAGCCCCTCTGTTTCAGCCCACTGTTTCAGCCCCTCTGTTTCTCACCCTCTGTTTCAGCCCCTCTGATTCAGCCCCTCTGTTTCGCGCCCTCTGATTCAGCCCCTCTGTTTCTCGCCCTCTGTTTCAGCCCCTCTGTTTCTCGACCTCTGTTTCAGCCCCTCTGTTTCTCGCCCTCTGTTTCAGCCCCTCTGTTTCAGCCGCTCTGTTTCTCGCACTCTGTTTCTGCCACTCTGTATCTCGCCCTCTGTTTCAGCCCCTCAGTTTCTCGCTCTCTGTTTCAGCCCCTCTGATTCAGCCCCTCTGTTTCAGCCCCTCTGAATCAGCCTCTCTGATTCAGCCCGTCTGTTTCAGACCCTCTGTTTCAGCCCCTCTGTTTCTTCCCCTCTGTTTCTCGCCCTCTGTTTCAGCCCCTATGTTTCTCGCCCTCTGTTTCAGCCCCTCTGTTTCTCGCCCTCTGTTTCAGCCCCTATGTTTCTCGCCCTCTGTTTCAGCCCCTCTGTTTCTCGCCATCTGTTTCAGCCCCTCTGATTCAGACCCTCTGTTTCAACCCCTCTGATTCAGCCCCTCTGATTTAGCCCCTCTGATTCAGCCCCTCTGTTTCTCGCCCTCTGTTTCAGAACTTCTGTTTCAGCCCCTCTGTATCTTGCCCTCTGTTTCAGCCCCTCTGTTTCTCGCCCTCTGTTTCAGCCCCACTGATTCAGCCACTCTGTTTCAGCCCCTCTGATTCAGCCCCTCTGATTTAGCTCTCTGATTCAGCCCCTCTGTTTCTCGCTCTCTGTTTCAGCCACTCTGTTTCAGCCCCTCTGTTTCAGCCCCTCTGTTTCTCACCCTCTGTTTCAGCCCCTCTGATTCAGCCCCTCTGATTCAGCCCCACTCATTCAGCCCCTATGTTTCAGCCCCTCTGTTTCTCGCCCTCTGTTTCATCCCCTCTGTTTCTCGCCCTTGGTTTCAGCCCCTCTGTTTCTCGCCCTCTGCTTCAGCCCCTCTGTTTCTTGCCCTCTGTTTCAGCCACTCTGTTTCTCGCCCTCTGTTTCAGCCTCTCTGTTTCTCGCCCTCTGTTTCAGCCCCTCTGTTTCAGCCCCTCTGTTTCAGCCCCTCTCTTTCTCGCCCTCTGTTTCAGCCCCTCTGTTTCTCGCCCTCTGTTTCAGCCCCTCTGTTTCTCGCCCTCTGTTTCAGCCCCTCTGTTTCTTGCCCTCTGTTTCAGCCCCTCTGTTTCAGCCCCTCTGTTTCAGCCCCTCTGTTTCAGCTCCTCTATTTCAGCCCGTCTGTTTCAGCCCCTCTGTTTCTCGCCATGTTTCAGCCACTCTGTTTCTCGCCCTCTGTTTCAGCCCCTCTGTTTCTCGCCCTCTGTTTCTCGCCCTCTGTTTCAGACCCTCTGATTCAGACCCTCTGTTTCAACCCCTCTGATTCAGCCCCTCTGATTCAGCCCCACTCATTCAGCCCCTATGTTTCAGCCCCTCTGTTTCTCGCCCTCTGTTTCAGCCCCTCTGTTTCTCGCCCTCTGTTTCAGCCCCTCTGTTTCTCGCCCTCTGCTTCAGCCCCTCTGTTTCTTGCCCTCTGTTTCAGCCACTCTGTTTCTCGCCCTCTGTTTCAGCCTCTCTGTTTCTCGCCCTCTGTTTCAGCCCATCTGTTTCAGCCCCTCTGTTTCAGCCCCTCTGTTTCTCGCCCTCTGTTTCAGCCCCTCTGTTTCTCGCCCTCTGTTTCAGCCCCTCTGTTTCTCGCCCTCTGTTTCAGCTCCTCTGTTTCAGCCCCTCTGTTTCAGCCCATCTGTTTCTCGCCCTCTGTTTCAGCCCCTCTGTTTCAGCCGCTCTGTTTCTCGCCCTCTGTTTCTGCCCCTCTGTTTCTCGCCCTCTGTTTCAGCCCCTCTGTTTCAGCACCTCTGTTTCAGCCCCTCTGTTTCAGCCACCCTGTTTCAGCCCCTCTGTTTCAGCCCCTCTGTTTCAGCCCCTCTGATTCACCCCCTCTGTTTCTTGACCTCTGTTTCAGCCCCTCTGTTTCTCGCCCTCTGTTTCAGCCCCTCTGTTTCAGTCGCTCTGTTTCTCGCCCTCTGTGTCAGCCACTCTGTATCTCGCCCTCTGTTTCAGCCCCTCAGTTTCTCGCCCTCTGTTTCAGCCCCGCTGATTCAGCCCCTCTGTTTCAGCCCCTCTGAATCAGCCTCTCTGATTCAGCCCGTCTGTTTCAGACCCTCTGTTTCAGCCCCTCTGTTTCTTCCCCTCTGTTTCTCGCCCTCTGTTTCAGCCCCTATGTTTCTCGCCCTCTGTTTCAGCCCCTCTGTTTCTCGCCCTCTGTTTCAGCCCCTATGTTTCTCGCCGTCTGTTTCAGCCCCTCTGTTTCTCGCCCTCTGTTTCAGCCCCTCTGATTCAGACCCTCTGTTTCAACCCCTCTGATTCAGCCCCTCTGATTTAGCCCCTCTGATTCAGCCCCTCTGTTTCTCGCTCTCTGTTTCAGCCCCTCTGTTTCAGCCCCTCTGTTTCAGCCCCTCTGTTTCTCACCCTCTGTTTCAGCCCCTCTGATTCAGCCCCTCTGATTCAGCCCCTATGTTTCAGCCCCTATGTTTCAGCCCCTCTGTTTCTCGCCCTCTGTTTCAGCCCCTCTGTTTCTCGCCCTTGGTTTCAGCCCCTCTGTTTCTCGCCCTCTGCTTCAGCCCCTCTGTTTCTTGCACTCTGTTTCAGCCACTCTGTTTCTCGCCCTCTGTTTCAGCCCCTCTGTTTCAGCCCCTCTGTTTCTCGCCCTCTGTTTCAGCCCCTCTGTTTCTCGCCCTCTGTTTCAGCCCCTCTGTTTCTCGCCCTCTGTTTCAGCCCCTCTGTTTCTTGCCCTCTGTTTCAGCCCCTCTGTTTCAGCCCCTCTGTTTCAGCTCCTCTATTTCAGCCCGTCTGTTTCAGCCCCTCTGTTTCTCGCCATGTTTCAGCCACTCTGTTTCTCGCCCTCTGTTTCTTGCCCACTGTATCAGCCACTTTGTTTCAGCCCCTCTGTTTCAGCCCCTCTGTTTCTCGCCCTCTGTTTCTCGCCCTCTGTTTCAGACCCTCTGATTCAGACCCTCTGTTTCAACCCCTCTGATTCAGCCCCTCTGATTCAGCCCCACTCATTCAGCCCCTATGTTTCAGCCCCTCTGTTTCTCGCCCTCTGTTTCAGCCCCTTTGTTTCTCGCCCTCTGTTTCAGCCCCTCTGTTTCTCGCCCTCTGTTTCAGCCCCTCTGTTTCTCGCCCTCTGTTTCAGCCCCTCTGTTTCTTGCCCTCTGTTTCAGCCACTCTGTTTCTCGCACTCTGTTTCAGCCTCTCTGTTTCTCGCCCTCTGTTTCAGCCCATCTGTTTCAGCCCCTCTGTTTCAGCCCCTCTGTTTCTCGCCCTCTGTTTCAGCCCCTCTGTTTCTCGCCCTCTGTTTCAGCCCCTCTGTTTCTCGTCCTCTGTTTCAGCCCCTCTGTTTCAGCCCCTCTGTTTCTCGCCCTCTGTTTCAGCCCCTCTGTTTCAGCCCCTCTGTTTCTCGCCCTCTGTTTCAGCCTTTCTGTTTCTCGCCCTCTGTTTCAGCCCCTCTGATTCAGCCCCTCTGTTTCTCGTGCTCTGTTTCAGCCCCTCTGTTTCTCGCCCTCTGTTTCAGCCCCTCTGTTTCTCGCCCTCTGTTTCAGCCCCTCTATTTCTCGCCCTCTGTTTCAGCCCCTCTGTTTCAGCCCCACTGTTTCAGCCCCTCTGTTTCAGCCCCTCTATTTCTCGCCCTCTGTTTCAGCCCCTCTGTTTCAACCCCTCTGTTTCAACCCCACTGTTTCAGCCCCTCTGTTTCAGCCCCTCTGTTTCTCGCCCTCTGTTTCAGTCCCTCGGTTTCTCGCCCTCTGTTTCAGCCCCTCTGTTTCTCGCCCTCTGTTTCAGCCCCTCTGTTTCAGCCCCTCTGTTTCAGCCCCTCTGTTTCTCGCCCTCTGTTTCAGCCCCTCTGCTTCTCGCCCCCTGTTTCAGCCCCTCTGTTTCAGCCTCTCTGTTTCAGCCCAAATGTTTCTCGCATCTCTGATTCAGCCCCTCTGTTTCTTGCCCTCTGTTTCAGCCCCTCTGTTTCTCGCCCTCTGTTTCAGCCACTCTATTTCTCGCCCTCTGTTTCAGCCCCTCTGTTTCAGCCCCACTGTTTCAGCCCCTCTGTTTCAGCCCCTCTGTTTCTCGCCCTCTGTCTCAGCCCCTCTGTTTCTCGACCTCTGTTTCAGCCCCTCTGATTCAGCCCCTCTGTTTCAGCTCCTCTGATTCATTCCCTCTGATTCAGCCCCTCTGTTTCAGCTCCTCTGATTCAGCCCCTCTGATTCAGCCCCTCTGTTTCAACCCCTCTGATTCAGCCCCTCTGTTTCAGCCCCTCTGAATCAGCCCCTCAAATTCAGCCCCTCTGTTTCTCGCCCTCTGTTTCAGCCCCTCAGTTTCTGGCCCTCTGTTTCAGCCCCGCTGATTCAGCCCCTCTGTTTCAGCCCCTCTGAATCAGCCCCTCTGATTCAGCCCCTCTGTTTCAGACCCTCTGTTTCAGCCCCTCTGTTTCAGCCCCTCTGTTTCTCGCCCTCTGTTTCAGCCCCTCTATTTCTCGCCCTCTGTTTCAGCCCCTCTGATTCAGACCCTCTGTTTCAACCCCTCTGATTCAGCCCCTCTGATTTAGCCCCTCTGATTCAGCCCCTCTGTTTCTCGCCCTCTGTTCCAGCCCTTCTGTTGCAGCCCCTCTGTTTCTTGCCCTCTGTTTCAGCCCCTCTGTTTAGCGCCCTCTGTTTCAGCCCCTCTGATTCAGCCACTCTGTTTCAGCCCCTCTGATTCAGCCCCTCTGATTTAGCCCTCTGATTCAGCCCCTCTGTTTCTCGCCCTCAGTTTCAGCCCCTCTGTTTTTCGCCCTCTTTTTCAGCCCCTCTGTTTCAGCCCGTCTGTTTCAGGCACTCTGTTTCTCGCCCTCTGTTTCAGCCCCTCTGTTTCAGCACCTCTGTTTCAGCCCCTCTGTTTCAGCCACCCTTTTTCAGCCCCTCTGTTTCAGCCCCTCTGTTTCAGCCCCTCTGTTTCACCCCCTCTGTTTCTCGCCCTCTGTTTCAGCCCCTCTGTTTTTCGCCCTCTTTTTCAGCCCCTCTGTTTCAGCCCTCTGTTTCAGCCCCTCAGTTTCTCACCCTCTGTTTCAGCCCCTCTGATTCAGCCCCTCTGTTTCTCGCCCTCTGTTTCAGCCCCTCTGTTTCGCGCCCTCTGTTACAGCCCCTCTGTTTCTCACCCTCTGTTTCAGCCCCTCTGATTCAGCCCCTCTGTTTCTCGCCCTCTGTTTCAGCCCCTCTGTTTCTCGACCACTGTTTCAGCCCCTCTGTTTCTCGCCCTCTGTTTCAGCCCCTCTGTTTCTTGCCCTCTGTTTCAGCACCTCTGTTTCTCGCCCTCTGTTTCAGCCCCTCTGTTTCAGCCGCTCTGTTTCTCGCCCTCTGTTTCTGCCCCTCTGTTTCTCGCCCTCTGTTTCAGCCCCTCAGTTTCTCGCCCTCTGTTTCAGCCCGCTGATTCAGCCCCTCTGTTTCAGCCCCTCTGAATCACCCCCTCTGATTCAACCCGGCTGTTTCAGACCCTCTGTTTCAGCCCCTCTGTTTCTTTCCCTCTGTTTCTCGCCCTCTGTTTCAGCCCCTATGTTTCTCGCCCTCTGTTTCAGCCCCTCTGTTTCTCGCCCTCTGTTTCAGCCCCTATGTTTCTCGCCCTCTGTTTCAGCCCCTCTGTTTCTCGCCCTCTGTTTCAGCCCCTCTGATTCAGACCCTCTGTTTCAACCCCTTTGATTCAGCCCCTCTGATTTAGCCACTCTGATTCAGCCCCTCTGTTTCTCGCCCTCTGTTTCAGACCTTCTGTTTCAGCCCCTCTGTTTCTTGCCCTCTGTTTCAGCTTTTCTGTTTCTCGCCCTCTGTTTCAGCCCCTGTGATTCAGCCACTCTGTTTCAGCCCCTCTGATTCAGCCCCTCTGATTTAGACCTCTCATTCAGCCTCTCTGATTCTCGCTCTCTGTTTCAGCCCCTCTGTTTCAGCCCTTCTGTTCCAGCCCCTCTGTTTCTCACCCTCTGTTTCAGCCCCTCTGATTCAGCCCCTCTGATTCAGCCCCACTCATTCAGCCCCTATGTTTCAGCCCCTCTGTTTCTCGCCCTCTGTTTCAGCCCCTCTGTTTCTCGCCCTCTGTTTCAGCCCCTCTGTTTCTCGCCCTCTGTTTCAGCCCCTCTGTTTCTTGCCCTCTGTTTCAGCCACTCTGTTTCTCGCCCTCTGTTTCAGCCTCTCTGTTTCTCGCCCTCTGTTTGAGCCCCTCTGTTTGAGCGCCTCTGTTTCAGCCCCTCTGTTTCTCGCCCTCTGTTTCAGCCCCTCTGTTTCTCGCCCTCTGTTTCAGCCCCTCTGTTTCTTGCCCTCTGTTTCAGCCCCTCTGTTTCAGCCCCTCTGTTTCAGCCCCTCTGTTTCTCGCCCTCTGTTTCAGCCCCTCTGTTTCTCGCCCTCTGTTTCAGCCCCTCTGTTTCAGCCCCTCTGTTTCAGCCCCTCTGTTTCTCGCCCTTGGTTTCAGCCCCTCTGTTTCTCGCCCTCTGTTTCAGCCCCTCTGTTTCTCGCCCTCTGTTTCAGCCCCTCTGTTTCTTGCCCTCTGTTTCAGCCCCTCTGTTTCAGCCCCTCTGTTTCAGCCCCTCTGTTTCAGCTCCTCTATTTCAGCCCGTCTGTTTCAGCCCCTCTGTTTCTCGCCATGTTTCAGCCACTCTGTTTCTCGCCCTCTGTTTCAGCCCCTCTGTTTCTCGCCCTCTGTATCAGCCACTTTGTTTCAGCCCCTCTGTTTCAGCCCCTCTGTTTCAGCCCCTCTGTTTCTCGCCCTCTGTTTCTCGCCCTCTGTTTCAGACCCTCTGATTCAGACCCTCTGTTTCAACCCCTCTGATTCAGCCCCTCTGATTCAGCCCCACTCATTCAGCCCCAATGTTTCAGCCCCTCTGTTTCTCGCCCTCTGTTTCAGCCCCTCTGTTTCTCGCCCTCTGTTTCTCGCCCTCTGTTTCAGCCCCTCTGTTTCTCGCCCTCTGTTTCAGCCCCTCTGTTTCTCGCCCTCTGTTTCAGCCACTCTGTTTCTCGCCCTCTGTTTCAGCCTCTCTGTTTCTCGCCCTCTGTTTCAGCCCATCTGTTTCAGCCCCTCTGTTTCAGCCCCTCTGTTTCTCGCCCTCTGTTTCAGCCCCTCTGTTTCTCGCCCTCTGTTTCAGCCCCTCTGTTTCTCGCCCTCTGTTTCAGCTCCTCTGTTTCAGCCCCTCTGTTTCAGCCCATCTGTTTCTCGCCCTCTGTTTCAGCCCCTCTGTTTCAGCCGCTCTGTTTCTCGCCCTCTGTTTCTGCCCCTCTGTTTCTCGCCCTCTGTTTCAGCCCCTCTGTTTCAGCACCTCTGTTTCAGCCCCTCTGTTTCAGCCACCCTGTTTCAGCCCCTCTGTTTCAGCCCCTCTGTTTCAGCCCCTCTGATTCACCCCCTCTGTTTCTTGACCTCTGTTTCAGCCCCTCTGTTTCTCGCCCTCTGTTTCAGCCCCTCTGTTTCAGCCGCTCTGTTTCTCGCCCTCTGTGTCAGCCACTCTGTATCTCGCCCTCTGTTTCAGCCCCTCAGTTTCTCGCCCTCTGTTTCAGCCCCGCTGATTCAGCCCCTCTGTTTCAGCCCCTCTGAATCAGCCTCTCTGATTCAGCCCGTCTGTTTCAGACCCTCTGTTTCAGCCCCTCTGTTTCTTCCCCTCTGTTTCTCGCCCTCTGTTTCAGCCCCTATGTTTCTCGCCCTCTGTTTCAGCCCCTCTGTTTCTCGCCCTCTGTTTCAGCCCCTATGTTTCTCGCCCTCTGTTTCAGCCCCTCTGTTTCTCGCCCTCTGTTTCAGCCCCTCTGATTCAGACCCTCTGTTTCAACCCCTCTGATTCAGCCCCTCTGATTTAGCCCCTCTGATTCAGCCCCTCTGTTTCTCGCCCTCTGTTTCAGCCCTTCTGTTTCAGCCCCTCTGTTTCTTGCCCTCTGTTTCAGCCCCTCTGTTTCTCGCCCTCTGTTTCAGCCCCACTGATTCAGCCACTCTGTTTCATCCCCTCTGAATCAGCCCCTCTGATTTAGCCCTCTGATTCAGCCCCTCTGTTTCTCGCTCTCTGTTTCAGCCCCTCTGTTTCAGCCCCTCTGTTTCAGCCCCTCTGTTTCTCACCCTCTGTTTCAGCCCCTCTGATTCAGCCCCTCTGATTCAGCCCCACTCATTCAGCCCCTATGTTTCAGCCCCTCTGTTTCTCGCCCTCTGTTTCAGCCCCTCTGTTTCTCGCCCTTGGTTTCAGCCCCTCTGTTTCTCGCCCTCTGCTTCAGCCCCTCTGTTTCTTGCACTCTGTTTCAGCCCCTCTGTTTCTCGCCCTCTGTTTCAGCCCCTCTGTTTCAGCCGCTCTGTTTCTCGCCCTCTGTTTCTGCCACTCTGTATCTCGCCCTCTGTTTCAGCCCCTCAGTTTCTCGCTCTCTGTTTCAGCCCCGCTGATTCAGCCCCTCTGTTTCAGCCCCTCTGAATCAGCCTCTCTGATTCAGCCCGTCTGTTTCAGACCCTCTGTTTCAGCCCCTCTGTTTCTTCCCCTCTGTTTCTCGCCCTCTGTTTCAGCCCCTATGTTTCTCGCCCTCTGTTTCAGCCCCTCTGTTTCTCGCCCTCTGTTTCAGCCCCTATGTTTCTCGCCCTCTGTTTCAGCCCCTCTGTTTCTCGCCATCTGTTTCAGCCCCTCTGATTCAGACCCTCTGTTTCAACCCCTCTGATTCAGCCCCTCTGATTTAGCCCCTCTGATTCAGCCCCTCTGTTTCTCGCCCTCTGTTTCAGCCCTTCTGTTTCAGCCCCTCTGTATCTTGCCCTCTGTTTCAGCCCCTCTGTTTCTCGCCCTGTGTTTCAGCCCCACTGATTCAGCCACTCTGTTTCAGCCCCTCTGATTCAGCCCCTCTGATTTAGCCCTCTGATTCAGCCCCTCTGTTTCTCGCTCTCTGTTTCAGCCCCTCTGTTTCAGCCCCTCTGTTTCAGCCCCTCTGTTTCTCGCCCTCTGTTTCAGCCCCTCTGATTCAGCCCCTCTGATTCAGCCCCTCTGTTTCTCGCTCTCTGTTTCAGCCCCTCTGTTTCAGCCCCTATGTTTCAGCCCCTCTGTTTCTCGCCCTCTGTTTCATCCCCTCTGTTTCTCGCCCTTGGTTTCAGCCCCTCTGTTTCTCGCCCTCTGCTTCAGCCCCTCTGTTTCTTGCCCTCTGTTTCAGCCACTCTGTTTCTCGCCCTCTGTTTCAGCCTCTCTGTTTCTCGCCCTCTGTTTCAGCCCCTCTGTTTCAGCCCCTCTGTTTCAGCCCCTCTGTTTCTCGCCCTTGGTTTCAGCCCCTCTGTTTCTCGCCCTCTGTTTCAGCCCCTCTGTTTCTTGCCCTCTGTTTCAGCCCCTCTGTTTCTTGCCCTCTGTTTCAGCCCCTCTGTTTCTTGCCCTCTGTTTCAGCCCCTCTGTTTCAGCCCCTCTGTTTCAGCCCCTCTGTTTCAGCTCCTCTATTTCAGCCCGTCTGTTTCAGCCCCTCTGTTTCTCGCCATGTTTCAGCCACTCTGTTTCTCGCCCTCTGTTTCAGCCCCTCTGTTTCTCGCCCTCTGTATCAGCCACTTTGTTTCAGCCCCTCTGTTTCAGCCCCTCTGTTTCAGCCCCTCTGTTTCTCGCCCTCTGTTTCTCGCCCTCTGTTTCAGACCCTCTGATTCAGACCCTCTGTTTCAACCCCTCTGATTCAGCCCCTCTGATTCAGCCCCACTCATTCAGCCCCTATGTTTCAGCCCCTCTGTTTCTCGCCCTCTGTTTCAGCCCCTCTGTTTCTCGCCCTCTGTTTCAGCCCCTCTGTTTCTTGCCCTCTGTTTCAGCCACTCTGTTTCTCGCTCTCTGTTTCAGCCTCTCTGTTTCTCGCCCTCTGTTTCAGCCCATCTGTTTCAGCCCCTCTGTTTCAGCCCCTCTGTTTCTCGCCCTCTGTTTCAGCCCCTCTGTTTCTCGCCCTCTGTTTCAGCCCCTCTGTTTCTCGCCCTCTGTTTCAGCTCCTCTGTTTCAGCCCCTCTGTTTCAGCCCATCTGTTTCTCGCCCTCTGTTTCAGCCCCTCTGTTTCAGCCGCTCTGTTTCTCGCCCTCTGTTTCTGCCCCTCTGTTTCTCGCCCTCTGTTTCAGCCCCTCTGTTTCAGCACCTCTGTTTCAGCCCCTCTGTTTCAGCCACCCTGTTTCAGCCCCTCTGTTTCAGCCCCTCTGTTTCAGCCCCTCTGATTCACCCCCTCTGTTTCTTGACCTCTGTTTCAGCCCCTCTGTTTCTCGCCCTCTGTTTCAGCCCCTCTGTTTCAGCCGCTCTGTTTCTCGCCCTCTGTGTCAGCCACTCTGTATCTCGCCCTCTGTTTCAGCCCCTCAGTTTCTCGCCCTCTGTTTCAGCCCCACTGATTCAGCCCCTCTGTTTCAGCCCCTCTGAATCAGCCTCTCTGATTCAGCCCGTCTGTTTCAGACCCTCTGTTTCAGCCCCTCTGTTTCTTCCCCTCTGTTTCTCGCCCTCTGTTTCAGCCCCTATGTTTCTCGCCCTCTGTTTCAGCCCCTCTGTTTCTCGCCCTCTGTTTCAGCCCCTATGTTTCTCGCCCTCTGTTTCAGCCCCTCTGTTTCTCGCCCTCTGTTTCAGCCCCTCTGATTCAGACCCTCTGTTTCAACCCCTCTGATTCAGCCCCTCTGATTTAGCCCCTCTGATTCAGCCCCTCTGTTTCTCGCCCTCTGTTTCAGCCCTTCTGTTTCAGCCCCTCTGTTTCTTGCCCTCTGTTTCAGCCCCTCTGTTTCTCGCCCTCTGTTTCAGCCCCACTGATTCAGCCACTCTGTTTCATCCCCTCTGAATCAGCCCCTCTGATTTAGCCCTCTGATTCAGCCCCTCTGTTTCTCGCTCTCTGTTTCAGCCCCTCTGTTTCAGCCCCTCTGTTTCAGCCCCTCTGTTTCTCACCCTCTGTTTCAGCCCCTCTGATTCAGCCCCTCTGATTCAGCCCCACTCATTCAGCCCCTATGTTTCAGCCCCGCTGTTTCTCGCCCTCTGTTTCAGCCCCTCTGTTTCTCGCCCTTGGTTTCAGCCCCTCTGTTTCTCGCCCGCTGCTTCAGCCCCTCTGTTTCTTGCACTCTGTTTCAGCCACTCTGTTTCTCGCCCTCTGTTTCAGCCCCTCTGTTTCAGCCCCTCTGTTTCTCGCCCTCTGTTTCAGCCCCTCTGTTTCTCGCCCTCTGTTTCAGCCCCTCTGTTTCTCGCCCTCTGTTTCAGCCCCTCTGTTTCTTGCCCTCTGTTTCAGCCCCTCTGTTTCAGCCCCTCTGTTTCAGCCCCTCTGTTTCAGCTCCTCTATTTCAGCCCGTCTGTTTCAGCCCCTCTGTTTCTCGCCATGTTTCAGCCACTCTGTTTCTCGCCCTCTGTTTCTCGCCCACTGTATCAGCCACTTTGTTTCAGCCCCTCTGTTTCAGCCCCTCTGTTTCAGCCCCTCTGTTTCTCGCCCTCTGTTTCTCGCCCTCTGTTTCAGCCCCTCTGATTCAGCCCCACTCATTCAGCCCCTATGTTTCAGCCCCTCTGTTTCTCGCCCTCTGTTTCAGCCCCTTTGTTTCTCGCCCTCTGTTTCAGCCCCTCTGTTTCTCGCCCTCTGTTTCAGCCCCTCTGTTTCTCGCCCTCTGTTTCAGCCCCTCTGTTTCTTGCCCTCTGTTTCAGCCACTCTGTTTCTCGCCCTCTGTTTCAGCCTCTCTGTTTCTCGCCCTCTGTTTCAGCCCATCTGTTTCAGCCCCTCTGTTTCAGCCCCTCTGTTTCTCGCCCTCTGTTTCAGCCCCTCTGTTTCTCGCCCTCTGTTTCAGCCCCTCTGTTTCTCGCCCTCTGTTTCAGCCCCTCAGTTTCAGCCCCTCTGTTTCTCGCCCTCTGTTTCAGCCCCTCTGTTTCAGCCCCTCTGTTTCTCGCCCTCTGTTTCAGCCTTTCTGTTTCTCGCCCTCTGTTTCAGCCCCTCTGATTCAGCCCCTCTGTTTCTCGTGCTCTGTTTCAGCCCCTCTGTTTCTCGCCCTCTGTTTCAGCCCCTCTATTTCTCGCCCTCTGTTTCAGCCCCTCTATTTCTCGCCCTCTGTTTCAGCCCCTCTGTTTCAGCCCCACTGTTTCAGCCCCTCTGTTTCAGCCCCTCTATTTCTCGCCCTCTGTTTCAGCCCCTCTGTTTCAGCCCCTCTGTTTCAACCCCACTGTTTCAGCCCCTCTGTTTCAGCCCCTCTGTTTCTCGCCCTCTGTTTCAGTCCCTCGGTTTCTCGCCCTCTGTTTCAGCCCCTCTGTTTCTCGCCCTCTGTTTCAGCCCCTCTGTTTCAGCCCCTCTGTTTCAGCCTCTCTGTTTCTCGCCCTCTGTTTCAGCCCCTCTGCTTCTCGCCCCCTGTTTCAGCCCCTCTGTTTCAGCCTCTCTGTTTCAGCCCAAATGTTTCTCGCATCTCTGATTCAGCCCCTCTGTTTCTTGCCCTCTGTTTCAGCCCCTCTGTTTCTCGCCCGCTGTTTCAGCCTCTCTGTTTCTCGCCCTCTGTTTCAGCCCGTCTGTTTCAGCCCCTCTGTTTCAGCCCCTCTGTTTCTCGCCCTCTGTTTCAGACCCTCTGTTTCTCGCACTCTGTGTCAGCCCCTCTGATTCAGCCCCTCTGTTGCAGTCCCTCTGATTCAGCCCCTCTGTTTCAGCCCCTCTATTTCAGCCCCTCTGTTTCAGCCCCTCTGTTTCATCCCCTCTGTTTTTCGCCCTCTGTTTCTCACCCTGTTTCTCGCCCTCTGTTTCAGCCTCTCTGTTTTTTGCCCTCAGTTTCAGCCCCTCTGTTTCTCGCCCTCTGTTTCTCACCCTCTGTTTCTCGCCCTCTGTTTCAGCCCCTCTGTTTTTTGCCCTCTGTTTCAGCCCGTGTGTTTCAGACCCTCTGTTTCAGCCCCTCTGTTTCTCGCCCTCTGTTTCAGCCCCTCTGTTTCTCGCCCTCTGTTTCAGCCCCTCTGTTTCTCGCCCTCTGTTTCAACCTCTCTGTTTCTCGCCCTCTGTTTCAGCCCCTCTGTTTCTCGCCCTCTGTTTCAGCCCCTCTGTTTCTCGCACTCTGTTTCAACCTCTCTGTTTCTCGCCCTCTGTTTCAGCCACTCTGTTTCAGCCCCTCTGTTTCAGCCCCTCTGTTTCTCGCCCTCTGTCTCAGCCCCTCTGTTTCTCGACCTCTGTTTCAGCCCCTCTGATTCAGCCCCTCTGTTTCAGCTCCTCTGATTCATTCCCTCTGATTCAGCCCCTCTGTTTCAGCCCCTCTGTTTCAGCTCCTCTGATTCAGCCCCTCTGATTCAGCCCCTCTGTTTCAGCACCTCTGATTCAGACCCTCTGTTTCAACCCCTCTGATTCAGCCCCTCTGTTTCAGCCCCTCTGAATCAGCCCCTCAAATTCAGCCCCTCTGTTTCTCGCCCTCTGTTTCAGCCCCTCAGTTTCTGGCCCTCTGTTTCAGCCCCGCTGATTCAGCCCCTCTGTTTCAGCCCCTCTGAATCAGCCCCTCTGATTCAGCCCCTCTGTTTCAGACCCTCTGTTTCAGCCCCTCTGTTTCAGCCACTCTGTTTCTCGCCCTCTGATTCAGCCCCTCTGTTTCTCGCCCTCTGTTCCAGCCCTTCTGTTGCAGCCCCTCTGTTTCTTGCCCTCTGTTTCAGCCCCTCTGTTTAGCGCCCTCTGTTTCAGCCCCTCTGATTCAGCCACTCTGTTTCAGCCCCTCTGATTCAGCCCCTCTGATTTAGCCCTCTGATTCAGCCCCTCTGTTTCTCGCCCTCAGTTTCAGCCCCTCTGTTTTTCGCCCTCTTTTTCAGCCACTCTGTTTCAGCCCGTCTGTTTCAGCCACTCTGTTTCTCGCCCTCTGTTTCAGCCCCTCTGTTTCAGCACGTCTGTTTCAGCCCCTCTGTTTCAGCCACCCTTTTTCAGCCCCTCTGTTTCAGCCCCTCTGTTTCAGCCCCTCTGTTTCACCCCCTCTGTTTCTCGCCCTCTGTTTCAGCCCCTCTGTTTTTCGCCCTCTTTTTCAGCCCCTCTGTTTCAGCCCTCTGTTTCAGCCCCTCTGTTTCTCACCCTCTGTTTCAGCCCCTCTGATTCAGCCCCTCTGTTTCTCGCCCTCTGTTTCAGCCCCTCTGTTTCGCGCCCTCTGTTACAGCCCCTCTGTTTCTCACCCTCTGTTTCAGCCCCTCTGATTCAGCCCCTCTGTTTCTCGCCCTCTGTTTCAGCCCCTCTGTTTCTCGACCTCTGTTTCAGCCCCTCTGTTTCTCGCCCTCTGTTTCAGCCCCTCTGTTTCTTGCCCTCTGTTTCAGCCCCTCTGTTTCTCGCCCTCTGTTTCAGCCCCTCTGTTTCAGCCGCTCTGTTTCTCGCCCTCTGTTTCTGCCCCTCTGTTTCTCGCCCTCTGTTTCAGCCCCTCAGTTTCTCGCCCTCTGTTTCAGCCCGCTGATTCAGCCCCTCTGTTTCAGCCCCTCTGAATCACCCCCTCTGATTCAACCCGGCTGTTTCAGACCCTCTGTTTCAGCCCCTCTGTTTCTTTCCCTCTGTTTCTCGCCCTCTGTTTCAGCCCCTATGTTTCTCGCCCTCTGTTTCAGCCCCTCTGTTTCTCGCCTTCTGTTTCAGCCCCTATGTTTCTCGCCCTCTGTTTCAGCCCCTCTGTTTCTCGCCCTCTGTTTCAGCCCCTCTGATTCAGACCCTCTGTTTCAACCCCTTTGATTCAGCCCCTCTGATTTAGCCACTCTGATTCAGCCCCTCTGTTTCTCGCCCTCTGTTTCAGACCTTCTGTTTCAGCCCCTCTGTTTCTTGCCCTCTGTTTCAGCCCCTCTGTTTCTCGCCCTCTGTTTCAGCCCCTGTGATTCAGCCACTCTGTTTCAGCCCCTCTGTTTCAGCCCCTCTGTTTCTCGCCCTCTGTTTCAGCCCCTCTGTTTCTCGCCCTCTGTTTCACCCCCTCTGTTTCTCGCCCGCTGTTTCAACCTCTCTGTTTCTCACCCTCTTTTTCAGCCACTCTGTTTCAGCCCTTCTGTTTCAGCCCCTCTGTTTCTCGCCCTCTGTTTCAGACCCTCTGTTTCTCGCCCTCTGTTTCAGCCCCTCTGTTTCTTGCCCTCTGTTTCAGCCACTCTGTTTCTCGCCCTCTATTTCAGCCTCTCTGTTTCTCGCCCTCTGTTTCAGCCCCTCTGTTTCAGCCCCACTGTTTCAGCACCTCTGTTTCAGCCCCTCTGTTTCTCGCCCTCTGTTTCAGACCCTCTGTTTCTCGCCCTCTGTCTCAGCCCCTCTGTTTCTCGACCTCTGTTTCAGCCCCTCTGATTCAGCCCCTCTGTTTCAGCCCCTCTGATTCAGCCCCTCTGTTTCAGCTCCTCTGATTCAGCCCCTCGGATTCAGCCCCTCTGTTTCAGACCCTCTGTTTCAGCCCCTCTGTTTCAGCCCCTCTCTATCTCGCCCTCTGTTTCAGCCCCTCTGATTCAGACCCTCTGTTTCAACCCCTCTGATTCAGCCCCTCTGTTTCAGCCCCTCTGAATCAGCCCCTCAAATTCAGCCCCTCTGTTTCACGCCCTCTGTTTCAGCCCCTCAGTTTCTCGCCCTCTGTTTCAGCCCCGCTGATTCAGCCCCTCTGTTTCAGACCCTCTGAATCAGCCCCTCTGATTCAGCCCCTCTGTTTCAGACCCTCTGTTTCAGCCCCTGTGTTTCAGCCCCTCTGTTTCTCGCCCTCTGTTTCAGCCCCTCTGTTTCTCGCCCTCTGTTTCAGCCCCTCTGTTTCAGCCCCTCTGTTTCAGCCCCTCTGTTTCTCGCCATGTTTCAGCCACTCTGTTTCTCGCCCTCTGTTTCTCGCCCTCTGTATCAGCCGCTTTTTTTCAGCCCCTCTGTTTCAGCCCCTCTGTTTCAGCCCCTCTGTTTCTCGCCCTGTGTTTCTTGCCCTCTGTTTCAGCCCCTCTGTTTCAGCTCCTCTGATCCAGCCCCTCTGTTTCTCGCCCTCTGTTTCAGCCCCACTGTTTCAGCCCTTCTGTTTCAGCCACTCAGTTTCAGCCCCTCTGTTTCTTGCCCTCTGTTTCAGCACCTCTGTTTCTCGCCCTCTGTTTCAGCCCCTCTGTTTCTCGCCATCTGTTTCAGCCCCTCTGTTTCTCGCACTCTGTTTCAGCCACTCTGTTTCTCGCCCTCTGTTTCAGCCCCTCTGATTCAGCCCCTCTGATTCAGCCCCTCTGTTTCAGCCCCTCTGTTTCAGCATCTCTGTTTCCCGCCCTCTGTTTCAGCCCCTCTGTTTCTCACCCTCTGTTTCAGACCCACTGTTTCAGCCCCTCTGTTTCTCGCCCTCTGTTTCAGCCTTTCTGTTTCTCGCCCTCTGTTTCAGCCCCTCTGATTCAGCCCCTCTGTTTCTCGCGCTCTGTTTCAGCCCCTCTGTTTCTCGCCCTTAGTTTCAGCCCCTCTATTTCTCGCCCTCTGTTTCAGCCCCTCTATTTCTCGCCCTCTGTTTCAGCCCCTCTGTTTCAGCCCCACTGTTTCAGCCCCTCTGTTTCAGCCCCTCTGTTTCTCGCCCTCTGTTTCAGCCCCTCTGTTTCTCGCCCTCTGTTTCAGCCCCTCTGTTTCAGCCCCTCTGTTTCAGCCCCTCTGTTTCTCGCCCTCTGTTTCAGCCCCTCTTTTTCTCGCCCTCTGTTTCAGCCCCTCTGTATCTCGCCCTCTGTTTCAGCCCCTCTGTTTCAGCCCCTCTGTTTCTCGCCATGTTTCAGCCACTCTGTTTCTCGCCCTCTGTTTCAGCCCCTCTGTTTCTCGCCCTCTGTATCAGCCGCTTTGTTTCAGCCCCTCTGTTTCAGCCCCTCTGTTTCAGCCCCTCTGTTTCTCGCCCTCTGTTTCTTGCCCTCTGTTTCAGCCCCTCTGTTTCAGCTCCTCTGATTCAGCCCCTCTGATTCAGCCCCTCTGTTTCTCGCCCTCTGTTTCAGCCCCACTGATTCAGCCCTTCTGTTTCAGCCACTCAGTTTCAGCCCCTCTGTTTCTTGCCCTCTCTTTCAGCCCCTCTGTTTCTCGCCCTCTGTTTCAGCCCCTCTGTTTCTCGCCATCTGTTTCAGCCCCTCTGTTTCTCGCCCTCTGTTTCAGCCCCTCTGTTTCAGCTCCTCTGATTCAGCCCCTCTGATTCAGCCGCTCTGTTTCACGCCCTCTGTTTCAGCCCCTCTGTTTCAGCCCTTCTGTTTCAGCCACTCAGTTTCAGCCCCTCTGTTTCTTGCCCTCTGTTTTAGCCCCTCTGTTTCTCGCCCACTGTTTCAGCCCCTCTGTTTCAGCCCCTCTGTTTCTCGCCATGTTTCAGCCACTCTGTTTCACGCCCTCTGTTTCAGCCCCTCTGTTTCTCGCCCTCTGTATCAGCCGCTTTGTTTCAGCCCCTCTGTTTCAGCCCCTCTGTTTCAGCCCCTCTGTTTCTCGCCCTCTGTTTCTTGCCCTCTGTTTCAGCCCCTCTGTTTCAGCTCCTCTGATTCAGCCCCTCTGATTCAGCCCCTCTGTTTCTCGCCCTCTGTTTCAGCCCCACTGTTTCAGCCCTTCTGTTTCAGCCACTCAGTTTCAGCCCCTCTGTTTCTTGCCCTCTCTTTCAGCCCCTCTGTTTCTCGCCCTCTGTTTCAGCCCCTCTGTTTCTCGCCATCTGTTTCAGCCCCTCTGTTTCTCGCCCTCTGTTTCAGCCCCTCTGTTTCAGCTCCTCTGATTCAGCCCCTCTGATTCAGCCGCTCTGTTTCACGCCCTCTGTTTCAGCCCCTCTGTTTCAGCCCTTCTGTTTCAGCCACTCAGTTTCAGCCCCTCTGTTTCTTGCCCTCTGTTTTAGCCCCTCTGTTTCTCGCCCTCTGTTTCAGCCCCTCTGTTTCTCGCCATCTGTTTCAGCCCCTCTGTTTCTCGCACTCTGTTTCAGCAACTCTGTTTCTCGCCCTCTGTTTCAGCCCCTCTGATTCAGCCCCTCTGATTCAGCCCCTCTGTTTCAGCCCCTCTGTCTCAGCATCTCTGTTTCCCGCCCTCTGTTTCAGCTCCTCTGTTTTTCACCCTCTGTTTCAGCCCCTCTGTTTCTCGCCCTCTGTTTCAGCCTTTCTGTTTCTCGCCCTCTGTTTCAGCCCCTCTGATTCAGCCCCTCTGTTTCTCGCGCTCTGTTTCAGCCCCTCTGTTTCTCGCCCTCTGTTTCAGCCCCTCTGTTTCTCGCCCTCTGTTTCAGCCCCTCTGTTTCAGCCCCTCTGTTTCAGCCCCTCTGTTTCTCGCCCTCTGTTTCAGCCCCTCTGTTTCTCGCCCTCTGTTTCAGCCCCTCTGTTTCAGCCTCTCTGTTTCAGCCCCTCTGTTTCTCGCATCTCTGATTCAGCCCCTCTGTTTCTTGCCCTCTGTTTCAGCCCCTCTGTTACTCGACCGCTGTTTCAGCCTCTCTGTTTCTCGCCCTCTGTTTCAGCCCCTCTGTTTCAGCCCCTCTGTTTCAGCCCCTCTGTTTCTCGCCCTCTGTTTCAGCCCCTCTGTTTCTCGCCCTATGTTTCAGACCCTCTGTTTCTCGCACTCTGTGTCAGCCCCTCTGATTCTGCCCCTCTGTTGCAGCCCCTCTGATTCAGCCCCTCTGTTTCAGCCCCTCTATTTCAGCCCCTCTGTTTCAGCCCCTCTGTTTCATCCCCTCGGTTTCTCGCCCTCTGTTTCTCACCCTCTGTTTCTCGCCCTCTGTTTCAGCCCCTCTGTTCTTTGCCCTCTGTTTCAGCCCCTCTGTTTCTCGCCCTCTGTTTCTCACCCTCTGTTTCTCGCCCTCTGTTTCAGCCCCTCTGTTTCTCGCCCTCTGTTTCAGCCCCTCTGATTCAGACCCTCTGTTTCAACCCCTCTGATTCAGCCCCTCTGATTTAGCCCCTCTGATTCAGGCCCTCTGTTTCTCGCCCTCTATTTCAGCCCTTCTGTTTCAGCCCCTCTGTTTCTTGCCCTCTGTTTCAGCCCCTCTGTTTCACGCCCTCTGTTTCAGCCCCTCTGATTCAGCCACTCTGTTTCAGCCCCTCTGATTCAGGCCCTCTGATTTAGCCCTCTGTTTCAGCCCCTCTGTTTCTCGCTCTCTTTTTCAGCCCCTCTGTTTCAGCCCCTCTGTTTCAGCCCCTCTGTTTCTCACCCTCTGTTTCAGCCCCTCTGATTCAGCACCTCTGATTCAGCCCCACTCATTCAGCCCCTATGTTTCAGCCCCTCTGTTTCTCGCCCTCTGTTTCAGCCCCTCTGTTTCTCGCCCTCTGTTTCAGCCCCTCTGTTTGTCCCCCTCTGTTTCAGCCCCTCTGTTTCTTGCCCTCTGTTTCAGCCCCTCTGTTTCTTGCCCTCTGTTTCACCCCCCCCTGTATCAGCACCTCTGTTTCAGCCCCTCTGTTTCAGCCCCTCTGTTTCAGCCCCTCTGTTTCTCGCCATGTTTCAGCCACTCTGTTTCTCGGCCTCTGTTTCAGCCCCTCTGTTTCTCACCCTCTGTATCAGCCGCTTTGTTTCAGCCCCTCTTTTTCAGCCCCTCTGTTTCTGCCCCTCTGTTTCTCGCCCTCTGTTTCTCGCCCTCTGTTTCAGCCCCTCTGATTCAGACCCTCTGTTTCAACCCCTCTGATTCAGCCCCTCTGATTCAGCCCCACTCATTCAGCCCCTATCTTTCAGCCCCTCTGTTTCTCGCCCTCTGTTTCAGCCCCTCTGTTTCTTGCCCTCTGTTTCAGGCACTCTGTTTCTCGCCCTCTGTTTCAGCCCCTCTGTTTCTCGCCCTCTGTTTCAGCCCCTCTGTTTCTTGCCCTCTGTTTCAGGCACTCTGTTTCTCGCCCTCTGTTTCAGCCTCTCTGTTTCTCGCCCTCCGTTTCAGCCCCTCTGTTTCAGCCCCTCTGTTTCAGCCCCTCTGTTTCAGCCCCTGTTTCTCGCCCACTGTTTCAGCCCCTCTGTTTCTCGCCCTCTGTTTCAGCCCCTCTGTTTCTCGCCCTCTGTTTCAGCCCCTCTGTTTCTCGCCATGTTTCAGCCACTCTGTTTCTCGCCCTCTGTTTCAGCCCCTCTGTTTCTCGCCCTCTGTATCAGCCGCTTTGTTTCAGCCCCTCTGTTTCAGCCCCTCTGTTTCAGCCAATCTGTTCCTCGCCCTCTGTTTCTCGCCCTCTGTTTCAGCCCCTCTGTTTCAGCTCCTCTGATTCAGCCCCTCTGATTCAGCCCCTCTGTTTCTCGCCCTCTGTTTCAGCCCCTCTGATTCAGCCCCTCTGATTTAGCCCTCTGACTCAGCCCCTCTGTTTCTCGCTCTCTGTTTCAGCCCCTCTGTTTCAGCCCCTCTGTTTCAGCCCCTCTGTTTCTCACCCTCTGTTTCAGCCCCTCTGATTCAGCCCCTCTGATTCAGCCCCACTCATTCAGCCCCTATGTTTCAGCCCCTCTGTTTCTCGCCCTCTGTTTCAGCCCCTCTGTTTCTCGCCCTCTGTTTCAGCCCCTCTGTTTCTCGCCCTCTGTTTCAGCCCCTCTGTTTCTCGCCCTCTGTTTCAGCCCCTCTGTTTCTCGCCCTCTGTTTCAGCCCCTCTGTTTTTCACCCTCTGTTTCAGCCCCTCTGTTTCTCGCCCTCTGTTTCAGCCTTTCTGTTTCTCGCCCTCTGTTTCAGCCCCTCTGATTCAGCCCCTCTGTTTCTCGCGCTCTGTTTCAGCCCCTCTGTTTCTCGCCCTCTGTTTCAGCCCCTCTGTTTCTCGCCCTCTGTTTCAGCCCCTCTGTTTCAGCCCCTCTGTTTCAGCCCCTCTGTTTCTCGCCCTCTGTTTCAGCCCCTCTGTTTCTCGCCCTCTGTTTCAGCCCCTCTGTTTCAGCCTCTCTGTTTCAGCCCCTCTGTTTCTCGCATCTCTGATTCAGCCCCTCTGTTTCTTGCCCTCTGTTTCAGCCCCTCTGTTTCTCGACCGCTGTTTCAGCCTCTCTGTATCTCGCCCTCTGTTTCAGCCCCTCTGTTTCAGCCCCTCTGTTTCAGCCCCTCTGTTTCTCGCCCTCTGTTTCAGCCCCTCTGTTTCTCGCCCTCTGTTTCAGACCCTCTGTTTCTCGCACTCTGTGTCAGCCCCTCTGATTCAGCCCCTCTGTTGCAGCCCCTCTGATTCAGCCCCTCTGTTTCAGCCCCTCTATTTCAGCCCCTCTGTTTCAGCCCCTCTGTTTCATCCCCTCTGTTTCTCGCCCTCTGTTTCTCACCCTCTGTTTCTCGCCCTCTGTTTCAGCCCCTCTGTTCTTTGCCCTCTGTTTCAGCCCCTCTGTTTCTCGCCCTCTGTTTCTCACCCTCTGTTTCTCGCCCTCTGTTTCAGCCCCTCTGTTTCTCGCCCTCTGTTTCAGCCCCTCTGATTCAGACCCTCTGTTTCAACCCCTCTGATTCAGCCCCTCTGATTTATCCCCTCTGATTCAGGCCCTCTGTTTCTCGCCCTCTATTTCAGCCCTTCTGTTTCAGCCCCTCTGTTTCTTGCCCTCTGTTTCAGCCCCTCTGTTTCACGCCCTCAAGTTTCAGCCCCTCTGATTCAGCCACTCTGTTTCAGCCCCTCTGATTCAGGCCCTCTGATTTAGCCCTCTGTTTCAGCCCCTCTGTTTCTCGCTCTCTTTTTCAGCCCCTCTGTTTCAGCCCCTCTGTTTCAGCCCCTCTGTTTCTCACCCTCTGTTTCAGCCCCTTTGATTCAGCTCCTCTGATTCAGCCCCACTCATTCAGCCCCTATGTTTCAGCCCCTCTGTTTCTCGCCCTCTGTTTCAGCCCCTCTGTTTCTCGCCCTCTGTTTCAGCCCCTCTGTTTGTCCCCCTCTGTTTCAGCCCCTCTGTTTCTTGCCCTCTGTTTCAGCCCCTCTGTTTCTTGCCCTCTGTTTCACCCCCCCCTGTATCAGCACCTCTGTTTCAGCCCCTCTGTTTCAGCCCCTCTGTTTCAGCCCCTCTGTTTCTCGCCATGTTTCAGCCACTCTGTTTCTCGGCCCCTGTTTCAGCCCCTCTGTTTCTCACCCTCTGTATCAGCCGCTTTGTTTCAGCCCCTCTGTTTCAGCCCCTCTGTTTCTGCCCCTCTGTTTCTCGCCCTCTGTTTCTCGCCCTCTGTTTCAGCCCCTCTGATTCAGACCCTCTGTTTCAACCCCTCTGATTCAGCCCCTCTGATTCAGCCCCACTCATTCAGCCCCTATCTTTCAGCCCCTCTGTTTCTCGCCCTCTGTTTCAGCCCCTCTGTTTCTTGCCCTCTGTTTCAGGCACTCTGTTTCTCGCCCTCTGTTTCAGCCCCTCTGTTTCTCGCCCTCTGTTTCAGCCCCTCTGTTTCTTGCCCTCTGTTTCAGGCACTCTGTTTCTCGCCCTCTGTTTCAGCCTCTCTGTTTCTCGCCCTCTGTTTCAGCCCCTCTGTTTCAGCCCCTCTGTTTCAGCCCCTCTGTTTCAGCCCCTGTTTCTCGCCCACTGTTTCAGCCCCTCTGTTTCTCGCCCTCTGTTTCAGCCCCTCTGTTTCTCGCCCTCTGTTTCAGCCTTTCTGTTTCTCGCCCTCTGTTTCAGCCCCTCTGATTCAGCCCCTCTGTTTCTCGCGCTCTGTTTCAGCCCCTCTGTTTCTCGCCCTCTGTTTCAGCCCCTCTGTTTCTCGCCCTCTGTTTCAGCCCCTCTGTTTCAGCCCCTCTGTTTCAGCCCCTCTGTTTCTCGCCCTCTGTTTCAGCCCCTCTGTTTCTCGCCCTCTGTTTCAGCCCCTCTGTTTCAGCCTCTCTGTTTCAGCCCCTCTGTTTCTCACATCTCTGATTCAGCCCCTCTGTTTCTTGCCCTCTGTTTCAGCCCCTCTGTTTCTCGACCGCTGTTTCAGCCTCTCTGTTTCTCGCCCTCTGTTTCAGCCCCTCTGTTTCAGCCCCTCTGTTTCAGCCCCTCTGTTTCTCGCCCTCTGTTTCAGCCCCTCTGTTTCTCGCCCTCTGTTTCAGACCCTCTGTTTCTCGCACTCTGTGTCAGCCCCTCTGATTCAGCCCCTCTGTTGCAGCCCCTCTGATTCAGCCCCTCTGTTTCAGCCCCTCTATTTCAGCCCCTCTGTTTCAGCCCCGCTGTTTCATCCCCTCTGTTTCTCGCCCTCTGTTTCTCACCCTCTGTTTCTCGCCCTCTGTTTCAGCCCCTCTGTTCTTTGCCCTCTGTTTCAGCCCCTCTGTTTCTCGCCCTCTGTTTCTCACCCTCTGTTTCTCGCCCTCTGTTTCAGCCCCTCTGTTTCTCGCCCTCTGTTTCAGCCCCTCTGATTCAGACCCTCTGTTTCAAACCCTCTGATTCAGCCCCTCTGATTTAGCCCCTCTGATTCAAGCCCTCTGTTTCTCGCCCTCTATTTCAGCCCTTCTGTTTCAGCCCCTCTGTTTCTTGCCCTCTGTTTCAGCCCCTCTGTTTCACGCCCTCTGTTTCAGCCCCTCTGATTCAGCCACTCTGTTTCAGCCCCTCTGATTCATGCCCTCTGATTTAGCCCTCTGTTTCAGCCCCTCTGTTTCTCGCTCTCTTTTTCAGCCCCTCTGTTTCAGCCCCTCTGTTTCAGCCCCTCTGTTTCTCACCCTCTGTTTCAGCCCCTCTGATTCAGCTCCTCTGATTCAGCCCCACTCATTCAGCCCCTATGTTTCAGCCCCTCTGTTTCTCGCCCTCTGTTTCAGCCCCTCTGTTTCTCGCCCTCTGTTTGTCCCCCTCTGTTTCAGCCCCTCTGTTTCTTGCCCTCTGTTTCAGCCCCTCTGTTTCTTGCCCTCTGTTTCACCCCCCCCTGTATCAGCACCTCTGTTTCAGCCCCTCTGTTTCAGCCCCTCTGTTTCAGCCCCTCTGTTTCTCGCCATGTTTCAGCCACTCTGTTTCTCGGCCTCTGTTTCAGCCCCTCTGTTTCTCACCCTCTGTATCAGCCGCTTTGTTTCAGCCCCTCTGTTTCAGCCCCTCTGTTTCTGCCCCTCTGTTTCTCGCCCTCTGTTTCTCGCCCTCTGTTTCAGCCCCTCTGATTCAGACCCTCTGTTTCAACCCCTCTGATTCAGCCCCTCTGATTCAGCCCCACTCATTCAGCCCCTATCTTTCAGCCCGTCTGTTTCTCGCCCTCTGTTTCAGCCCCTCTGTTTCTTGCCCTCTGTTTCAGGCACTCTGTTTCTCGCCCTCTGTTTCAGCCCCTCTGTTTCTCGCCCTCTGTTTCAGCCCCTCTGTTTCTTGCCCTCTGTTTCAGGCACTCTGTTTCTCGCCCTCTGTTTCAGCCTCTCTGTTTCTCGCCCTCTGTTTCAGCCCCTCTGTTTCAGCCCCTCTGTTTCAGCCCCTCTGTTTCAGCCCCTGTTTCTCGCCCACTGTTTCAGCCCCTCTGTTTCTCGCCCTCTGTTTCAGCCCCTCTGTTTCTCGCCCTCTGTTTCAGCCCCTCTGTTTCTCGCCATGTTTCAGCCACTCTGTTTCTCGCCCTCTGTTTCAGCCCCTCTGTTTCTCGCCCTCTGTATCAGCCGCTTTGTTTCAGCCCCTCTGTTTCAGCCCCTCTGTTTCAGCCAATCTGTTCCTCGCCCTCTGTTTCTCGCCCTCTGTTTCAGCCCCTCTGTTTCAGCTCCTCTGATTCAGCCCCTCTGATTCAGCCCCTCTGTTTCTCGCCCTCTGTTTCAGCCCCTCTGATTCAGCCCCTCTGATTTAGCCCTCTGACTCAGCCCCTCTGTTTCTCGCTCTCTGTTTCAGCCCCTCTGTTTCAGCCCCTCTGTTTCAGCCCCTCTGTTTCTCACCCTCTGTTTCAGCCCCTCTGATTCAGCCCCTCTGATTCAGCCCCACTCATTCAGCCCCTATGTTTCAGCCCCTCTGTTTCTCGCCCTCTGTTTCAGCCCCTCTTTTTCTCGCCCTCTGTTTCAGCCCCTCTGTTTCTCGCCCTCTGTTTCAGCCACTCTGTTTCTCGCCCTCTGTTTCAGCCTCTCTGTTTCTCGCCCTCTGTTTCAGCCCCTCTGTTTCAGCCCCTCTGTTTCAGCCCCTCTGTTTCATCCCCTCTGTTTCTCGCCCTCTGTTTCACCCCTCTGTTTCTTTCCTCTGTTTCAGCCCCTCTGTTTCAGCCCCTCTCTTTCAGCCCCTATGTTTCAGCCCCTCTGTTTCAGCCCCTCTGTTTCTCGCCATGTTTCAGCCACTCTGTTTCTCGCCCTCTGTTTCAGCCCCTCTGTTTCAGCCCCTCTGTTTCAGCCCCTCTGTTTCTCACCCATTGTTTCAGCCCCTCTGATTCAGACCCACTGATTCAGCCCCACTCATTCAGCCCCTATGTTTCAGCCCCTCTGTTTCTCGCCCTCTGTTTCAGCCCCTCTGTTTCTCGCCCTCTGTTTCAGCCCCTCTGTTTCTCACCCTCTGTTTCAGCCCCTCTGTTTCTTGCCCTCTGTTTCAGCCACTCTGTTTCTCGCCCTCTGTTTCAGCCTCTCTGTTTCTCGCCCTCTGTTTCAGCCCCTCTGTTTCAGCCCCTCTGTTTCAGATCCTCTGTTTCTCGCCCTCTGTTTCAGCACCTCAGTTTCTCGCCCACTGTTTCAGCCCCTCTGTTTCAGCCCCTCTGTTTCAGCCCCTCTGTTTCAGCCCCTCTGTTTCTCGCCATGTTTCAGCCACTCTGTTTCTCGCCCTCTGTTTCAGCCCCTCTGTTTCTCGCCCTCTGTATCAGCCACTTTGTTTCAGCCCCTCTGTTTCAGCCCCTCTGTTTCAGCCCCTCTGTTTCTCGCCCTCTGTTTCTCTCCCTCTGTTTCAGCCCCTCTGATTCAGACCCTCTGTTTCAACCCCTCTCATTCAGCCCCTCTGATTCAGCCTCACTCATTCAGCCCCTATGTTTCAGCCCCTCTGTTTCTCGCCCTCTGTTTCAGCCCCTCTGTTTCTCGCCCTCTGTTTCAGCCCCTCTGTTTCTTGCCCTCTGTTTCAGCCCCTCTGTTTCTTGCCCTCTGTTTCAGCCACTCTGTTTCTCGCCCTCTGTTTCAGCCTCTCTGTTTCTCGCCCTCTGTTTCAGCCCCTCAGTTTCAGCCCCTCTGTTTCAGCCCCTCTGTTTCTCGCCCTCTGTTTCAGCCCCTCTGTTTCTCGCCCTCTGTTTCAGACCCTCTGTTTCTCGCCCTCTGTTTCAGCCCCTCTGTTTCAGCCCCTCTGTTTCAGCCCCTCTGTTTCTCGCCATGTTTCAGCCCGTCTGTTTCTCGCCCTCTGTTTCAGCCCCTCTGTTTCTCGCCCTCTGTATCAGCCGCTTTGTTTCAGCCCCTCTGTTTCAGCCCCTCTGTTTCAGCCCCTCTGTTTCTCGCCCTCTGTTTCTTGCCCTCTGTTTCAGCCCCTCTGTTTCAGCTCCTGTGATCCAGCCCCTCTGTTTCTAGCCCTCTGTTTCAGCCTCACTGTTTCAGCCTTTCTGTTTCAGCCACTCAGTTTCAGCCCCTCTGTTTCTTGCCCTCTCTTTCAGCCCTCTGTTTCTCGCCCTCTGTTTCAGCCCCTCTGTTTCTCGCCATCTGTTTCAGCCCCTCTGTTTCTCGACCTCTGTTTCAGCCCCTCTGTTTCAGCTCCTCTGATTCAGCCCCGCTGATTCAGCCGCTCTGTTTCACGCCCTCTGTTTCAGCCCCTCTGTTTCAGCCCCTCTGTTTCTCGCCCTCTGTTTCTCGCCCTCTGTATCAGCCGCTTTGTTTCAGCCCCTCTGTTTCAGCCCCTCTGTTTCAGCCCCTCTGTTTCTCGCCCTCTGTTTCTTGCCCTCTGTTTCAGCCCCTCTGTTTCAGCTCCTCTGATCCAGCCCCTCTGTTTCTCGCCCTCTGTTTCAGCCCCACTGTTTCAGCCCTTCTGTTTCAGCCACTCAGTTTCAGCCCCTCTGTTTCTTGCCCTGTCTTTCAGCCCTCTGTTTCTCGCCATCTGTTTCAGCCCTTCTGTTTCTCGCCCTCTGTTTCAGCCCCTCTGTTTCAGCTCCTCTGATTCAGCCCCGCTGATTCAGCCGCTCTGTTTCACGCCCTCTGTTTCAGCCCCTCTGTTTCAGCCCTTCTGTTTCAGCGACTCAGTTTCAGCCCCTCTGTTTCTTGCCCTCTGTTTCAGCACCTCTGTTTCTCGCCCTCTGTTTCAGCCCCTCTGTTTCTCGCCATCTGTTTCAGCCCCTCTGTTTCTCGCACTCTGTTTCAGCCACTCTGTTTCTCGCCCTCTGTTTCAGCCCCTCTGATTCAGCCCCTCTGATCCAGCCGCTCTGTTTCAGCCGCTCTGTTTCAGCATCTCTGTTTCCCGCCCTCTGTTTCAGCCCCTCTGTTTCTCACCCTCTGTTTCAGACCCTCTGTTTCAGCCCCTCTGTTTCTCGCCCTCTGTTTCAGCCTTTCTGTTTCTCGCCCTCTGTTTCAGCCCCTCTGATTCAGCCCCTCTGTTTCTCGCGCTCTGTTTCAGCCTCTCTGTTTCTCGCCCTCTGTTTCAGACCCTCTATTTCTCGCCCTCTGTTTCAGCCCCTCAATTTCTCGCCCTCTGTTTCAGCCCCTCTGTTTCAGCCCCACTGTTTCAGCCCCTCTGTTTCAGCCCCTCTGTTTCTAGCCCTCTGTTTCAGCCCCTCTGTTTCTCGCCCTCTGTTTCAGCCCCTCTGTTTCTCGCCCTCTGTTTCAGCCCCTCTGATTCAGCCCCTCTGATTCAGCCCCTCTGTTTCAGCCCCTCTGTTTCAGCATCTCTGTTTCCCGCCCTCTGTTTCAGCATCTCTGTTTCCCGCCCTCTGTTTCAGCCCCTCTGTTTCTCACCCTCTGTTTCAGCCCCTCTGATTCAGCCCCTCTGTTTCTCGCGCTCTGTTTCAGCCCCTCTGTTTCTCGCCCTCAGTTTCAGCCCCTCTATTTCTCGCCCTCTGTTTCAGCCCCTAATTTCCCGCCCTCTGTTTCAGCCCCTCTGTTTCAGCCCCACTGTTTCAGCCCCTCTGTTTCAGCCCCTCTGTTTCTAGCCCTCTGTTTCAGCCCCTCTGTTTCTCGCCCTCTGTTTCAGCCCCTCTGTTTCAGCCCCTCTGTTTCAGCCCCTCTGTTTCTCGCCCTCTGTTTCAGCCCCTCTTTTTCTCGCCCTCTGTTTCAGCCCCTCTGTATCTCGCCCTCTGTTTCAGCCCCTCTGTTTCAGCCCCTCTGTTTCTCGCCATGTTTCAGCCACTCTGTTTCTCGCCCTCTGTTTCAGCCCCTCTGTTTCTCGCCCTCTGTATCAGCCGCTTTGTTTCAGCCCCTCTGTTTCAGCCCCTCTGTTTCAGCCCCTCTGTTTCTCGCCCTCTGTTTCTTGCCCTCTGTTTCAGCCCCTCTGTTTCAGCTCCTCTGATTCAGCCCCTCTGATTCAGCCCCTCTGTTTCTCGCCCTCTGTTTCAGCCCCACTGTTTCAGCCCTTCTGTTTCAGCCATTCAGTTTCAGCCCCTCTGTTTCTTGCCCTCTCTTTCAGCCCCTCTGTTTCTCGCCCTCTGTTTCAGCCCCTCTGTTTCTCGCCATCTGTTTCAGCCCCTCTGTTTCTCGCCCTCTGTTTCAGCCCCTCTGTTTCAGCTCCTCTGATTCAGCCCCTCTGATTCAGCCGCTCTGTTTCACGCCCTCTGTTTCAGCCCCTCTGTTTCAGCCCTTCTGTTTCAGCCACTCAGTTTCAGCCCCTCTGTTTCTTGCCCTCTGTTTTAGCCTCTCTGTTTCTCGCCCTCTGTTTCAGCCCCTCTGTTTCTCGCCATCTGTTTCAGCCCCTCTGTTTCTCGCACTCTGTTTCAGCAACTCTGTTTCTCGCCCTCTGTTTCAGCCCCTCTGATTCAGCCCCTCTGATTCAGCCCCTCTGTTTCAGCCCCTCTGTCTCAGCATCTCTGTTTCCCGCCCTCTGTTTCAGCTCCTCTGTTTTTCACCCTCTGTTTCAGCCCCTCTGTTTCAGCCCCTCTGATTCAGCCCCTCTGTTTCAGCCTTTCTGTTTCTCGCCCTGTGTTTCAGCCCCTCTGATTCAGCCCCTCTGTTTCTCGCGCTCTGTTTCAGCCCCTCTGTTTCTCGCCCTTTGTTTCAGCCCCTCTATTTCTCGCCCTCTGTTTCAGCCCCTCTGTTTCAGCCCCACTGTTTCAGCCCCTCTGTTTCAGCCCCTCTGTTTCTAGCCCTCTGTTTCAGCCCCTCTGTTTCTCGCCCTCTGTTTCAGCCCCTCTGTTTCTCGCCCTCTGTTTCAGCCCCTCTGTTTCAGCCCCTCTGTTTCAGCCCCTCTGTTTCTCGCCCTCTGTTTCAGCCCCTCTGTTTCTCGCCCTCTGTTTCAGCCCCTCTGTTTCAGCCTCTCTGTTTCAGCCCCTCTGTTTCTCGCATCTCTGATTCAGCCCCTCTGTTTCTTGCCCTCTGTTTCAGCCCCTCTGTTTCTCGACCGCTGTTTCAGCCTCTCTGTTTCTCGCCCTCTGTTTCAGCCCCTCTGTTTCAGCCCCTCTGTTTCAGCCCCTCTGTTTCTCGCCCTCTGTTTCAGCCCCTCTGTTTCTCGCCCTCTGTTTCAGACCCTCTGTTTCTCGCACTCTGTGTCAGCCTCTCTGATTCAGCCCCTCTGTTGCAGCCCCTCTGATTCAGCCCCTCTGTTTCAGCCCCTCTATTTCAGCCCCTCTGTTTCAGCCCCTCTGTTTCATCCCCTCTGTTTCTCGCCCTCTGTTTCTCACCCTCTGTTTCTCGCCCTCTGTTTCAGCCCCTCTGTTCTTTGCCCTCTGTTTCAGCCCCTCTGTTTCTCGCCCTCTTTTCTGACCCTCTGTTTCTCGCCCTCTGATTCAGACCCTCTGTTTCAACCCCTCTGATTCAGCCCCTCTGATTTAGCCCCTCTGATTCAGGCCCTCTGTTTCTCGCCCTCTGTTTCAGCCCTTCTGTTTCAGCCCCTCTGTTTCTTGCCCTCTGTTTCAGCCCCTCTGTTTCTCGCCCTCTGTTTCAGCTCCTCTGATTCAGCCACTCTGTTTCAGCCCCTCTGATTCAGCCACTCTGTTTCAGCCCCTCTGATTCAGGCCCTCTGATTTAGCCCTCTGTTTCAGCCCCTCTGTTTCTCGCTCTCTTTTTCAGCCCCTCTGTTTCAGCCCCTCTGTTTCAGCCCCTCTGTTTCTCACCCTCTGTTTCAGCCCCTCTGATTCAGCTCCTCTGATTCAGCCCCACTCATTCAGCCCCTATGTTTCAGCCCCTCTGTTTCTCGCCCTCTGTTTCAGCCCCTCTGTTTCTCGCCCTCTGTTTCAGCCCCTCTGTTTGTCCCCCTCTGTTTCAGCCCCTCTGTTTCTTGCCCTCTGTTTCAGCCCCTCTGTTTCTTGCCCTCTGTTTCAGCCCCTCTGTTTCAGACCCTCTGTTTCAGCCCCTCTGTTTCAGCCCCTCTGTTTCAGCCCCTCTGTTTCTCGCCATGTTTCAGCCACTCTGTTTCTCGCCCTCTGTTTCAGCCCCTCTGTTTCTCGCCCTCTGTATCAGCCGCTTTGTTTCAGCCCCTCTGTTTCAGCCCCTCTGTTTCTGCCCCTCTGTTTCTCGCCCTCTGTTTCTCGCCCTCTGTTTCAGCCCCTCTGATTCAGACCCTCTGTTTCAACCCCTCTGATTCAGCCCCTCTGATTCAGCCCCACTCATTCAGCCCCTATGTTTCAGCCCCTCTGTTTCTCGCCCTCTGTTTCAGCCCCTCTGTTTCTCGCCCTCTGTTTCAGCCCCTCTGTTTCTCGCCCTCTGTTTCAGCCCCTCTGTTTCTTGCCCTCTGTTTCAGGCACTCTGTTTCTCGCCCTCTGTTTCAGCCTCTCTGTTTCTCGCCCTCTGTTTCAGCCCCTCTGTTTCAGCCCCTCTGTTTCAGCCCCTCTGTTTCAGCCCCTGTTTCTCGCCCACTGTTTCAGCCCCTCTGTTTCTCGCCCTCTGTTTCAGCCCCTCTGTTTCTCGCCCTCTGTTTCAGCCCCTATGTTTCTCGCCATGTTTCAGCCACTCTGTTTCTCGCCCTCTGTTTCAGCCCCTCTGTTTCTCGCCCTCTGTATCAGCCGCTTTGTTTCAGCCCCTCTGTTTCAGCCCCTCTGTTTCAGCCAATCTGTTCCTCGCCCTCTGTTTCTCGCCCTCTGTTTCAGCCCCTCTGTTTCAGCTCCTCTGATTCAGACCCTCTGATTCAGCCCCTCAGTTTCTCGCCCTCTGTTTCAGCCCCTCTGATTCGGCCCCTCTGATTTAGCCCTCTGACTCAGCCCCTCTGTTTCTCGCTCTCTGTTTCAGCCCCTCTGTTTCAGCCCCTCTGTTTCAGCCCCTCTGTTTCTCACCCTCTGTTTCAGCCCCTCTGATTCAGCCCCTCTGATTCAGCCCCACTCATTCAGCCCCTATGTTTCAGCCCCTCTGTATCTCGCCCTCTGTTTCAGCCCCTCTTTTTCTCGCCCTCTGTTTCAGCCCCTCTGTTTCTCGCCCTCTGTTTCAGCCACTCTGTTTCTCGCCCTCTGTTTCAGCCTCTCTGTTTCTCGCCCTCTGTTTCAGCCCCTCTGTTTCAGCCCCTCTGTTTCAGCCCCTCTGTTTCATCCCCTCTGTTTCTCGCCCTCTGTTTCACCCCTCTGTTTCTTGCCCTCTGTTTCAGCCCCTCTGTTTCAGCCCCTCTGTTTCAGCCCCTCTCTTTCAGCCCCTATGTTTCAGCCCCTCTGTTTCAGCCCCTCTGTTTCTCGCCATGTTTCAGCCACTCTGTTTCTCGCCCTCTGTTTCAGCCCCTCTGTTTCAGCCCCTCTGTTTCAGCCCCTCTGTTTCTCACCCATTGTTTCAGCCCCTCTGTTTCTCGCCCTCTGTTTCAGCCCCTCTGTTTCTCGCCCTCTGTTTCTGCCACTCTGTTTCTCGCCCTCTGTTTCAGCCCCTCTGTTTCTCACCCTCTGTTTCAGCCCCTCTGTTTCTCGCCCTCTGTTTCAGCCTCTCTGTTTCTCGCCCTCTGTTTCAGCCCCTCTGTTTCAGCCCCTCTGTTTCAGACCCTCTGTTTCTCGCCCTCTGTTTCAGCCCCTCAGTTTCTCGCCCTCTGTTTCAGCCCCTCTGTTTCAGCCCCTCTGTTTCAGCCCCTCTGTTTCTCGCCATGTTTCAGCCACTCTGTTTCTCGCCCTCTGTTTCAGCCACTCTGTTTCTCGCCCTCTGTATCAGCCACTTTGTTTCAGCCCCTCTGTTTCAGCCCCTCTGTTTCAGCCCCTCTGTTTCTCGCCCTCTGTTTCTAGCCCTCTGTTTCAGCCCCTCTGATTCAGACCCTCTGTTTCAACCCCTCTGATTCAGCCCCTCTGATTCAGCCTCACTCATTCAGCCCCTATGTTTCAGCCCCTCTGTTTCTCGCCCTCTGTTTCAGCCCCTCTGTTTCTCGCCCTCTGTTTCAGCCCCTCTGTTTCTCGCCCTCTGTTTCAGCCCCTCTGTTTCTTGCCCTCTGTTTCAGCCTCTCTGTTTCTCGCCCTCTGTTTCAGCCTCTCTGTTTCTCGCCCTCTGTTTCAGCCCCTCTGTTTCAGCCCCTCTGTTTCAGCCCCTCTGTTTCTCGCCCTCTGTTTCAGCCCCTCTGTTTCTCGCCCTCTGTTTCAGACCCTCTGTTTCTCGCCCTCTGTTTCAGCCCCTCTGTTTCAGCCCCTCTGTTTCAGCCCCTCTGTTTCTCGCCATGTTTCAGCCACTCTGTTTCTCGCCCTCTGTTTCAGCCCCTCTGTTTCTCGCCCTCTGTATCAGCCGCTTTGTTTCAGCCCCTCTGTTTCAGCCCCTCTGTTTCAGCCCCTCTGTTTCTCGCCCTCTGTTTCTTGCCCTCTGTTTCAGCCCCTCTGTTTCAGCTCCTCTGATCCAGCCCCTCTGTTTCTCGCCCACTGTTTCAGCCCCACTGTTTCAGCCCTTCTGTTTCAGCCACTCAGTTTCAGCCCCTCTGTTTCTTGCCCTCTCTTTCAGCCCTCTGTTTCTCGCCCTCTGTTTCAGCCCCTCTGTTTCTCGCCATCTGTTTCAGCCCCTCTGTTTCAGCCCCTCTGTTTCAGCCCCTCTGTTTCAGATCCTCTGATACAGCCCCGCTGATTCAGCCCCTCTGTTTCACGCCCTCTGTTTCAGCCCCTCTGTTTCAGCCCTTCTGTTTCAGCCACTCAGTTTCAGCCCCTCTGTTTCTTGCCCTCTGTTTCAGCCCCTCTGTTTCAGCCCCTCTGTTTCTCGCCCTCTGTTTCAGCCTTTCTGTTTCTCGCCCTCTGTTTCAGCCCCTCTGTTTCAGCCCCTCTGTTTCTCGCCCTCTGTTTGAGCCCCTCTGTTTCAGCCCCTCTATTTCAGCCCCTTTGTTTCAGCCCCTCTGTTTCATCCTCTCTGTTTCTCGCCCTCTGTTTCTCACCCTCTGTTTCTCGCCCTCTGTTTCAGCCCCTCTATTTTTCGCCCTCTGTTACAGCCCCTCTGTTTCTCGCCCTTAGTTTCAGCCCCTCTATTTCTCGCCCTCTGTTTCAGCCCCTCAATTTCTCGCCCTCTGTTTCAGCCCCTCTGTTTCAGCCCCACTGTTTCAGCCCTTCTGTTTCAGCCCCTCTGTTTCTAGCCCTCTGTTTCAGCCCCTCTGTTTCTCGCCCTCTGTTTCAGCCCCTCTGTTTCAGCCCCTCTGTTTCAGCCCCTCTGTTTCTCGCCCTCTGTTTCAGGCCCTCTTTTTCTCGCCCTCTGTTTCAGCCCCTCTGTATCTCGCCCTCTGTTTCAGCCCCTCTGTTTCTCGCCATGTTTCAGCCACTCTGTTTCTCGCCCTCTGTTTCAGCCCCTGTTTCTCGCCCTCTGTATCAGCCGCTTTGTTTCAGCCCCTCTGTTTCAGCCCCTCTGTTTCAGCCCCTCTGTTTCTCGCCCTCTGTTTCTTGCCCTCTGTTTCAGCCCCTCTGTTTCAGCCCCTCTGTTTCTCGCCCTCTGTTTCAGCCCCACTGTTTCAGCCCTTCTGTTTCAGCCCCTCTGTTTCTCGCCCTCTGTTTCAGCCCCTCTTTTTCTCGCCCTCTGTTTCAGCCCCTCTGTATCTCGCCCTCTGTTTCAGCCCCTCTGTTTCTCGCCATGTTTCAGCCACTCTGTTTCTCGCCCTCTGTTTCAGCCCCTCTGTTTCTCGCCCTCTGTATCAGCCGCTTTGTTTCAGCCCCTCTGTTTCAGCCCCTCTGTTTCAGCCCCTCTGTTTCTCGCCCTCTGTTTCTTGCCCTCTGTTTCAGCCCCTCTGTTTCAGCCCCTCTGTTTCTCGCCCTCTGTTTCAGCCCCACTGTTTCAGCCCCTCTGATTCAGCCCCTCTGTTTCTCGCCCTCTGTTTCAGCCCCACTGTTTCAGCCCTTCTGTTTCAGCCATTCAGTTTCAGCCCCTCTGTTTCTTGCCCTCTCTTTCAGCCCCTCTGTTTCTCGCCCTCTGTTTCAGCCCCTCTGTTTCTCGCCATCTGTTTCAGCCCCTCTGTTTCTCGCCCTCTGTTTCAGCCCCTCTGTTTCAGCTCCTCTGATTCAGCCCCTCTGATTCAGCCGCTCTGTTTCACGCCCTCTGTTTCAGCCCCTCTGTTTCAGCCCTTCTGTTTCAGCCACTCAGTTTCAGCCCCTCTGTTTCTTGCCCTCTGTTTTAGCCCCTCTGTTTCTCGCCCTCTGTTTCAGCCCCTCTGTTTCTCGCCATCTGTTTCAGCCCCTCTGTTTCTCGCACTCTGTTTCAGCAACTCTGTTTCTCGCCCTCTGTTTCAGCCCCTCTGATTCAGCCCCTCTGATTCAGCCCCTCTGTTTCAGCCCCTCTGTCTCAGCATCTCTGTTTCCCGCCCTGTGTTTCAGCTCCTCTGTTTTTCACCCTCTGTTTCAGCCCCTCTGTTTCAGCCCCTCTGATTCAGCCCCTCTGTTTCAGCCTTTCTGTTTCTCGCCCTGTGTTTCAGCCCCTCTGATTCAGCCCCTCTGTTTCTCGCGCTCTGTTTCAGCCCCTCTGTTTCTCGCCCTCTGTTTCAGCCCCTCTATTTCTCGCCCTCTGTTTCAGCCCCTCTGTTTCAGCCCCACTGTTTCAGCCCCTCTGTTTCAGCCCCTCTGTTTCTAGCCCTCTGTTTCAGCCCCTCTGTTTCTCGCCCTCTGTTTCAGCCCCTCTGTTTCTCGCCCTCTGTTTCAGCCCCTCTGTTTCAGCCCCTCTGTTTCAGCCCCTCTGTTTCTCGCCCTCTGTTTCAGCCCCTCTGTTTCTCGCCCTCTGTTTCAGCCCCTCTGTTTCAGCCTCTCTGTTTCAGCCCCTCTGTTTCTCGCATCTCTGATTCAGCCCCTCTGTTTCTTGCCCTCTGTTTCAGCCCCTCTGTTTCTCGACCGCTGTTTCAGCCTCTCTGTTTCTCGCCCTCTGTTTCAGCCCCTCTGTTTCAGCCCCTCTGTTTCAGCCCCTCTGTTTCTCGCCCTCTGTTTCAGCCCCTCTGTTTCTCGCCCTCTGTTTCAGACCCTCTGTTTCTCGCACTCTGTGTCAGCCTCTCTGATTCAGCCCCTCTGTTGCAGCCCCTCTGATTCAGCCCCTCTGTTTCAGCCCCTCTATTTCAGCCCCTCTGTTTCAGCCCCTCTGTTTCATCCCCTCTGTTTCTCGCCCTCTGTTTCTCACCCTCTGTTTCTCGCCCTCTGTTTCAGCCCCTCTGTTCTTTGCCCTCTGTTTCAGCCCCTCTGTTTCTCGCCCTCTTTTCTGACCCTCTGTTTCTCGCCCTCTGTTTCAGCCCCTCTGTTTCTCGCCCTCTGTTTCAGCCCCTCTGATTCAGACCCTCTGTTTCAACCCCTCTGATTCAGCCCCTCTGATTTAGCCCCTCTGATTCAGGCCCTCTGTTTCTCGCCCTCTGTTTCAGCCCTTCTGTTTCAGCCCCTCTGTTTCTTGCCCTCTGTTTCAGCCCCTCTGTTTCTCGCCCTCTGTTTCAGCTCCTCTGATTCAGCCACTCTGTTTCAGCCCCTCTGATTCAGGCCCTCTGATTTAGCCCTCTGTTTCAGCCCCTCTGTTTCTCGCTCTCTTTTTCAGCCCCTCTGTTTCAGCCCCTCTGTTTCAGCCCCTCTGTTTCTCACCCTCTGTTTCAGCCCCTCTGATTCAGCTCCTCTGATTCAGCCCCACTCATTCAGCCCCTATGTTTCAGCCCCTCTGTTTCTCGCCCTCTGTTTCAGCCCCTCTGTTTCTCGCCCTCTGTTTCAGCCCCTCTGTTTGTCCCCCTCTGTTTCAGCCCCTCTGTTTCTTGCCCTCTGTTTCAGCCCCTCTGTTTCTTGCCCTCTGTTTCAGCCCCTCTGTTTCAGACCCTCTGTTTCAGCCCCTCTGTTTCAGCCCCTCTGTTTCAGCCCCTCTGTTTCTCGCCATGTTTCAGCCACTCTGTTTCTCGCCCTCTGTTTCAGCCCCTCTGTTTCTCGCCCTCTGTATCAGCCGCTTTGTTTCAGCCCCTCTGTTTCAGCCCCTCTGTTTCTGCCCCTCTGTTTCTCGCCCTCTGTTTCTCGCCCTCTGTTTCAGCCCCTCTGATTCAGACCCTCTGTTTCAACCCCTCTGATTCAGCCCCTCTGATTCAGCCCCACTCATTCAGCCCCTATGTTTCAGCCCCTCTGTTTCTCGCCCTCTGTTTCAGCCCCTCTGTTTCTCGCCCTCTGTTTCAGCCCCTCTGTTTCTCGCCCTCTGTTTCAGCCCCTCTGTTTCTTGCCCTCTGTTTCAGGCACTCTGTTTCTCGCCCTCTGTTTCAGCCTCTCTGTTTCTCGCCCTCTGTTTCAGCCCCTCTGTTTCAGCCCCTCTGTTTCAGCCCCTCTGTTTCAGCCCCTGTTTCTCGCCCACTGTTTCAGCCCCTCTGTTTCTCGCCCTCTGTTTCAGCCCCTCTGTTTCTCGCCCTCTGTTTCAGCCCCTATGTTTCTCGCCATGTTTCAGCCACTCTGTTTCTCGCCCTCTGTTTCAGCCCCTCTGTTTCTCGCCCTCTGTATCAGCCGCTTTGTTTCAGCCCCTCTGTTTCAGCCCCTCTGTTTCAGCCAATCTGTTCCTCGCCCTCTGTTTCTCGCCCTCTGTTTCAGCCCCTCTGTTTCAGCTCCTCTGATTCAGACCCTCTGATTCAGCCCCTCAGTTTCTCGCCCTCTGTTTCAGCCCCTCTGATTCGGCCCCTCTGATTTAGCCCTCTGACTCAGCCCCTCTGTTTCTCGCTCTCTGTTTCAGCCCCTCTGTTTCAGCCCCTCTGTTTCAGCCCCTCTGTTTCTCACCCTCTGTTTCAGCCCCTCTGATTCAGCCCCTCTGATTCAGCCCCACTCATTCAGCCCCTATGTTTCAGCCCCTCTGTATCTCGCCCTCTGTTTCAGCCCCTTTGTTTCTCGCCCTCTGTTTCAGCCCCTCTGTTTCTCGCCCTCTGTTTCAGCCACTCTGTTTCTCGCCCTCTGTTTCAGCCTCTCTGTTTCTCGCCCTCTGTTTCAGCCCCTCTGTTTCAGCCCCTCTGTTTCAGCCCCTCTGTTTCATCCCCTCTGTTTCTCGCCCTCTGTTTCACCCCTCTGTTTCTTGCCCTCTGTTTCAGCCCCTCTGTTTCAGCCCCTCTGTTTCAGCCCCTCTCTTTCAGCCCCTATGTTTCAGCCCCTCTGTTTCAGCCCCTCTGTTTCTCGCCATGTTTCAGCCACTCTGTTTCTCGCCCTCTGTTTCAGCCCCTCTGTTTCAGCCCCTCTGTTTCAGCCCCTCTGTTTCTCACCCATTGTTTCAGCCCCTCTGTTTCTCGCCCTCTGTTTCAGCCCCTCTGTTTCTCGCCCTCTGTTTCTGCCACTCTGTTTCTCGCCCTCTGTTTCAGCCCCTCTGTTTCTCACCCTCTGTTTCAGCCCCTCTGTTTCTCGCCCTCTGTTTCAGCCTCTCTGTTTCTCGCCCTCTGTTTCAGCCCCTCTGTTTCAGCCCCTCTGTTTCAGACCCTCTGTTTCTCGCCCTCTGTTTCAGCCCCTCAGTTTCTCGCCCTCTGTTTCAGCCCCTCTGTTTCAGCCCCTCTGTTTCAGCCCCTCTGTTTCTCGCCATGTTTCAGCCACTCTGTTTCTCGCCCTCTGTTTCAGCCACTCTGTTTCTCGCCCTCTGTATCAGCCACTTTGTTTCAGCCCCTCTGTTTCAGCCCCTCTGTTTCAGCCCCTCTGTTTCTCGCCCTCTGTTTCTCGCCCTCTGTTTCAGCCCCTCTGATTCAGACCCTCTGTTTCAACCCCTCTGATTCAGCCCCTCTGATTCAGCCTCACTCATTCAGCCCCTATGTTTCAGCCCCTCTGTTTCTCGCCCTCTGTTTCAGCCCCTCTGTTTCTCCCCCTCTGTTTCAGCCCCTCTGTTTCTCGCCCTCTGTTTCAGCCCCTCTGTTTCTTGCCCTCTGTTTCAGCCTCTCTGTTTCTCGCCCTCTGTTTCAGCCTCTCTGTTTCTCGCCCTCTGTTTCAGCCCCTCTGTTTCAGCCCCTCTGTTTCAGCCCCTCTGTTTCTCGCCCTCTGTTTCAGCCCCTCTGTTTCTCGCCCTCTGTTTCAGACCCTCTGTTTCTCGCCCTCTGTTTCAGCCCCTCTGTTTCAGCCCCTCTGTTTCAGCCCCTCTGTTTCTCGCCATGTTTCAGCCACTCTGTTTCTCGCCCTCTGTTTCAGCCCCTCTGTTTCTCGCCCTCTGTATCAGCCGCTTTGTTTCAGCCCCTCTGTTTCAGCCCCTCTGTTTCAGCCCCTCTGTTTCTCGCCCTCTGTTTCTTGCCCTCTGTTTCAGCCCCTCTGTTTCAGCTCCTCTGATCCAGCCCCTCTGTTTCTCGCCCACTGTTTCAGCCCCACTGTTTCAGCCCTTCTGTTTCAGCCACTCAGTTTCAGCCCCTCTGTTTCTTGCCCTCTCTTTCAGCCCTCTGTTTCTCGCCCTCTGTTTCAGCCCCTCTGTTTCTCGCCATCTGTTTCAGCCCCTCTGTTTCAGCCCCTCTGTTTCAGCCCCTCTGTTTCAGCTCCTCTGATTCAGCCCCGCTGATTCAGCCGCTCTGTTTCACGCCCTCTGTTTCAGCCCCTCTGTTTCAGCCCTTCTGTTTCAGCCACTCAGTTTCAGCCCCTCTGTTTCTTGCCCTCTGTTTCAGCCCCTCTGTTTCTCGCCCTCTGTTTCAGCCCCTCTGTTTCTCGCCATCTGTTTCAGCCCCTCTGTTTCTCGCACTCTGTTTCAGCCACTCTGTTTCTCGCCCTCTGTTTCAGCCCCTCTGATTCAGCCCCTCTGTTTCAGCCCCTCTGTTTCAGCATCTCTGTTTCCCGCCCTCTGTTTCAGCCCCTCTGTTTCTCACCCTCTGTTTCAGCCCCTCTGTTTCTCGCCCTCTGTTTCAGCCTTTCTGTTTCTCGCCCTCTGTTTCAGCCCCTCTGATTCAGCCCCTCTGTTTCTCGCGCTCTGTTTCAGCCCCTTTGTTTCTCGCCCTCAGTTTCAGCCCCTCTATTTCTCGCCCTCTGTTTCAGCCCCTCTATTTCTCGCCCTCTGTTTCAGCCCCTCTGTTTCAGCCCCACTGTTTCAGCCCCTCTGTTTCAGCCCCTCTGTTTCTCGCCCTCTGTTTCAGCCCCTCTGTTTCTCGCCCTCTGTTTCAGCCCCTCTGTTTCAGCCCCTCTGTTCCTCGCCCTCTGTTTCAGCCCCTCTGTTTCTCGCCCTCTGTTTCAGCTCCTCTGTTTCAGCCTCTCTGTTTCAGCCCCTCTGTTTCTCGCATCTCTGATTAAGCCCCTCTGTTTCTTGCCCTCTGTTTCAGCCCCTCTGTTTCTCGACCGCTGTTTCAGCCTCTCTGTTTCTCGCCCTCTGTTTCAGCCCCTCTGTTTCAGCCCCTCTGTTTCAGCCCCTCTGTTTCTCGCCCTCTGTTTCAGCCCCTCTGTTTCTCGCCCTAAGTTTCAGACCCTCTGTTTCTCGCACTCTGTGTCAGCCCCTCTGATTCAGCCCCTCTGTTGCAGCCCCTCTGATTCAGCCCCTCTGTTTCAGCCCCTCTATTTCAGCCCCTCTGTTTCAGCCCCTCTGTTTCATCCCCTCAGTTTCTCGCCCTCTGTTTCTCACCCTCTGTTTCTCGCCCTCTGTTTCAGCCCCTCTGTTCTTTGCCCTCTGTTTCAGGCCCTCTGTTTCTCGCCCTCTGTTTCTCACCCTCTGTTTCTCGCCCTCTGTTTCAGCCCCTCTGTTTTTTGCCCTCTGTTTCAGCCCGTCTGTTTCAGCCCCTCTGTTTCAGTCCCTCTGTTTCTCGCCCTCTGTTTCAGCCCCTCTGTTTCTCGCCCTCTGTTTCACCCCCTCTGTTTCTCGCCCGCTGTTTCAACCTCTCTGTTTCTCGACCTCTGTTTCAGCCCCTCTGATTCAGCCCCTCTGTTTCAGCCCCTCTGATTCAGCCCCTCTGTTTCAGCTCCTCTGATTCAGCCCCTCGGATTCAGCCCCTCTGTTTCAGACCCTCTGTTTCAGCCCCTCTGTTTCAGCCCCTCTCTTTCTCGCCCTCTGTTTCAGCCCCTCTGATTCAGACCCTCTGTTTCAACCCCTCTGATTCAGCCCCTCTGTTTCAGCCCCTCTGAATCAGCCCCTCAAATTCAGCCCCTCTGTTTCACGCCCTCTGTTTCAGCCCCTCAGTTTCTCGCCCTCTGTTTCAGCCCCGCTGATTCAGCCCCTCTGTTTCAGCCCCTCTGAATCAGCCCGTCTGATTCAGCCCCTCTGTTTCAGACCCTCTGTTTCAGCCCCTCTGTTTCAGCCCCTCTGTTTCTCGCCCTCTGTTTCAGCCCCTCTATTTCTCGCCCTCTGTTTCAGCCCCTCTGATTCAGACCCTCTGTTTCAACACCTCTGATTCAGCCCCTCTGATTTAGCCCCTCTGATTCAGCCCCTCTGTTTTTCGCCCTCTGTTTCAGCCCTTCTGTTTCAGCCCCTCTGTTTCTTGCCCTCTGTTTCAGCCCCTCTGTTTCTCGCCCTCTGTTTTAGCCCCTCTGATTCAGCCCCTCTGTTTCAGCCCCTCTGATTCAGCCCCTCTGATTTAGCCCTCTGATTCAGCCACTCTGTTTCTCGCCCTCTGTTTCAGCCCCTCTGTTTCAGCACCTCTGTTTCAGCCCCTCTGTTTCAGCCACCCATTTTCAGCCCCTCTGTTTCAGCCCCTCTGTTTCAGCCCCTCTGTTTCACTCCCTGTGTTTTTCGCCTTCTGTTTCAGCCCCTCTGTTTTTCGCCCTCTTTTTCAGCCCCTCTGTTTCAGCCCTCTGTTTCAGCCAATCTGTTTCTCACCCTCTGTTTCAGCCCCTCTGATTCAGCCCCTCTGTTTCTCGCCCTCTGTTTCAGCCCCTCTGATTCGCGCCCTCTGTTTCAGCCCCTCTGTTTCTCAACGTCTGTTTCAGCCCCTCTGATTCAGCCCCTCTGTTTCTCGCCCTCTGTTTCAGCCCCTCTGTTTCTCGACCTCTGTTTCAGCCCCTCTGTTTCTCGCCCTCTGTTTCAGCCCCTCTGTTTCTTGCCCTCTGTTTCAGCCCCTCTGTTTCTCGCCCTCTGTTTCAGCCCCTCTGTTTCAGCCGCTCTGTTTCTCGCCCTCTGTTTCTGCCCCTCTGTTTCTCGCCCTCTGTTTCAGCCCCTCAGTCTCTCGCCCTCTGTTTCAGCCCCGCTGATTCAGCCCCTCTTTTTCAGCCCCTCTGAATCAGCCCCTCTGATTCAGCCCGTCTGTTTCAGACCCTCTGTTTCAGCCCCTCTGTTTCTTCCCCTCTGTTTCTCGCCCTCTGTTTCAGCCCCTATGTTTCTCGCCCTCTGTTTCAGCCCCTCTGTTTCTCGCCCTCTGTTTCAGCCCCTATGTTTCTCGCCCTCTGTTTCAGCCCCTCTGTTTCTCGCCCTCTGTTTCAGCCCCTCTGATTCAGACCCTCTGTTTCAACCCCTCTGATTCAGCCCCTCTGATTTAGCCCCTCTGATTCAGCCCCTCTGTTTCTCGCCCTCTGTTTCAGCCCCTCTGTTTCAGCCCCTCTGTTTCAGCCCCTCTGTTTCTCGCCCTCTGTTTCAGCCCCTCTGTTTCTCGCCCTCTGTTTCAGACCCTCTTTTTCTCGCCCTCTGTTTCAGCCCCTCTGTTTCAGCCCCTCTGTTTCAGCCCCTCTGTTTCTCGCCATGTTTCAGCCACTCTGTTTCTCGCCCTCTGTTTCAGCCCCTCTGTTTCTCGCCCTCTGTATCAGCCGCTTTGTTTCAGCCCCTCTGTTTCAGCCCCTCTGTTTCAGCCCCTCTGTTTCTCGCCCTCTGTTTCTTGCCCTCTGTTTCAGCCCCTCTGTTTCAGCTCCTCTGATCCAGCCCCTCTGTTTCTCGCCCTCTGTTTCAGCCCCACTGTTTCAGCCCTTCTGTTTCAGCCACTCAGTTTCAGCCCCTCTGTTTCTTGCCCTCTCTTTCAGCCCTCTGTTTCTCGCCCTCTGTTTCAGCCCCTCTGTTTCTCGCCATCTGTTTCAGCCCCTCTGTTTCAGCCCGTCTGTTTCAGCCCCTCTGTTTCAGCTCCTCTGATTCAGCCCCGCTGATTCAGCCGCTCTGTTTCACGCCCTCTGTTTCAGCCCCTCTGTTTCAGCCCTTCTGTTTCAGCCACTCAGTTTCAGCCCCTCTGTTTCTTGCCCTCTGTTTCAGCCACTCTGTTTCTCGCCCTCTGTTTCAGCCCCTCTGTTTCTCGCCATCTGTTTCAGCCCCTCTGTTTTTCGCACTCTGTTTCAGCCACTCTGTTTCTCGCCCTCTGTTTCAGCCCCTCTGATTCAGCCCCTCTGATTCAGCCCCTCTCTTTCAGCCCCTCTGTTTCTCGCCCTCTGTTTCAGCCTTTCTGTTTCTCGCCCTCTGTTTCAGCCCCTCTGATTCAGCCCCTCTGTTTCTCGCGCTCTGTTTCAGCCCCTTTGTTTCTCGCCCTCAGTTTCAGCCCCTCTATTTCTCGCCCTCTGTTTCAGCCCCTCTATTTCTCGCCCTCTGTTTAAGCCCCTCTGTTTCAGCCCCACTGTTTCAGCCCCTCTGTTTCAGCCCCTCTGTTTCTCGCCCTCTGTTTCAGCCCCTCTGTTTCTCGCCCTCTGTTTCAGCGCCTCTGTTTCAGCCCCTCTGTTTCTCGCCCTCTGTTTCAGCCCCTCTGTTTCTCGCCCTCTGTTTCAGCCCCTCTGTTTCAGCCCCTCTGTTTCAGCCCCTCTGTTTCAGTACCCTCTGTTTCTCGCCCTCTGTTTCAGCCCCTCTGATTCAGACCCTCTGTTTCAGCCCCTCTGTTTCAGCCCCTCTGTTTCTGCCCGTCTGTTTCTCGCCCTCTGTTTCAGCCCCGCCGTTTCTCGCCGTCTGTTTCAGCCCCTCTGATTCAGCCCCTCTGTTTCAGTCCCTCTGATTCAGCCCCTCAGATTCAGCCTCTCTGATTCAGCACCACTGTTTCTCACCCTCTGTTTCAGCCCCTCTTTTTCAGCACCTCTGTTTAAGCCCCTCTGTTTCTCACCCTCTGTTTCAGCCCCTCTGATTCAGCCCCTCTAATTCAGCCCCTCTGAATCAGCCCCTCTGAATCAGCCCCTCTGTTTCAGCCCCTCTGTTTCAGCCCCTTTGTTTCTGCCATTCTGTTTCAGCCCCGCTGTTTCTCGCCGTCTGTTTCAGCCCCTCTGTTTCAGCCCCTCTGTTTCAGCTCCTCTGATTCAGCCCCGCTGATTCAGCCGCTCTGTTTCACGCCCTCTGTTTCAGCCCCTCTGTTTCAGCCCTTCTGTTTCAGCCACTCAGTTTCAGCCCCTCTGTTTCTTGCCCTCTGTTTCAGCCACTCTGTTTCTCGCCCTCTGTTTCAGCCCCTCTGTTTCTCGCCATCTGTTTCAGCCCCTCTGTTTCTCGCACTCTGTTTCAGCCACTCTGTTTCTCGCCCTCTGTTTCAGCCCCTCTGATTCAGCCCCTCTGATTCAGCCCCTCTGTTTCAGCCCCTCTGTTTCTCGCCCTCTGTTTCAGCCTTTCTGTTTCTCGCCCTCTGTTTCAGCCCCTCTGATTCAGCCCCTCTGTTTCTCGCGCTCTGTTTCAGCCCCTTTGTTTCTCGCCCTCAGTTTCAGCCCCTCTATTTCTCGGCCTCTGTTTCAGCCCCTCTATTTCTCGCCCTCTGTTTCAGCCCCTCTGTTTCAGCCCCACTGTTTCAGCCCCTCTGTTTCAGCCCCTCTGTTTCTCGCCCTCTGTTTCAGCCCCTCTGTTTCTCGCCCTCTGTTTCAGCCCCTCTGTTTCAGCCCCTCTGTTTCTCGCCCTCTGTTTCAGCCCCTCTGTTTCTCGCCCTCTGTTTCAGCCCCTCTGTTTCAGCCCCTCTGTTTCAGCCCCTCTGTTTCAGTACCCTCTGTTTCTCGCCCTCTGTTTCAGCCCCTCTGATTCACACCCTCTGTTTCAGCCCCTCTGTTTCAGCCCCTCTGTTTCTGCCCCTCTGTTTCTCGCCCTCTGTTTCAGCCCCGCCGTTTCTCGCCGTCTGTTTCAGCCCCTCTGATTCAGCCCCTCTGTTTCAGTCCCTCTGATTCAGCCCCTCAGATTCAGCCTCTCTGATTCAGCCCCACTGTTTCTCACCCTCTGTTTCAGCCCCTCTTTTTCAGCACCTCTGTTTCAGCCCCTCTGTTTCTCACCCTCTGTTTCAGCCCCTCTGATTCAGCCCCTCTAATTCAGCCCCTGTGAATCAGCCCCTCTGAATCAGCCCCTCTGTTTCAGCCCCTCTGTTTCAGCCCCTTTGTTTCTGCCATTCTGTTTCAGCACCGCTGTTTCTCGCCGTCTGTTTCAGCCCCTCTGATTCAGCCCCTCTGTTTCTGTCCCTCTGATTCAGCCCCTCAGATTCAGGCTCTCTGATTCAGCCCCACTGTTTCTCGCCCTCTGTTTCAGCCCCTCTTTTTCAGCCCCTCTGTTTCAGCCCATCTGTTTCTCACCCTCTGTTTCAGCCCCTCTGATTCAGCCCCTCTGATTCAGCCCCTCTGTTTCAGCCCCTCTGTTTTTCGCCCTCTGTTTCAGCACAACTGTTTTTCGCCCTCTGTTTCAGCCCCTCTGTTTCTCGCCCTCTGTATCAGCCTCTCTGTTTCAGCCCCTCTGTTTCAGCCCCTCTGTTTCAGCTCTCTGTTTCTCGCCCTCTGTTTCAGCCGCTCTGTTTCAGCCCTACTGTTTCAGCGCCTCTGTTTCAGCCCCTCTGTTTCTCGCCCTCTGTTTCAGCCCCACTGTTTCTCGCCCTCTTTTTCAGCCCCTCTGTTTCAGCCCCTCTGTTTCTGCCCCTCTGTTTCACGCCCTCGGTTTCAGCCCCTCTGTTTCTCGCCCTCTGTTTCTGCCCCTCTGATTTAGCCCCTCTGTTTCAGCCCCTCTGTTTCAGCCCCTCTGTTTCTCGCCCTCTGTTTCAGCCCCTCTGTTTCGCGCTCTCTGCTTCAGCCCCTCTGTTTCAGCCCCTCTGTTTATCGCCCTCTGTTTCTGCCCCTCTGTTTCTCGCCCTCTGTTTCAGACCCTCTGATTCAGCGCCTCTGTTTCAGCCCCTCTGTTTCGCGCCCTCTGTTTCAGCCCCTCTGTTTCTCGCCCTCTGTTTCAGCCCCTCTGTTTCTCGCCCTCTGTTTCAGCCCCTCTGTTTCAGCCCCTCTGTTTCAGCCCCTCTGTTTCTCGCCCTCTGTTTCAGCCCCTCTGTTTCTCAACCTCTGTTTCAGCCCCTCTGTTTCTCGCCCTCTGTTTCAACCTCTCTGTTTCTGGCCCTCTGTTTCAGCCCTTCTGTTTCAGCCGCTCCGTTTCAGCCCCTCTGTTTCAGCCCCTCTGTTTCTCGCCCGCTGTTTCAGCCTCTGTTTCTCGCCCTCTATTTCAGCCCCTCTGTTTCTCGCCCTCTGTATCAGTCCCTCTGATTCAGCCCCTCTGTTTCAGCCCCTCTGTTTCAGACCCTCTGTTTTTCGCCCGCTGTTTCTGCCCCTCTGTTTCTCGCCCTCTGTTTCAGCCCCTCAGTTTCTCGCCCTCTGTTCCAGCCCCGCTGATTCAGCCCCTCTGTTTCAGCCCCTCTGAATCAGCCCCTCTGATTCAGCCCCTCTGTTTCAGACCCTCTGTTTCAGCCCCTCTGTTTCAGCCCCTCTGTTTCTCGCCCTCTGTTTCAGCCCCTCTGATTCAGACCCTCTGTTTCAACCCCTCTGATTCAGCCCAACTGGTTAAGCCCCTCTGATTCAGCCCCTCTGTTTCTCGCCCTCTGTTTCAGCCCCTCTGATTCAGCCCCTCTGTTTCAGCCCCTCTGATTCAGCCCCTCTGTTTCAGCCCCTCTATTTCAGCCCCTCTGTTTCAGCCCCTCTGTTTCAGCCCCACTGTTTCAGCCCCTCTGTTTCAGCCCCTCTGTTTCTCGCCCTCTGTTTCAGCCCCTCTGTTTCTCGCCCTCTGTTTCAGCCCCTCTGTTTCAGCCCCTCTGTTTCTCGCCCTCTGTTTCAGCCCCTCTGTTTCTCGCCCTCTGTTTCAGCCCCTCTGTTTCAGCCCCTCTGTTTCAGCCCCTCTGTTTCAGTACCCTCTGTTTCTCGCCCTCTGTTTCAGCCCCTCTGATTCACACCCTCTGTTTCAGCCCCTCTGTTTCAGCCCCTCTGTTTCTGCCCCTCTGTTTCTCGCCCTCTGTTTCAGCCCCGCCGTTTCTCGCCGTCTGTTTCAGCCCCTCTGATTCAGCCCCTCTGTTTCAGTCCCTCTGATTCAGCCCCTCAGATTCAGCCTCTCTGATTCAGCCCCACTGTTTCTCACCCTCTGTTTCAGCCCCTCTTTTTCAGCACCTCTGTTTCAGCCCCTCTGTTTCTCACCCTCTGTTTCAGCCCCTCTGATTCAGCCCCTCTAATTCAGCCCCTGTGAATCAGCCCCTCTGAATCAGCCCCTCTGTTTCAGCCCCTCTGTTTCAGCCCCTTTGTTTCTGCCATTCTGTTTCAGCACCGCTGTTTCTCGCCGTCTGTTTCAGCCCCTCTGATTCAGCCCCTCTGTTTCTGTCCCTCTGATTCAGCCCCTCAGATTCAGGCTCTCTGATTCAGCCCCACTGTTTCTCGCCCTCTGTTTCAGCCCCTCTTTTTCAGCCCCTCTGTTTCAGCCCATCTGTTTCTCACCCTCTGTTTCAGCCCCTCTGATTCAGCCCCTCTGATTCAGCCCCTCTGTTTCAGCCCCTCTGTTTTTCGCCCTCTGTTTCAGCACAACTGTTTTTCGCCCTCTGTTTCAGCCCCTCTGTTTCTCGCCCTCTGTATCAGCCTCTCTGTTTCAGCCCCTCTGTTTCAGCCCCTCTGTTTCAGCTCTCTGTTTCTCGCCCTCTGTTTCAGCCGCTCTGTTTCAGCCCTACTGTTTCAGCGCCTCTGTTTCAGCCCCTCTGTTTCTCGCCCTCTGTTTCAGCCCCACTGTTTCTCGCCCTCTTTTTCAGCCCCTCTGTTTCAGCCCCTCTGTTTCTGCCCCTCTGTTTCACGCCCTCGGTTTCAGCCCCTCTGTTTCTCGCCCTCTGTTTCTGCCCCTCTGATTTAGCCCCTCTGTTTCAGCCCCTCTGTTTCAGCCCCTCTGTTTCTCGCCCTCTGTTTCAGCCCCTCTGTTTCGCGCTCTCTGCTTCAGCCCCTCTGTTTCAGCCCCTCTGTTTATCGCCCTCTGTTTCTGCCCCTCTGTTTCTCGCCCTCTGTTTCAGACCCTCTGATTCAGCGCCTCTGTTTCAGCCCCTCTGTTTCGCGCCCTCTGTTTCAGCCCCTCTGTTTCTCGCCCTCTGTTTCAGCCCCTCTGTTTCTCGCCCTCTGTTTCAGCCCCTCTGTTTCAGCCCCTCTGTTTCAGCCCCTCTGTTTCTCGCCCTCTGTTTCAGCCCCTCTGTTTCTCAACCTCTGTTTCAGCCCCTCTGTTTCTCGCCCTCTGTTTCAACCTCTCTGTTTCTGGCCCTCTGTTTCAGCCCTTCTGTTTCAGCCGCTCCGTTTCAGCCCCTCTGTTTCAGCCCCTCTGTTTCTCGCCCGCTGTTTCAGCCTCTGTTTCTCGCCCTCTATTTCAGCCCCTCTGTTTCTCGCCCTCTGTATCAGTCCCTCTGATTCAGCCCCTCTGTTTCAGCCCCTCTGTTTCAGACCCTCTGTTTTTCGCCCGCTGTTTCTGCCCCTCTGTTTCTCGCCCTCTGTTTCAGCCCCTCAGTTTCTCGCCCTCTGTTCCAGCCCCGCTGATTCAGCCCCTCTGTTTCAGCCCCTCTGAATCAGCCCCTCTGATTCAGCCCCTCTGTTTCAGACCCTCTGTTTCAGCCCCTCTGTTTCAGCCCCTCTGTTTCTCGCCCTCTGTTTCAGCCCCTCTGATTCAGACCCTCTGTTTCAACCCCTCTGATTCAGCCCCACTGGTTAAGCCCCTCTGATTCAGCCCCTCTGTTTCTCGCCCTCTGTTTCAGCCCCTCTGATTCAGCCCCTCTGTTTCAGCCCCTCTGATTCAGCCCCTCTGTTTCAGCCCCTCTATTTCAGCCCCTCTGTTTCAGCCCCTCTGTTTCAGGCTCTCTGTTTCAGCCCGTCTGTTTCTTCCCCTCTGTTTCAGCCCCTCTGTTTCTCGCACTCTGTTTCTCGCCCGCTGTTTCAGTCCCTTAGTTTCTCGCCCACTGTTTCAGCCCCTCTGTTTCAGCCCCTCTGATTCAGCCCCTCTGATTCAGCCCCTCTGTTTCTCGCCCTCTGAATCAGCCCCTCTGTTTCAGCCCCTCTGATTCAGCCCCTCTGATTCAGCCCCTCTGTTTCAGCCCCTCTGTTTCTCGCCCTCTGTTTCAGTCCCTCTGTTTCTCGCCCTCAGTTTCAGCCCCGCTGATTCAGCCCCTCTGTTTCAGCCCCTCTGAATCAGCCCCTCTGATTCAGCCCCTCTGATTCAGCCCCTCTGTTTCTCACCCTCTGTTTCAGCCCCTCTGATTCAGCCCCTCTAATTCAGCCCCTCTGAATCAGCCCCTCTGAATCAGCCCCTCTGTTTCAGCCCCTCTGTTTCAGCCCCTTTGTTTCTGCCATTCTGTTTCAGCCCCGCTGTTTCTCGCCGTCTGTTTCAGCCCCTCTGATTCAGCCCCTCTGTTTCTGTCCCTCTGATTCAGCCCCTCAGATTCAGGCTCTCTGATTCAGCCCCACTGTTTCTCGCCCTCTGTTTCAGCCCCTCTTTTTCAGCCCCTCTGTTTCAGCCCATCTGTTTCTCACCCTCTGTTTCAGCCCCTCTGATTCAGCCCCTCTGATTCAGCCCCTCTGTTTCAGCCCCTCTGTTTTTCGCCCTCTGTTTCAGCACAACTGTTTTTCGCCCTCTGTTTCAGCCCCTCTGTTTCTCGCCCTCTGTATCAGCCTCTCTGTTTCAGCCCCTCTGTTTCAGCCCCTCTGTTTCAGCTCTCTGTTTCTCGCCCTCTGTTTCAGCCGCTCTGTTTCAGCCCTACTGTTTCAGCGCCTCTGTTTCAGCCCCTCTGTTTCTCGCCCTCTGTTTCAGCCCCACTGTTTCTCGCCCTCTTTTTCAGCCCCTCTGTTTCAGCCCCTCTGTTTCTGCCCCTCTGTTTCTCGCCCTCGGTTTCAGCCCCTCTGTTTCTCGCCCTCTGTTTCTGCCCCTCTGATTTAGCCCCTCTGTTTCAGCCCCTCTGTTTCAGCCCCTCTGTTTCTCGCCCTCTGTTTCAGCCCCTCTGTTTCGCGCTCTCTGCTTCAGCCCCTCTGTTTCAGCCCCTCTGTTTATCGCCCTCTGTTTCTGCCCCTCTGTTTCTCGCCCTCTGTTTCAGACCCTCTGATTCAGCACCTCTGTTTCAGCCCCTCGGTTTCGCGCCCTCAATTTCAGCCCCTCTGTTTCTCGCCCTCTGTTTCAGCCCCTCTGTTTCTCGCCCTCTGTTTCAGCCCCTCTGTTTCAGCCCCTCTGTTTCAGCCCCTCTGTTTCTCGCCCTCTGTTTCAGCCCCTCTGTTTCTCAACCTCTGTTTCAGCCCCTCTGTTTCTCGCCCTCTGTTTCAGCCTCTCTGTTTCTGGCCCTCTGTTTCAGCCCCTCTGTTTCAGCCGCTCTGTTTCAGCCCCTCTGTTTCAGCCCCTCTGTTTCTCGCCCGCTGTTTCAGCCTCTGTTTCTCGCCCTCTATTTCAGCCCCTCTGTTTCTCGCCCTCTGTATCAGTCCCTCTGATTCAGCCCCTCTGTTTCAGCCCCTCTGTTTCAGACCCTCTGTTTTTCGCCCGCTGTTTCTGCCCCTCTGTTTCTCGCCCTCTGTTTCAGCCCCTCAGTTTCTCGCCCTCTGTTCCAGCCCCGCTGATTCAGCCCCTCTGTTTCAGCCCCTCTGAATCAGCCCCTCTGATTCAGCCCCTCTGTTTCAGACCCTCTGTTTCAGCCCCTCTGTTTCAGCCCCTCTGTTTCTCGCCCTCTGTTTCAGCCCCTCTGATTCAGACCCTCTGTTTCAACCCCTCTGATTCAGCCCCACTGGTTAAGCCCCTCTGATTCAGCCCCTCTGTTTCTCGCCCTCTGTTTCAGCCCCTCTGATTCAGCCCCTCTGTTTCAGCCCCTCTGATTCAGCCCCTCTGTTTCAGCCCCTCTATTTCAGCCCCTCTGTTTCAGCCCCTCTGTTTCAGGCTCTCTGTTTCAGCCCGTCTGTTTCAGCCCCTCTGTTTCAGCCCCTCTGTTTCTCGCACTCTGTTTCTCGCCCGCTGTTTCAGTCCCTTAGTTTCTCGCCCACTGTTTCAGCCCCTCTGTTTCAGCCCCTCTGATTCAGCCCCTCTGATTCAGCCCCTCTGTTTCTCGCCCTCTGAATCAGCCCCTCTGTTTCAGCCCCTCTGATTCAGCCCCTCTGATTCAGCCCCTCTGTTTCATCCCCTCTGTTTCTCGCCCTCTGTTTCAGTCGCTCTGTTTCTCGCCCTCAGTTTCAGCCCCGCTGATTCAGCCCCTCTGTTTCAGCCCCTCTGAATCAGCCCCTCTGATTCAGCCCCTCTGATTCAGCCCCTCTGTTTCAGACCCTCTGTTTCAGCCCCTCTGTTTCAGCCCCTCTGTTTCTCGCCCTCTGTTTCAGCCCCTCTGATTCAGACCCTCTGTTTCAACCCCTCTGATTCAGCCCCTCTGATTTAGCCCCTCTGATTCAGCCCCTCTGTTTCTCGCCCTCTGTTTCAGCCCTTCTGTTTCAGCACCTCTGTTTCAGCCCCTCTGTTTCTTGCCCTCTGTTTCAGCCCCTCTGATTCAACCCCTCTGTTTCAGCCCCTCTGATTCAGCCCCTCTGATTTAGCCCTCTGATTCAGCCCCTCTGTTTCTCGCCCTCTGTTTCAGCCACTCTGTTTCTCGCCCTCTGTTTCAGCCCCTCTGTTTCTCACCCTCTGTTTCAGCCCCTCTGATTCAGCCCCTCTGTTTCTCGCCCTCTGTTTCAGCCCCTCTGTTTCTCGCCCTCTGTTTCAGCCCCTCTGTTTCTCGCCCTCTGTTTCAGCCCCACTGTTTCACCCCCTCTGTTTCAGCCCCTCTGATTCAGCCCCTCTGTTTCAGCCCCTCTGATTCAGCCCCTCTGATTTAGCCCTCTGTTTCAGCCCCTCTGTTTCTCGCCCTCTGTTTCAGCCCCTCTGTTTCGCGCTCTCTGCTTCAGCCCCTCTGTTTCAGCCCCTCTGTTTATCGCCCTCTTTTTCTGCCCCTCTGTTTCTCGCCCTCTGTTTCAGCCCCTCTGATTCAGCACCGCTGTTTCAGCCCCTCTGAATCAGCCCCTCTGATTCAGCCCCTCTGTTTCTCGCCCTCTGTTTCAGCCCCTCTGTTTCTCGCCCTCTGTTTCAGCCCCTCTGTTTCAGCCCCTCTGTTTCAGCCCCTCTGTTTCTCGCCCTCTGTTTCAGCCCCTCTGTTTCTGAACCTCTGTTTCAGCCCCTCTGTTTCTCGCCCGCTGTTTCAGCCTCTCAGTTTCTCGCCCTCTGTTTCAGCCCCTCTGTTTCTCGCCCTCTGTATCAGTCCCTCTGATTCAGCCCCTCTGTTTCAGCCCCTCTGTTTCAGACCCTCTGTTTCTCGCCCGCTGTTTCTGCCCCTCTGTTTCTCGCCCTCTGTTTCAGCCCCTCAGTTTCTCGCCCTCTGTTTCAGCCCCTCTGTTTCTCGCCCTCTGTATCAGTCCCTCTGATTCAGCCCCTCTGTTTCAGCCCCTCTGTTTCAGACCCTCTGTTTCAGCCCCTCTGTTTCAGCCCCTCTGTTTCTCGCCCTCTGTTTCAGCCCCTCTGTTTCAGACCCTCTGTTTCAACCCCTCTGATTCAGCCCCTCTGATTTAGCCCCTCTGATTCAGCCCCTCTGTTTGTCGCCGTCTGTTTCAGCCCCTCTGATTCAGCCCCTCTGTTTCAACCCCTCTGATTCAGCCGCTCTGTTTCAGCCCCTCTATTTCAGCCCCTCTGTTTCAGCTCCTCTGTTTCAGGCTCTCTGTTTCTGCCCATCTGTTTCAGCCCCTCTGTTTCAGCCCCTCTGTTTCTCGCACTCTGTTTCTCGCCCGCTGTTTCAGTCAATAGTTTCTCGCCCACTGTTTCAGCCCCTCTGTTTCAGCCCCTCTGATTCAGCCCCTCTGTTTCAGCCCCTCTGTTTCTCGCCCTCTGTTTCAGCCCCTCTGTTTCAGCCCCTCTGATTCAGCCCCTCTGTTTCAGACCCTCTGTTTCTCACCCTCTTTTCAGTCCCTCTGTTTCTCGCCCTCTGTTTCAGCCCTGCTGATTCAGCCCCTCTGTTTCAGCACCTCTGATTCAGCCCCTCTGATTCAGCCCCTCTGTTTCAGACCCTCTGTTTCAGCCCCTCTGTTTCAGCCCCTCTGTTTCTCGCCCTCTGTTTCAGCCCCTCTATTTCTCCCCCTCTGTTTCAGCCCCTCTGATTTAGCCCCTCTTAATCAGCCCCTCTGATTCAGCCCCTCTGTTTCTCACCCTCTGTTTCAGCCCCTCTGAATCAGACCCTCTGATTCAGCCCCTCTGTTTCAGACCCTCTGTTTCAGCCCCTCTGTTTCAGCCCCTCTGTTTCTCGCCCTCTGTTTCAGCCCCTCTGATTCAGGCCCTTTGGTTCAACCCCTCTGATTCAGCCCCACTGGTTAAGCCCCTCTGATTCAGCCCCTCTGTTTCTCGCCCTCTGTTTCAGCCCCTCTGATTCAGCCCCTCTGTTTCAGCCCCTCTGATTCAGCCCCTCTGTTTCAGCCCCTCTATTTCAGCCCCTCTGTTTCTCGCACTCTGTTTCTCGCCCGCTGTTTCAGTCCCTTAGTTTCTCGCCCACTGTTTCAGCCCCTCTGTTTCAGCCCCTCTGATTCAGCCCCTCTGATTCAGCCCCTCTGTTTCTCGCCCGCTGTTTCAGTCCCTTAGTTTCTCGCCCACTGTTTCAGCCCCTCTGTTTCAGCCCCTCTGATTCAGCCCCTCTGATTCAGCCCCTCTGTTTCAGCCCCTCTGTTTCTCGCCCTCTGTTTCAGTCCCTCTGTTTCTCGCCCTCTGTTTCAGCCCCGCTGATTCAGCCCCTCTGTTTCAGCCCCTCTGATTCAGCCCCTCTGATTCAGCCCCTCTGATTCAGCCCCTCTGTTTCAGTCCCTCTGTTTCAGCCCCTCTGTTTCTCGCCCTCTGTTTAAGCCCCTCTATTTCTCGCCCTCTGTTTCAGCCCCTCTGATTCAGACCCTCTGTTTCAACCCCTCTGATTCAGCCCCTCTGATTTAGCCCCTCTGATTCAGCCCCTCTGTTTCTCGCCCTCTGTTTCAGCCCTTCTGTTTCAGCACCTCTGTTTCAGCCCCTCTGTTTCTCGCCCACTGTTTCAGCCCCTCTGATTCAGCCCCTCTGTTTCAGCCCTCTGATTCAGCCCCTCTGATTTAGCCCTCTGATTCAGCCCCTCTGTTTCTCGCCCTCTGTTTCAGCCCCTCTGTTTCTCGCCCTCTGTTTCAGCCCCTCTGTTTCTCACCCTCTGTTTCAGCCCCTCTGATTCAGCCCCTCTGTTTCTCGCCCTCTGTTTCAGCCCCTCTGTTTCTCGCCCTCTGTTTCAGCCCCTCTGTTTCTCGCCCTCTGTTTCAGCCCCACTGTTTCAGCCCCTCTGTTTCAGCCCCTCTGATTCAGCCCCTCTGTTTCAGCCCCTCTGATTCAGCCCCTCTGATTTAGCCCTCTGTTTCAGCCCCTCTGTTTCTCGCCCTCTGTTTCAGCCCCTCTGTTTCGCGCTCTCTGCTTCAGCCCCTCTGTTTCAGCCCCTCTGTTTATCGCCCTCTGTTTCTGCCCCTCTGTTTCTCGCCCTCTGTTTCAGCCCCTCTGATTCAGCACCTCTGTTTCAGCCCCTCTGAATCAGCCCCTCTGATTCAGCCCCTCTGTTTCTCGCCCTCTGTTTCAGCCCCTCTGTTTCTCGCCCTCTTTTTCAGCCCCTCTGTTTCAGCCCCTCTGTTTCAGCCCCTCTGTTTCTCGCCCTCTGTTTCAGCCCCTCTGTTTCTCAACCTCTGTTTCTGCGCCTCTGTTTCTCGCCCTCTGTTTCAGCCTCTCTGTTTCTCGCCCTCTGTTTCAGCCCCTCGGTTTCAGCCCCTCTGTTTCAGCCCCTCTGTTTCTCGCCCGCTGTTTCAGCGTCTCAGTTTCTCGCCCTCTGTTTCAGCCCCTCTGTTTCTCGCCCTCTGTATCAGTCCCTCTGATTCAGCCCCTCTGTTTCAGCCCCTCTGTTTCAGACCCTCTGTTTCTCGCCCGCTGTTTCTGCCCCTCTGTTTCTCGCCCTCTGTTTCAGCCCCTCAGTTTCTCGCCCTCTGTTTCAGCCCCGCTAATTCAGCCCCTCTGATTCAGCCCCTCTGTTTCAGACCCTCTGTTTCAGCCCCTCTGTTTCAGCCACTCTGTTTCTCGCCCTCTGTTTCAGCCCCTCTGATTCAGACCCCCTGTTTCAACCCCTCTGATTCAGCCCCTCTGATTTAACCCCTCTGATTCAGCCCCTCTGTTTGTCGCCCTCTGTTTCAGCCCCTCTGTTTCAGCCCCTCTGTTTCAGCCCCTCTGTTTCTCGCCCTCTGTTTCAGCCCCTCTGTTTCTCGCCCTCTGTTTCAGCCCCTCTATTTCTCGCCCTCTGTTTCAGCCACTCTGTTTCAGCCCCACTGTTTCAGCCCCTTTGTTTCAGCCCCTCTGTTTCTCGCCCTCTGTTTCAGCCGCTCTGTTTCTCGCCCTCTGTTTCAGCCCCTCTGTTTCAGACCCTCTGTTTCTCGCCCGCTGTTTCTGCCCCTCTGTTTCTCGCCCTCTGTTTCAGCCCCTCAGTTTCTCGCCCTCTGTTTCAGCCCCGCTAATTCAGCCCCTCTGATTCAGCCCCTCTGTTTCAGACCCTCTGTTTCAGCCCCTCTGTTTCAGCCACTCTGTTTCTCGCCCTCTGTTTCAGCCCCTCTGATTCAGACCCCCTGTTTCAACCCCTCTGATTCAGCCCCTCTGATTTAGCCCCTCTGATTCAGCCCCTCTGTTTGTCGCCCTCTGTTTCAGCCCCTCTGATTCAGCCCCTCTGTTTCAGCCCCTCTGATTCA